>NW_024423344.1:46747015-46811678 GCF_017311325.1 Ursus maritimus
CCAGCAGGTAGCTGTGGATCTGCGAAAGCTGCTCGCCTTTGAGAGCTCCTACCCAGAGAACACGCAGTCTTGTCCACTGCCAGTCTCCTCTTCTGGCTCTCAGGTCTTCCTGAATCCATGTTTGGTTTCCTGAAATGTACATGGGCCAAACCTAATCCACATCTAATGCATAGCTAATGTATATGCCTCTTTCTCAAGGAGGATGAGATAGTCATTGTTTCCAATCTCCCAATGTGACTTTTTTTTTCTGTGACAGAACCTAATTTCTCACCTCTTTTCATGTTCACCGATTGGTGGTCTACTGTCCTACCTTCCACTGGTGCATCTCATCCTTCCATTCATCCAAAAAGCCTCAACAGGTGGAACCATAAGCAGGCAGGGGAAGCGGCGACTTTTGGAGGAAAGGAAATGGTTTCGTGGAAGCGCTTAATTTTTTGCTTTTCAACTGGAGTGAATACCTTTTAAAGACTGTTTTGCCCTATTGGGACTATTGGAAGAAGAGTTACATTCATTTTATAGTTTCTGCTTGTTGGATACAAAAAAGAAAGGGAGAAAGAAAGAGAATTCCACGTTCCAGGAACCCATGTGTTGGCTACATTTCATGAGAACTAAATGCACTGAAAAATATGGCCAAACACACTCTGTTCATGTTTTCTCCACCTTTGGACTGATACCAGTCATAAAACTCCATCTTGTATAGACAATCTGTTAAACTAAGTTACTAAGAAACCCAAACAGGTGTAAAGGTCATTCTTCGTGTGAGTGGGCTTTCCTTTTGCGGTGGTGACAGCCAAACCCCAATTCACTTCAAGATGGTGTTTTATAGTTGATATTTCAAGTTGTAAACCACATGATATGGTTGTAGAACCGCACCCAGCAGAGTCAATTTTCCTGTTTCGGAACTCTCGGTGTGATTCAGGGCCTAATTCATGCCCATTCCTCATGTCCTCACTTTGTTCAGACCTGGAGCTCATAAGCACCTTGCTCCACTGCATTTTAAACATGTCATCTCTCCCAAGGTGTATTTTAGAAAACGTGTGGGCAACGAAAAGGAAGCCAAATGTGTCCTGAGTATGAGGTACAGAGGATGTTGTTAACAAACTGGAAAGAATTCTATTTCGAGAGAGCCTGAGGAAAATTGATCAAATGTGGGAAGGGCGTATAGGTCTGAGAGCAAAAGCAAATGCCATTTGGAGTGAAGAGACTTCTCTACGGTTTTCTGAGCACGTATTAGATAACAGGCATTTCGTTAAGTACTTTAGACGCATTATCTCAGTAAGTCCTTGATAAGCTTTTGTGAAAAATCAAGAGCACGGGTTTAGAAAGGTGAATGACTTGCTCAAGGGCTCCTAGCAAGGATTAGCTGATGTACCACGGCAGCCCAGGGTGGCTTAACTCCTGCTCAGTCTGTCCCAAGGCCATCTCTTCATGGAGTCGGTGGGGTGGTCACTGTCTGCTTGCGTGGATTTTAACATGGTAAGGGCAGAAGAATCGAAAAGTCTTTTTTGGGTCTGGCCTGGCTTTTCAATGATAAGATACTGAATGGCTGGCAATAATGCTGAAAATGTAGAGGCTTAGCCAAACTGAAGAACTTCTTTGCTCATCTGGATAAAAAAGAAATAATGGGTGATATACAGACTCACCTTGCTTTTCTCTAAGGGAGAGCAATGGTGAGTCATTACTTTTAATAAAGTCAAAGTAGATTTTTTTTTTTTTTTGGAAATGAATCTATTGTTTTTCACAACCCACTCCTACCTTTAAATGAATCTGCTAAATTGTCTACATTTTAAGTGAAACTTTTCAAATTCCTTTACTTATGGACCTAAAAGCAGGAATGTTTCTTCTCTTCTTCAGTGTTGCCTAAGGAAAAAGAATCTGATTCCGGAGCTTGACTTTGCTGACTTTGGAGATTTCTAGACCAATGCTCTTTTTTTCTCTAAAGCTCACACATTTATAGCAATAATTATTCTGAAATGTACTATCACTTTCCTCTATTCATCTGTGCTATATGATTGTGTAACTTTCACACTTTCAATCAAATAAGATTAAGAAAAAAGTGCCCATATTCTACCTAATTAGAGATTGGACCCCAGAGAATTTATAATTTAGTTGGGGAGTCAGAAAAAACTATGACACTTTAGTTACCAAGGGGTGGGGTTAGTGGCTCAAGGAGGGATGGAGTAGCTACAGTAGGAGTGTGTTTTGGTTGGGGGTAGGCTGGCCGGGTGGTTTAGCACTGCTGCCTGGAATAGATGAAATAAGTGAATGAATCGTATTTGAGTGAAATCTGGAGGGAGCAGTTGAGTTTGGTTAGGTGGAAATGAGCAAGATGAAGATATTAGCGTGTAGCAGGTGGAATATGAAAGAAACTCAAAAGTACGCATTGGATATGGATGGGATGACAAAGAACATTGGGGAGGACAAAAGATATATGTTTGCCATACAATTATTGGGCCAGATTCTTTTCTTTCTTCAGTGGTTTTCTAGACTGCTAAGACCTCTAGCTGGCTACAGCAAGATATGGGAGGAAGATTTAGGTCCTTTATTTTTTCCTGCTTTCCATCTTAATCAATGACAGGCACAAACCTTTCTTAGTGCTATTGTTGCTGAGACAATACCTGGAGAAATAAAGTGGACATTATAAGGACAAAATGGCTAAAATCAAGATGATCTATAGTAGGTCTCTCAATCTCAGTGCTATTGGCATTTTGGACTGGATAATTTTTTGTCTCGGGGGATGGGGCTATCTTTTGCAATGCAGCACATCCCTGATTCTACCAACCCGAAGCCAGTAGCACCACCACTCACTGCCCCCATTGGGAAACCCAAAAACGTCTCCAGACATTGCCTGATGTCCCCTGGGGGGCAAGATCATCTCCAGTCAAGACCCAGGCTTTACAGTAAGTAAATAGATGACATAGCAACAGGCACGGTTTCTTTATGTCTGGAAACTTGCTGAGCCAGGCTGAAGATTTATGATCTGAGAAAAGGCAACCACGGCACGTGTGGAGCTTGAGAAAGGGTAGTGTCTCTTTCCTGAAAGGACCTCAGGGTCAAGAATAAGTCTTGTTCACCTTTGAATCCTCTCCGCGGGGCCTAGCACAGTTCCCACAACCTAGAAAATGGTCTATAAATGTTAGTTGAATAAATGGGATGTTTGCTTAAAGTCTCTGAGAAGAAATCATTGGGACCAACAGCTATTTACTTGTAGCTTTATCTACTTATTGGCTTATTGTGTTCTATTTGAGGGTCTCTTGAATGTTGCAAAAGTAACCAAGGATACCGGTAGGATCACTTGCAGCAAACATAGGGAAAAAAGAGTTGCACAACAAATGTCACAAGGCCTGTTTTTCAGGTTTATGGCCAGATAACGTGGGGCTCGAAAGAGAGAGTATATAGAAGTGGGGCAAGAGCTCTATCATCTTCCAGTCTCCTTTATATTGCAGATTATTTATAGTTGCAAGTTACTAGTTGTCTGTGAATTTTGCATTTTGTCCTCACCAGAGGTTTATGTATCTTCCTTCCATGGGGGCAGGTCAGAGTTCCTGAGTTGTGGAACTTCTGAAAGACTTGCCTAGTGAAAAGGGAAGGGAGATGTGAGGGAGGGTCCAGGGACGGGAGATGAGCTCAGTGTGGCACAGATATGTATGTCCATCCTTCCACCAACCAAGTGATGGCAACGTAAAGGCCAGCTCACTCTTTCTCCTCCTAGGACTCTTGATTCTCCCCTTCATTCACATCTTTGATTTTTGAGTAATGTGCCGTTTTGTATTTAACGTATTCTTTATTACTAATGAGCAGTCTCAAAAAAAAAAAAAAGGTTAGGATTCTAGGAGTCTTCTCTTTGAAAGACTTTCATATGGAAAACTTTAGATTGGGCACCTTTAATTTGGCAGCTTGCACTGATCTCTGGAGGAGGCCGTGCCAGGCACCCTTTTCATCTGTTCATTGATACTCCATCAATAATTGGCTTCTTCTGAATCCAGATTCATATACTCAGGTGTCTACTTAGCATCTTCTCTTGGATATCTGGTAGACATCTCAAATGAATGATTTCCTGCCTCATCTCCCAACCTCTTCCTGTATCCTTATCCATCTCATTCAAAGGCAGTTTGACCTTGCAGTGGCTTAGGTCAAAATCCTTGGAGCCATCCTTGATTCTCCTCCTTGTCACACACCAACAGCACACTCCACAAATTCTGTTGGCTTTACTTTCAAAGTATATCTAAGGTCTGAACATTTCTCACCAGATGCTTTGCTCCCATTCTGGTCTGAGCTATCAAAAACTCAACACAGTGGCCAGGCTGATATTTTAAAATTGTAAGGAAGATCCTGCCACTCTTTTGTTCAAAACCCTTCAGTGCTTCCCTATCCCAGAGCTAAAACCAAAATTCTTTACATGGTTCTACAACTCCCCACCCCTTTATCTCTCACACCTCATCTCCTGCTTCTCTTCCATCATGCAGGCACCAGCTCACCACCTACTTGCTGTTTCTTAAGTGCGTGGGACCTGCCCCACCTGTTCCCTCAGCCCTGAACCCTGTTCCCCCAGGGATCCATGTAGTTCCACTTGGCCCCTTCAGATCTGCACTTAAATGACACCTTGCAATGAGACCTATCCTGCTTATGCTACTTACACTACAACCTGTTCTCCACCCCCTGTCCAATACCTGGCTCTTATCCTTCGGTCCTTTTTGTTTGTTGTTGTTGTTGTTGTTGTTGTTTTTAATAGCACTTAGCAACTTTCAATATACTATATCATGTGTTTACTCACTACATTTCTTTTTTGTCTGCCATGCTGAAATGGAATGCTTCCAAGGGCGAGAATCTTTGTGTATCTCAAGCACCTGAAACAATGTCTCACACATAGTGGGTGCTCATCAATGTTTGTGGTTGAATAAAGATCTCTTTCAAAGCAGGTCTTAGTTATTTACTTAGTCTCTCTTCCTGCCCAGACTGTAAACTGCTTTGGGGAGAGTGATCAGTAGAATGTACTATATTGCAGGAGCTTATAGGGTTAATTCTTTTCCTTAAAGGGCACTCCTCCAATTATGTAAGCTTTGGTCTCCACTAAACCTGGCCTGTTTCTGTACCAATCTCACAGGGTTAGTATGGGAAATAAAGAGATAGTACCTACATATAAGTTAGAAACTTAAGGTTAAAGAATGTGTTATATTTTGCATGCCCCTCCCCCCACCCCATTATGATTAGCTTAGTGCCTGGAACAGAGGGGGGAGCAAAAGAAACATCTTTGCTAATAAAGCAATTGAACAGAATGAATTAATTTTGATAGGGGCGCCTGGGTGGCACAGCGGTTGGGCGTCTGCCTTCTGCTCAGGGTGTGATCCCGGCGTTGTGGGATCGAGCCCCACATCAGGCTCCTCTGCTATGAGCCTGCTTCTTCCTCTCCCACTCCCCCTGCTTGTGTTCCCTCTCTCGCTGGCTGTCTCTCTCTCTCTGTTGAATAAATAAATAAAATCTTTAAAAAAATTTTTTTTGATAGGATAGTTCAACCATCGCCTTAGGTTTTTACTTCTAGATGCCACCCTTCTTCCCCCTTTTTAAAAAAATGTGTTTTTTTGAGTAATTTGAGATATACAGCTAAATTGAGAGGAAACGACAGATTTCCCGGGTACCCTCTCCCCCAACATGAATAGCTCCCTCCATTATCAACACCCCTGACAAGAGTGATACGTTTGCTGCAATTGGTGAACCTACATTGCACATTAAAATCACTTAAAGTCCATAGTTTACATTCGGGTTCACTCTTGGTGTTACACACTCTGTGGATTTGGACGAGTGTATGTATCCACTGTTATATTTTCACAGAGAGTGGATTCCCTGCCCTAAAACTTCTCTGTGTGCCACCTATTCATCCCTTCGCCAAGTAACTCCTGGCAACCCACGTCATTTTCACTTTCTCCGTAGTGTTGCCTTTTCCAGAATGCTTTATAGTTGGAGTCAAACAGTATGTAATCTTTTCAGAGTGACTTCTTTCACTCAGTAATATGTGTTTAAGTTTCCTTCACTTTTTTCCCATGGCTTGATAGCTTTTTTCTGTTCAGTACTGAACAGTACTCCATTGTCGGATGGACCACGGCTTATTTATCCATTCACCCCCCTGCTTCCTTTTTAAAGTTTTGTTTCTATACTTAGGAACTTATCAAAAGATTCATATAAAAAAGTTCATGTATGATTGCTTGTATTTTTTTTAAAAAGATTTTATTCATTTATTTGGAGAGAGAGCGGGCATGAGTGGGAGGTGGAATAGAGGGAAAGGGAGAGAGCATCCCAAGCAGACTCCCCGCTGAGCACAGAGCCTGATGTAGGGCTCGATCTCATGATCCTGAGATCATGACCTGAACTGAAACCAAGAGTTGGATGCTTAACCGACTGAGCCACCCAGGTGCCCCTGATTGCTTGTATTTTATTACGTACCTGTCATGACAGTATCATAATGACATGGTATTCTGTGACCTTTTTCATCTGCAAATAAGACTAACAGAGTCCTTTATTTTTTCAGCCGCCCTTAACATAATGTGCTGCTAAAATATATAGTGAACAGAAAGACATGATAATGGCAATGAAACCGAAATGAGACTTTTAAAAATGGCCCCTCTCTTATTTTGTTATGTGCCTATGTTGACATTATTTGAATTTATGTAAGGTCCCTACCCTCAGTCTTATCTTTTCCATCATATTGATTTCTTGTACCTGCCACGTTTATATTTAACACACTAGCGAGATAAATATGTTTTAAATATCTGCCCACAATGGCTATTTCTATAGAGAAAGGGAAACTCTCTGAAATAAATCTCATAGAAGAAAACAGTTGAGACAAGGGTTTAGAAATGACTGCTGAACTGGTTTTACTTTCTTACTGTCCCTTGACCTCTCCACGCACTATAGTCAGGCTTCTGGCTTCACCATGCACTGAAGCTGCTTTTTCTGTGGTTCAGCANNGCTCCTGACTGACAAATTGCCTTCAGATGAACTCCAGCTCTGCTTGGTGTCAGCAGCATTCTATAATGTTGACTCTTTTCTTGAAACAACCTCTGAACTTGAATTCTGTAGCAAGTTGTGTTCTCTTCTTCCGTTTCTGGTGGTTCTTAGTGCCCTGCATGGGTTCCTTCGAAAAGAACATTCTAACATCTTAGAAGGGTTTGATGGTGAAAACTTTCTGGCAGCAATATCTCTGAAGGAAAGACACCGTGACACTACAAGACATTTCCGAAGGTAGAAAAAATAAGAGCATTTGAATACGAAGCAATGCGATATAGAAAATCTAGAATTTTATATTTATTCTCTTGAGACTGAGAATGAACCTAAACTCTGAAGATTTTGACCTTACAGCCTAGAGTTTTCTTTTTAGTGTTCTTCCTCATATTTTCTCAATTATGTGCACATAGATTTGAAACAAAGAATACTTCTAAAAAATGTGGGGTTTTTCTTTGCTGTTGTTGTTTTTACTTTAGTTCAAAGTATGTGCACCTGTTGGTCTTCTATGGGCAGCATCTAGATCAGTATTTAACAAATAGAGTTTGTGTGCAGTTTAGTAAACATCTACTTCTCCACTTCAGTGCTCAGGAGGGAGGAAGAGGAGAGAGGGATCAGAGAGAGGGGAGCCCGACAGGCATCGCTCCATTGAGGAAGGGGCTGAAGAAGAACACAGGGAAAGGGGGTACAACCCTGCTTTGCTGGTATATACTGCAGCCGCGACACCAGAGGAAAAGGTGAGAAATCCAGTTCATCACCAGGGCAGTGCTAAATTTCCATGTATTTGGTAACTTTTGACATTGTGGGAAGCAAACATAGACCACAGAATTTTCCTACGTTACACATGTTGTGTGGAAATGACCTCATTCCTTGTAATATTGTTCTAGATCACTTAACACTGAGTGATTTAGCATAGACAGAATGTAATTTTTTTCTAAAATTCATGCACCATTGAAGAAAGAATCTTCCACCTCAACCAGTTATTCCGTGTACTGTGGATTTTCTGATTCACATCTTGACAAGGGCAAAAAAAAGAAAAAAGTTATGTATCTGTCTTTTTCCACATATGGGGTTAGATTCTGTGGCCTCACTCTATGTAAAGGCTGTTCTATCATTCGGAAATCTATGGTTCATTAGTGTCATTCCTGATTCATATTTTGCTATCAAATTGTACCAGGTATTCTGCTCATTCTGTTCTTAAATGTTAAATGTCACCATTCTCGTCTCCACAAATCTTAGCCCTCTAAAAAGCAAAAACAAAAGGCATGCATAAGTTTTAGATTGTCCTGCAAAGTAGGAGAAAGTCTTCACATCATTTAAATGTTTATAGTAGAACCAAAAGTAAAACACAGGTTGAAAATAAAATGCAGAACTGAAAGTAAAATATTTATGAAGTTGTCTGAAATCTTTTCTGGACCAAGGCACTTGTACATACATAAATAGGCAGAAGAGAAGAAAATGTAAAAATCCCTGACATAAGGTCTTGTTCTTACATCTACTGTGATGGATAACAATGTGTGAGGTCACGATCTTATATCCAAGAGTTAGTAAAATAAATGTTTACAGTGAAAAACAGGTGATGTGGAAGGTTGAATATTTTATGTACTCGGGCGATTAGGACATTATTATCCAATGTTAGGTACTGGTAACTTTAATAAAGGTCAAATATCCCTTAAGTTTCAAAAAAACAAATTAATCAAGAGTGTATTATGTACAGGGCAGTGTTCTCCGTGCCGGCGATAGGGCTGTGAACAAAGCAATATAGAGCCATGCCGTTGCTAGACATGTGAACACAGAATGTTTATTATCTACCAGGCACTGATTTGACTTTTTTACATATATTAACCTTTAAAATCTTCAGTTAACCCTCTTAGATGCTATCATTATCCCACTTTGCAGATGAGGAAATTGGAGCACAGAAATGTTAAGAATATTGCCCAGGGTCCATAAGAGCCAGGTTTCATACCCACACAGTCTGTTCTAGAAATGAAAACCTAGGCGTGATCAATGACTAATTAATTTATATCAACTCATGGGTGGTTTCCAGCTGTAGTTTATATCCCAAATTGGATCGCTTTTGAGGGAAACTGAAATGCACAGAGTTACAATAAACCCTGTTGTTAGTCTATGGCCCTTCTTGACCAGCTTTTCTGTAACCATCAAAATAACAAATTTATTCTCTCAGATATTCTTGATCTTAGAAACATCAGTTATTTTAGGTTAGGGAGATGAAATCAAGTCTCTAGAAAACATATACAGAGGGAATGTTTTGCCTCTAGACTGTGACAAATATGTTATTTTGTCACCATATCACATAGAATGCTCATGCACTCTGGATAGGTTCTTCTATAAAAGCAAAACAAAATGTGTCCTGGCTTGATTGAACTTCAGACTGGCATGTAGAAACCGGTGACCTGACTTACCACTAGGGAATGCTTCAAAAAAAACCAGGTCTTGATAATCATGTTCACACCGCTGTGCTTTGAAGGAAATATGCCACTTATGTTATACACGAAAGTGCCTTCAAATGAGAGTCAGTTTCACATGTAACCTTAAAGAGAACACAACATAACCCAAGCTTGAATAACTCCGTTGTTGAGAGCATAGAACAGATGAGGTCACCACAGGCCAGTCAGTTCTACTCTGTGCTGTGGCCTGAGACCGCAGCCCTGAGCCAGGCCAGCCGGGAGAGACAATGTGGAGTGTCAGTGGAAATCCATCACACAGCTACAGAAAAGCTCAACTATAAGTCCTGGTGACTAATCAAGCTTTATCTTTATATATGGAACACTGTACCAGGAAGCTTAGGAGTCTTTTATAATTACATGGTTTGTTAAAAAAAAAAAAAAAAGCCTTTTTGATATACTTTTAAGGAGGCTCCTTGGCTTAGTTATACCAAGGTCAGACAGGGAGACTTAATGGACCATAAGTATAGGCATGATGGATTTTGACACAATGTCATGGGTGTGATTATTAAACATCAGATTACTATACCATGTCAGGCTATATGGTTATTAATATTAACAAACTATGGTTAGAATTTTTCTGAAATCACCCTCTCGTGCATTCTAGTTCTAACTGGTCAGTCTTTCAGGTGGAGGCCAAAATGTGTGTGTGTGTGTGTGTGTGTGTGTGTGTATGTGTGTGTGTTTCCCAAAGCCTCTTATCAATGGTATTAGTAAGTAGCGAATATGTGAATTGTATCCAGTAAAAAATTTCAGGGGTGCCTGGGTGGCTCAGCCGTTAAGTGTCTGCCTTCGGCTCAGGGCGTGATCCCAGGGTTCTGGGATCGAGCCCAGCACTGGGTTCCCTGCTCCGCAGGAAGCCTTTGTCTCCCTCTCACACTCCCCTTGCTTGTGTTCCCTCTCTCGCTGTCTGTCTCTGTCAAATAAATAAATAAAATCTTAAAAAAAAAAAAAAAGAATTTCAGGTTGCACTGATGTAGTATTGCTATGTGTTAAATTGTGTCTTCCAAAGGCTGTGTTCAAGTCCTAACCTCTGGTACCTGCAAATGTGACCTTATTGGGAAATAGGGCCTTTATGATGTAACTGAGTTAAGATGAGGTCATACTGGAGTAAGATGGGCCCTAAATTCAGTATGACTGGTGTCCTTACAAGAAGAGTGAAAGAGACACACACAGGAGAATGCCATGTGAACACACACACACAGGAAAGAAGGCTGACGAGGGAGCAAAGATAAGAGGGAAGCAGCCGCAAGCTGAGGGACACCAAGGAGGGCTGGCAACCACCAGAAGATAAGCGGAAGCAAAGAAGGATCTTCCCCTAGAACCTTCAGAGAAAGCATGGCCCTGTAGAAACCTTGATTTTGCACTTCCAGCCTCTGGAACTGAGAGAATGAATCTCTGTTGTCTGAAGCCGCCCAGTTTGTGGAACTTTGTTGTGGCAGCCCTAGAAAGCCACCCCAAGTATCACATCCCAGTGAGGTGTTGGGGGTCAAAATGTGAAAACGAGAACCTCTCTGGATGAATCCTGAGATGTTGGCTAATGTTAATGTTTTATGCACTCTGAGCAGAGCCTGCGGGGATGGCGTGGGTCTATTAAAATTCCTGCTTTTGGATGAATCACTAAATTCTACCTCTGAAACTAATAGTATACTATACGTTAATGAAATTGAATTTAAATTTAAAAAAATTCCTGCTTTTGTAGTCCTTCCCCGGTGTGGAACCAGGGGTTTGCAGACAGAAGTGCCTGACGCACTCTTACACACTTTCTGAAGGGGGAGGTAGATTCCTCTGACCACTGTTCTGGTCTGTCACTCTCCCGGTGGACCAGTTTTGCATATGATACCATTATTAGGTCAGTGGTGGGGGATGAGGGTACTTGGGGGGAATTGTTGCAAAGATCTTGGCCACATAGGTGGAGCTGGGAGTGATAAAAATGCATTATGCTGGTGATTGACTGAAGAGAGAAGGCTCACTGGTTGATGATCTTTGTAGCCTGAAGAGCTGTTTTCACTTTGTCAGGGATGAAATGGTGTCTTCCACGTAGATGGAATTTTTGTTTGTTTGTTTTTTTCTGGAGCATAGAACAAATTGCCATGCTCGTGATGCATGATGCATTTTGATGAGGTGGTGCTGCAGCTTGGGGTTTCTGGAAACAGACTCTGAGTGAAGGTTACTGTGCAAGATGTTTGTTAGGAATTAATACTTGAGGAAAGAAAGTGGAGAAAGCAGGAATGGGCAGAGGAAGAGGTGAAACTGTAATATAGATCTAATTAAGCCTCGGCCATCCCAGCAGGGAGCTCCAGAGTGAATCAGAGTTGTTTCATGTTGGGCCCAAATGACTGCATCTTCATATCCCTACCTTTCTTAGTCAGCACATGTGGGCTTTCATGCAAAGGGTCTGACCTCAGTCAAGGGCATTCCATGCAGGAGGAGTTTACAGCTGTTGTCTGTCTGCTGATCACACCCCCTGTAGCTGGGCAGCAAATCCTTACTTGAAAAGAGATTGGGTGGTTCATTTCTGTGTCTTCTCCAGATGAAGTTTTTTCAGCCTCATGCAAGCCTCTTGATTGACTTGAGCTGCTAGGATCCTGAAGGGAAACTAAGGCATTCGTGGTGTTGGGAGTTGTTGGGAAAGTTATAAGGTAGTATTCTGGGTAAAGAATATGGTCATTTGTAGGTAGACAGGTCATGCTGTGGATAGGAGATGTAAAGACAGAGTTTTCCTTCCAGAACTTTTTTGATGTGCAGCATCTGGTTATCTTGGAATGTAGACAGTGGACAGATGGAGGAAGCATTGAACAGCCCCTTCTGCAGTCAGCATATAAATTGGGAGATCAGATTAGTAATGAGGTGACTAAATGTTTAGAAACAGAAGATCTCTTTGCAAAACAAGGTAATAGAGAGGTGTAGATAGGTAACACAACATAGAGGAAGAAATGTCCATGATAGGATGGCAGTGTGGTCAAAGGAGAGATGGATGTCATTCATTCATTTATCCAAAAGATGAGCCTTGAAGGATGATTAGCCAAGCAAAGAGGGAGGAGGAGAGAATTCTAAGCAGAGAGCTCTGTGGCACAGGACCCTCCCTCCTTGTCCTGACCCTCTGTGACCCAGGTCTTCCATTTTCTTTCCATGCGTTGAAGAGAGCAACAGAAACCTCCCTAGAGAGCAAGTGGACAAAGCTGAGTACAGAGACCGTGTCCTGATAGAACAAGTGAAAGAAGTTGGCGCCCAGAACAGGAGGGCGTCTGTGGTGCAAGGTGAGGCCGGGCGTCAGGCAGCGTCCACAGGCTGGAGGCCCTTATATACTACTGGAATGGGTGTCGACTTCCTCCCAAGAGCAAAGGGACATCTTTGAAGGGCTTAAGGAGGAGAGTAACATGAACAAATTCATGCTTTAGAAAGGTGTCTGAAGTAGAGTGAAAAATGAGTTAGAAGGAAGTCTTGAAGTGATTCTGTAAGAAGACTTCAGTGAACAGAACTGAGAGCAAATCAACAATGGGCGATAGATTGGATTTTGAGGGCTAAGAATGGGGAGGGGTCAAGGATGGACGTGGTTTCTGATAGAAGAACCTGATAGAATAAGCTCATCAAACATTTGCAAACTTTACACTTGGTTCCATTCTTTTCGGCCTTGACAAAGATGGTGATAATCATGATTAGAGAAAAAAAAAAACAACTCTGAAATGAAGCAAATGTAGAAGTATGGGGTATGAGGTTAGCAGATCTGGGTTACATGGGCAGGTCAATTACCTTGGAGTCTCAGTTTCCTCTTTGGTAAAATGGGGATAATACTACCTACAATATTATACTGTTGTGAGGGTTAATTGAAGGAATTATTAATGTATTAATGTATACAAAAGCTTTTAGCCAGTGCCTGATATAGAGCTGACACTTAGATCTCCATTCATTCATTTGTGTAACAATATAGTCTTTTAAAATGTATTGCTAATGTTAACATTATATCACAAATGAACATTTATAGAACACCTACAATCTACAAGGCACCCTGAGGGATAAATAACTCTAAGACCTTGTTTCTGTTCTTAAGGATTTTGTAGTCTGTTTAGGAAGACAGGAGATTAGCTATCTATCTATCTATCTATCTATCTATCTATCTATCTATCTATCTATCTAGATATATAGTGTAAAACCAGCAAAATATCTAAACCTTTTTGGGGGGAGGGTTCATGTGATAATAGAGAAAATGAGACAAGATAATAGTGACAGTTACTTATGTAGAGGAAAAAGATGTCCCTTTAATCTGGGGTCCTGAAAGAAGGCTTTGAGAAGGAGGTTGGATTTGAGCTAGATTTTAAAGATGGGTTGGATTTTGTTGTGTACACCAGTGGTTGGCAAATCGACTGCCCAGCCCTCTGCCTGTTTCAGTGTGGACCTATGAGCTAAGAATAGTGTGTAAATAGTTGGGAAAGATTTTTTTTGAAAAACAATAGCATTTTGTGATACATGAAAATTATATGAAGTTGAAATTCTAATGTCCATAAGTAAAATTTTATTAGAACACAGACACACCCTGCCCTTTACATATTACATATTGTCTGAGTTGCTTTGGAGATACAATGGAGTTGGTTGAGTACTTGTGGGAGAGACTCGATGGCCTGTAAAGTCTCAAATATTTACTATCTGGCCCTTTATGGAAAGTTTGCTGAAATCTGGTGTAGAGGATAGGGGGAGACAGTCTGGGGACACAGAATGAGAAGAGTGAGAATGACTCCTTTGAAGGAAACAGAAAATGAGTGGTCACGAAGGATGGGGGAGTATACGGGAGCCTCATGCAAGCCAAGGGAGGGAAGACTGGGTGTCTCAAGAAATAGAGGATGTCAGCAGTGCCAGGTGGTACCAGGAGAGTGTAGGAATGCACCTGAGCAGAGGACATGGACTTGCTTGCACTGTTGCTGTCACCTGTGAGTTTTGAATCCCATGGAAGGAGTGGATCAGGAGCGTGGGAGGTGAGGGAGCAGGGCCAGAGCCTAAGAAATCGGGAGGAATCAGGGAGATTTACTATAGAAATACCTGTGTGGTTTAAGTCTAATATAGAATAAAGGAGACCTGTGCATATTTGAGTGCAGAGGGGAAGAAGCTATTAGAGAGGGAGGTTTTGAACATGCTCCGTAGAGAAGGGTTATTTGAAGCCATGAGGTTGGGGAAACATCAAGCCAACATTTTTTTTAGACAAGCTTAAGTCATCTTGCTACAGAAAAGTACCAGTGAATAAGGTCCTTTGGAATTTTTTCAGCTACATGTTCCTGCACTCCAAGTCAGGTGAAGCCTGATGGACTCAGGAGTCAACAGGCTAGAGTTTGCATCTTTCCCAACTTCCCCCAAATTATTAGCTATTGGCCTTGTGAAAGTTCCGTAACTTTTTTGCTCCATTTGCTTATCTGGGAACAGTGGATAATAATACATTCATCAGAGGATGATTATGAGTAGGAATGAGATGATTTTATTTGGAAAATGTCAAAAGCAAGGGGTCTGGCAAATAGTGGGTTCTCAGTAAAAAAATGTTAATACCATCCAACTTAAACAATAATAACTAATAATGAAAGTCACTATGTTAGGGGACATTTGCTTTCTATCCCAAAGATGGCACATATCATGCATATGTCACCACTTTCCATTCCTGTGATCGTAGCACTCCATCACGGACACCAGTGTGGCCTCAGAATTTTTTTCAGTAAGGTGCTCTAGAAACTACAAACAGTTAGTTGGAGTTGGCACATAACTTGAAACACGTTTTCTATTCTGACCTAATGCATATTTAGCTATCTACAACACATGCATGGAATTCTTCCTGGAATTTTGCCATTGGGATCCACAGATCTAGACTCATAGCTTGAAGTTAAAATGTCAATCTTCTCCATACACTCCTACTAGCCAGTAATGTCCTTCATCTTACGAAATAAGGACCATGTTGTCATAGTTACCCTCTAGGTAAATTTTCAAAAAATGTTATCTTTCGGAGGTGTCAGTGGCTTGAAATTTCCGAATGAAATTGGAATGAAAAGTAGCCTAAAATTATAGTTTTCTATTTCCTCCAGACTTCGGGGAACATTTATACGTCATTTATGAAAACTGAATTCTAAACCTTGGTTAACCTTCTGGGGCAAATTTTCCTCTCACTTGAATATGTGTGCCATTAATTGCAATCAAACAAATGCATATGACTAAGAATAGAAATTTATATTCTCTAAAGCTCCCGACGTAAGATTGACTCACAAAGCAGATTGCAATTCTTTGCTTTTCACATTTTTGTGTCTGTGATGGAAGCATTTTGTTTGTGCTGTGTATGAAGAAAATGTATGCCATACTGGAGTGTGGTGATAAGATCATGTTTCTATGGTATCGCTTTTTTCCGAGTATTTTGGTATTTTCAGATGTTATCTTCTTAGCTTTCACAGCATGCTAGGGAGAAGGAAAGACATGTTGTTCTCACCTAACAGTGAAATTGAGGTAAGCAGTTACTCTATTGCATAAGTGACTGAGCTGGGGATGTGATACCAAACCTAATTCTTCTAGTCTCCAGTCCACGGAGACCCTGCAGTTTTCCGGTTCATCCATTACTCCCATTTTCTTTTTCTTAGTTTAATGACTCCACAGTTGATTCTTGCTTATCTGCTCTGGGGGAAAAAGGAAACACAGGACATAATCTCAAATGGTAGATGATACAAAAATAATTTGGATTTGGCGACAGAATATGTTTTTGTACTTGCATTGGAACCTGGGCGTGTCTGGTGTTCTGGAAATTTATGGCATTCCAATCTGAGCGAATTAACTATCCAAGGAGAGACCCTGGGTGGGGATAGTCATGAGTGCCCCTAGTTTATCTCTCATCTTTCCCAGCCTATCTGCTCTCCCCGTTTCGCTCTGCTCAGGTCAGACAGTCTCATCTCAGACTGATGCACTGAGCCAACTGAAGTCCATCTGACTTGTCTTTTTATCTAAACTCCATTTTGAGACTTCTGTCTCATCCCTTCCTGGACATGGGAGCAACTGGTATCTTGAATTAGAAATTGTTAATCATTCCTTAAAGTTTTTTTTTTTTTAATGCAAAGGCACTGATAATGTAGTAAGGAAATTTAAAATAAGATTCTTGTGAATATGTAACAGTAGGAAGAAAGTAAGAAAGAAATTGAAAGCAGTACAGATAATGACAAGAGAATGAGGGGAAATAAAAATATCTTTTTACTCTAAATTTTGTGACTGATGAGAATAAATTCTTTTATGACGTTTATTCTCATGTCCATTCAAAAAAACAAACATTGCTTAATATCTACTCTATGCCAGGAATGATTAGTGACTGAATCGATGATAGGAATTTGCACATAAACAAATACTAGAAGTTGAAAGTTAAAGGAGCTTCATGGTATTTTTTGTAAATTATTTTTTTTGATTCATTATTTATCCATAAATTCAAATGATTCATTTATTGAATACATCTCTAGTTGATCTATTTATCTATAATGTGAAAATAAATATTAATCTTTAGTCAGTTAATTTATTTGTCTTTAAAATACTTAGGTTCCCTTCTCCTCCTCCCCAAATATTCAATCAGGAAACTCATGCCTTCTAGTTCTGGAAAGTTTTCTTATTTTATTGCCGAATTAATTTCATCCTTTCTCTCTGTTCTCTCATTCCGGAACTTTGTCATTTGGAAAATGAATGTGTTGAACAAATTCTCTGATTTGGATCTAATCTCCCAATTTTCCATCACTGCCTTTTTGCTTTTCTTTTGGGAATATTTTCTCAAGATGATCTTCCAATCTTCTGTTGAGTTTTTTTTTTTTTCCTGCTGTTTTTGTTTTTAATTTCCAAAGACTCTTTCTTTATTCCCTGGCTTATGGTTGTTGTTCATTTACTTCTGTGAGGATGTTGATGGTACTTTTCAGTAAGTTCTCTTCTCATTGTATTGTCTTCCTCCCACCTGTCTTATACATTATATGCCTTCTCAAATATCTGGTGATCCTTGGTTGTGTGTCCATATTTAAGAGTGGGGCCCTAAAAGCTATTTGGAGACTCTTGGCAGGGAGTTGGGCCTTGCCCACTGTCTGCTTCAATGGCCATTTTCTTGGAGAATCCATAGTGTTAGCATTTTTACTTCTTTTTATCTAAGCCTGGTTATAGTCTTCCGAAGAAGTCACTTCTGATCTCTTTCCCGAGGAATATAATTCTGGCCTCAGCACTTAAAGAGCTGATGGGAGAAGAAGGCTCAGGGTTTCAGTATTCAGTTTGTACACTTTGACTTAATCCCTTTATTTTCAGAATGGTCCCAGTGCCCTTGACTTAGCTTGGTGTCCTCAGATCCATAGACCTTCTCTTTACATTCTTCAGAGAGTAAGCCTTTAGTTTTCTCTTGGGGAAGGGTAGGAATGTGGGAATTGTACTTGCTTCTCAATCACACTTCCAACCATTCCTCCTGACTTACAGTGCTACTTTCATCCGTAGTTCAAGATTACTCAGTGTTGCCAATTTCCAAAGTTTTGGGGGTTCTGTGGTATAATCTCATTAATGCTTGGCTTTCCCCACTGTTTGTTTTCTGAGATCTGCTTAGTCATTTACCACTAATCTTTCTGCTCTTCAGTTTCTAAAATTTAGTAGCTGTCATTGTATCTTTCATTTTCTTTGTCCTTTTGAATTTATGCCTTAACAAATCCCTTTACTGTTGTTTTGGTGGAGTTTACAAGACAGTGGAGGCATATCTCTACCTCTAAATGAATTTTTAAAATTATTAAGAGCTTTTATTAGGTGCCTGGGTGGTTCAGTCAGTTAAGTGTCTGCCTTCGGCTCAGGTCATGATCCCAGGGTCCTGGAATCGAGCCCCACGTCAGGCTCCCTGCTCAGTGGGGAGCCTGCTTCTCCCTCTCCCTCTGCTTCTCCCCTGCTCGTTCTCTCTCTCTCTCTTAAATAAATAATCTTTAAAAAAAAAAAGAGCTTTTATTAAACTCTCCTCTGCACCATGTGGTCCTACATCTCTCTCTCAAATAAATAATCTTTAAAAAAAAAAGAGCTTTTATTAAACTCTCCTCTGCACCATGTGGTCCTACATTCTATAATAAAACTTTTGCATAGAGAGTCTTCAAGGAATATATGCTTACCCCAGTATTAGCAGAATGCAGAAAGAAGATGGGGTGGTGGTTACTGACAGGTTATCCATATTCAGAGCACCATAGTAAAACTGTGGGCTAAGTCTAGCAGGTGTTGTCTGTCCTATGCATGCACAGCATTTAAAAAAAATTTTTTTTAAGATTTCATTTATTTATTTGACACACAGAGAGACAGCCAGCGAGAGAGGTAACACAAGCAGGGGGAGGGGGAAAGGAAGAAGCAGACTACAAGTGGAGGAGCCTGATGTGGGGCTCAATCCCAGAACGCTGGGATCACGCCCTGAGCCAAAGGCAGACGCTTAACGACTGCGCCACCCAGGTGCCCCAGCATTTAAAATTTTTAACAAGAGCCTTATTTTATAACTGTATGTATGTATGTATTTAATAAACCTACATTTCCAGCTTCTTTTCAAGATCAGGTATCCTGTCAATATGAGGTCTGCATTTCTGTATGCAGCCATTGGCTGGTATGGGGAGGATAAGGCATGCCTTTTGTGTTTGGGCAAGTCCCTTCTATTTCTGACTTCCACCCAGCCTGCTTTACATTTGCATAACCTGCCTGGCCCTTGTGGGCAATCCCGACATGGAAGATAGGAGTGCACTGAACATCATCTTCCTTGGAGGCAAGCAGCCAAAGAGATAGGACAACACTGAAAACCAGCTGCAAAGGCAGGTGTAGAAGGGTTCCCAGTCCTGTTAGCCTCCACTTAGTCTGTCTTAGGGGAATTGTCCAATGGGCCAACTGCATCAAGAAGCACTTTGGTGGGATATACCGTATGGTGACTAACATAACATAATAAAAAATTATTTAAAAAGAAAAAAGAAGCACTTTGGTGGATATGGGATCAGAGCAAGGGAGTGATTCGCGTGAACCAAAAGAATAGTGCACTCCTTGAGAGAAATTCAGATATGTTTATCTTCCAGGTGGACTCCATATTTATATTGTCTTGCCAGGGACCAGCCGAAGTACAGCTCTCTGATTAAACCCTCTTCTGGTAAATGTAGTATTTCTTTAGATATATTCGTATCTAAAGCTTATGGTCAGGTCTTGTTCTGGCCGGAAAGCAATCTTATGCTCTCAGATCATGACACTAGTGATAAGAATGGTAACGACAACCACAACAGCAAATCTTTGCTCGACATTTATTGGTGCCACCAACTGACATACACATTTTATCAAGAAATCCCCACAAATATGAAAAATAAGTGTTACCTCTTCCCATTTGAGACTTAAGAAGCTGAGAGTTGAGTCTTTTATCCAACATCACATGATGCTGAATGAGAGTCAGAATTTGAACCCAGGTCTGTCTGATTCCAAAGCCTGCAATTGTTACCAGGATTCTGAATTTATAGGTCTTTACTTTTATCCTGAATTGTCAAACTCTTGGTTACACTGAGAGAAATGCACTTCAGCTTAAACAATAAAAAGAAATGTACTGACAAATATAAGCAACCAAAAGGGCAAGGGTCTCATCAACCTTAGCAATGACCAGTGTAGAGACCTCAATAATGTGATGGGGATTAAGGAGGGCACTTGTGATGAACACTGGGTGTTATATGTAAGGGATGAATCACTAAATTCTACTCCAGAAAACAATATTACACTATATGTTAACCAACTAGAATTTAAATAAAAACTTGAAAGAAAAGAGTATTTAGCCGCAAATCAATAAGTAAATAAATAAAAATATATTTTCTCTCAAAAAAAAGAAGTCAACCCTCTCTATTTACCTGTCTTATCCCTGCCTCCCTCTGAAGCCAGCTCCATATTCTCCCATGAGAGTGTGGGTTTCTCCATGGGGGAGGGGACGGGGGAAAGGCTAACATGCTGATAGGCAATCCTTAATTTAGTGACTTGAGAAACAGTGATTCCTCACTTGGTATTCCCAGCAAAGAAATCCTGGGAAGACTTTTTGGTAGTTCTGTTTCATTCATGTGCCCATCCCTGGACCAGTTGCTGTGTCCAGGGAGAGAGAAGGCTCCAAACTGAGTTCTCTGTAAGACCCTGTTGTTGTGTTGGTAGTGTCTGTTAACATAAGGAGGAGAAGGAAAGAGGGATGGATAGACAAAAGAATAGCTATTATGCCTCCTTTTGTGTTGATTTTTAAGTATAGGATTCAGTTTTACAATAAATTGATTGCTTTTATCAGGAAAAAGTAAAAACTGTGAGGCAAAAAATATTTAAGTATTCACAGGATAATCTTAAAGTTCTTGTTCAGAATTTTTTTTTAAAGATTTATTTATTTATTTGAGAGAGAGAGACTGAGAGCTCTCATGTGTGTGCACGAGTCAGGGGAGGGGCAGAGGGAGAGGGAGGGAAGCTGACTTNCTGCTGAGCTGGAGCCCAGCACACGGGGATCAATCTGAGAGCATGACCCTGACATCATGACCTGACCTGAAATCAAGAGTTGGTCATTTAACTGACTGAGCCACCCAGGTGCACCTCACTGCTGTCCCCATGTGGAGCCTTCATAGAGACTGATGGATTGGGTTCACTAGGTCACAAGTATTGATACCAGTTACATACACTTGCACCTGAATGGGGAGAAGTCTTGATTTGGGTATTTACAAGTAAGCCAAGTTCGTTCGTTCTTTCTTTCTTTCTTTCTTTCTTTCTTTCTTTCTTTCTTTGATTTTATTTTTAAGTGAACTCTACACCCAATGTGGGGCTCAAACTCACAACCCCGAGATCAAGAGTCCCATACTCCACCAATTACCCCTCCAAGTAAGCCAAATTTTACACAAAGAAAAGGATAAGTGGATTTAGTGGATTGATGAGTGAAGAGGGAATCACTAAGGAATGACCACCTGGGGGGAATCTCATCTTTTTTGATGTGTGGCAGAAAGATTCTCAGAGGCTATAGGATTGATAGTGTTTTTGGAAAGATGAGAGAGAGGAATCCTGTGAGTTAGAGCAAAATTCCAGGGAAGTTTGAGCTACTTGAAAGAGACTTAAAAATAGAAGAAATAAAAGTGCTCTCAGTTGCTAAGTGTCAGTCCTTTCCATTCTCTTCTATTGCTCTATGAGATGAGGAATCCATGAGGAAGATTAAAGAAAATAAAGAAGCTACATTTTATTTGCGTGTGAATGGGTTAAGTAGCAAGCATCAGATTTTAGAAAGATAATTCTGGCTATGGTTTTAAGAATGCTTTGGGGAGCAGTGAGATGAATGGCAGGAGACTGTTTTAGAGTCTTGTGATGACCCAGACAAGAGCTGATGGTGGCCTGGACCAGATGTAAAAATAGCAGAAAGTGGGAGAAAAGTGAGTAGATTTGGAAAATAATAGAGGAATAGTAAGACGTGGAGATCAGGGGCACCTGCATGGGTCAGTCAGTTAAGCGTCTGCCTTTGGCTCAGGTCATGATCCTGGGGTCCTGGGATGGAGCCCCACATCAGTTGGGCTCCCTGTTCAGTGGGGAGTCTGCTTCTCCCTCTCCCTCTGCCACTCCCCTTGCTTGTGCTCTCCTGCTCTCTGTCAAATAAATAAATAAAATCTTAAAAAAAAAAAAATAGACATGGAGACTAATTGGAGATGGGGTGCGAGAAGTGTAAGCAAAGGATTACCACCATTCTCTCTCTAGGTTTCTGGTTTGGAAACTGGATGGATGAAGATACCATTCAGACCAAGAAACAGAAGGAAGAGCAGAGTTGGGTGGAGGGAGATTCTGAGCTCAGTTTCGGACATGTTGCCTTTGGAAGTTTGTAGTTGTGTTTACATATACACCTAAGAGCTGTTTCAAATTAGTCAACAAACAAATCCTGTGGATTCTTTCTTTGATTTTTTTTTTCAAAGCCATTTGTTTTCTGTTTTCTATTTTTTCCTCCTACCACTGTCATTTAGATTCCCATCACCTCACATCTGGAAAGTTGCATACGTAATCTTTCATCCTGTTCTTCTAATGCTCATTCCGTATAGAGTTGCGTTCTTAACCCACTCAGAAGCTGATTCGCCATGTCGGCTTTCCTCTTGCAGCATTTCAGGGCTTTCCCACTGCCAACAGAATACTTTCAAAATTGCTTACCATTTGGCTCCTAACGACTCCCATCTTATCCCACTTTCCCCTTAGAGTTTGCCTCAGTTTGGTCAAACTAGAACTTCAAATCCATGACACTCCTTCCTGTCTCTGCAAGTGCGGTGGTGATGTTGCCCTAGCTTGGCCGGGGCTTGCTTCTCCTCTCTGCCCCCGCCCTTCAAACTCAGCCGGCAAGGCTCACGTGTTCCCGGACACCACCAATTCCCTCCACTCCTGTGCCCCCTGAAACCTACTAGGAAAGTCTACAGATTGCTGTCTCCCATTGACACGTGTTTCCACATTGCACCGTTTTGCAATTTCATGTTCATTTAATCTCTCTATACAAGATTGAGAACAGAGATCAGGTGTCCTACCACTTGTGTTTTCTCCAGAGCACCTCACATAGTTCTTTGTGCAAAATAGGCACTTGGTAAGTATTTGTCGACTTGAAATGTTAAGGTACATTTTTTTCTTTCCCACTAGTCTTATCTTTGCCTGAGTAAATGAATTTGATATGTGAAAACAGTTGAGATTAAGCAGGTAGAGTGGAAGAATAAACAGGAGACAGAGGAGATTTTAATGAAACTTTATGATCTTAAAGAAAAATCATCAGTCACTATTAAATCTATTTTTTAAGTTTTTAAAATATTCAGATTCCCCCCTCTCATCCTCATAGCAATTTAAGGTGTATTTAAGTAGTAAAAGGCACAGAGATGCTAAACAATAGAATAATTATTTTAAAAATATTTGACAGCAACAAAAACACCTGTTTTAATCAATAAGTGCTTGTGTTTTTTTATTTTTGTTTTTTGTTTTTTTTTTCAAATGACTTGATAGCAAAGCTCACTGAATTTTATGTAGATCACCTATTTGGACTCCAAATTGACTTTGGATGGAAAAATTCTTTAAAAAAATCAATGATAAATAAAATACTTAGATCAAGTTTATTGGCATAAATAGTAACGTAGTTATACATCTAAAGATTCAATAAATATCTGAGTTTGGAGTTAAAATTACTAAAATATACAATAATAAAAAAATAAAAAAGGAAAAAACACTCAAACTGTGCTTCAATGGGAACATTTTCCATAAAACAAGCTCTGCTATTTTTATTGCAGAATTAGAGAAGTCAACTTAAAGCATATTTAAGTCAACAGAAACTGTTCTAGGTAAATGAATTTAATCTTCATGGTCACTGACACACAATATAATCTTGTTTCTCTCGGGGTTTTATTCTTTAAGTAACTAAGTGACTCATAAGCTCAGAAAATATTTTCTGGTACAGGTAAGTCTGAGCTTAGCATGAAATATTCTGAATATTTCTTCTCCTCTTCAGATGAGTATTTCAAAAATAACAGCTCCTTCCTGGAAGGTGCAATTGGCTTTTGGTTAGGAATGTCTAAAAATGATTGTCCTTTTGTGGAATGTATTTTAGGACAAGCTAGAATATACTTTTCCTTTCTCCATTTATCAAACTCCTACCAATACTTTAGGGTTTGGTTCAAATGCTACCTCTTTCACAACTTTGCTTTATTTTTAGTAGAGTTAATCATCCATTGTACCTTTTTGGGGAAGAAGGGTAACATCTCATAATTTTACTTCAATTTGCCAAGTCCCGTAGTTGGTGTGTATATTTGGTTTCACCTCATAGAAACTATAAATTATTCAGCTTTGTATCTCTCTTTGTACATTAACATAGTGCTTATAAATGGTAAGTGATCAGTAAGCAAATTTATTTTTAAATATTAAACAGTTTTAATCAAAATGATACATAATTATGATTTTAAAAAGCCTATAAAGGGTTTATAATGAAAAAGCAATAGCCCCTTCCCCACCTTTACTATTAAACTTGCTTATCAGAGGAAACCATATTTAATTTTTAGCTGTTTTTGATTTAAGTTCTTCTGAGGGTTACCTTCATTTCACTAAATAATGTACATACCTCCCTATTTCTTTTTTCTTTTCTTTTTTATTTTTTTTAAAGATTTTATTTATTTATTTGAGAGAGAGAGAGAGCATGAGCGGGGGTTGGGGAGCTTGGAGAGAGGGAGAGAGAGAAGCAGACTCCCGGCTGAGCAGGGAGCCCATTGCCGGGGCTCCATCCCAGGACCCTAAGATCATGACCTGAGCTGAAGGCAGACACTTAACCAGCTGAGCCACCCAGGCGCAGTCTTTTTTTATTTTAGTCATTTTCTGGTGATTTTCTGTTACGGGAAGTGCCTGTTACTGGAGATGAGGATATTTTAAACTTACATCTTTATCTACCTTTATCTCCTGCTGAAGCTGCTTTTCTTTCTCAAAAATGGTATCCAGTCCCTGGAACAGAAGGAATATTTTTGGATACCTTCCAGGAGCCTCTGTTCTCTTGTTGAAGTCTGGATGGTTGTTGCCCCGCATAGCTGGCATTGGGACTTTTTCCTTTTTTTCCTACTTAGTTGAATTTACAGCTCTCTAAATCTCATATCTTCTTACTTTTTGGGTTTTTATCCACAATTTGTAGGAGTGCATCTTTAGGAGATTCCCTAATATAGGACATTGGGAGGGAAATTTTCTTAGTCTTCCCTGATTTTTATTTGATTTATAGTTTGGTTGGGTAAAAGATTCTGTATCGAAAATCATTTTCCCTCCCAGCACTGAAAGAATGTCCAAAGTCTTCTGGTGTCCAGAGCTGCCGATGAGACATCCTATACCAGGATGATTCTCATTCCTTTGCAGATGAGAATCTGTAAGATTTTAGAATCTTCCCATTATCCTTGGGGTTTGGAAATTTCCCAGTGACGTGTTTAGGTGAGGGCATTTTTTTTTTTTTTTTTTTGCTCTTCAGCTCTGAGGTAGTCTCTGGATTATATGCTTGATGATTTTATATCTTTATTGAGATATAATTCACATACCATACAATTCACCCTCTCAAAGTGTACAATTCAATGGCTTTTAGTATATTCACAGGTTGTGCAACTATCACAACTATGTAACCTTAGAATATTTTCATCACCCCCAAGGAAAACCCTATGCCCATTAGCAGTTACTCCTCATTTCCCTCTCTCCCCAGCTCCTGGAACATACTAATCTGCTTTCTGTCTCTAAGGATTCACATGTTCCTGTAAATGGAATCATACACCATGTGGCCTTTTGTGTCTGGCTTCTTTCACCTAGAATAGTGTTTTCAAAATATATCTGCATTGTAACATGTGTAAGTACTTCATCTCTATTATGGTTGAATAATATTCCATTGTATGGACATATCACATTTTATTTATCCATTTATCAGGTGATGGACATTTGGGTTATTTCCACTATTTTTTAAAAATATGAACTTTGCTATGAACTATCATGTCCAAATTTTAGTGTGAACATATTTTTTCATTTCTCTTGGATATATATCTATGAGTGAAATTGTTGGATCATATGATTGATGGTTGTATTTTAATTTCATAGACTTTGCTCATATTTTCTTAGTTTTCATTTTCCATAGTACCTTGTTGTTACTTTATGATTTTAATATATGCTTAAACCTCTCTGAGAAATCAATCAGCTGTATTGGTTACCATTGCCATGTCTGCGATCTCCCCGGAATCTGTTAGACTCTTCTTTTTGTTGATGCTCTCTCCCTTCTCTCCAATTCTTTCTGTGGTTTTTGGGTTAAATCTATACATCTGTTTAGCAAAATGTTACTGGGGTGTTGTTAATCCACTGTCTTGGATTCAAATCAGTAAATATTTGCTTAAATGGTTATCCAATTGCCCCTGACAGTGGAGGTTAGTAGATTCTTTACATATTGTCTATTTGCTTACTTTCATGTGATAGCCATGGAGTACTTCATAAAAATCTGAACTATGGAAAACGGACCTTATAGAGAGAATACTATTATAGCCATATGTTTGACCCTAATATCTAAGAGATTATGATCATGATTTAGACTTTTTTCTTACATCTAAAAGAGTGGAACAAAGACTCTACCAATACTTTTTTATTTGCATGGAGTTTGCTATTGATTTGCATTATGACCACAGGCAAGTTATTTCTCTTTCTTTTCCTCATCTACCAAGTAGAATTTATAATCTCTTCAGAGCGTTATGCCATGAGCTCATTGACTACTGAGAAGTATTAAATTATCAAGTTTCCTATGTTTAAACAAATCATCTCAAATAGTATCAAGTTGGACCCCATTTTTATTGAGAAAAGGATGCCAGTCTGCCCCCTGGTCAGGCTCAAGCCTCTATCCTTTCCTTGGAGAATGTGTAACTCTTAGGAAATGATTAGACAGTCAAGTGGTAATTCACACTGGTCACCATGAAGAGAAGGAATTG
The DNA here is from genome assembly GCF_017311325.1 of Ursus maritimus. Lineage (NCBI taxonomy): Eukaryota > Metazoa > Chordata > Mammalia > Carnivora > Ursidae > Ursus > Ursus maritimus. Next base: position 46,773,921 of record NW_024423344.1, read on the forward strand.
CATTGCTTTCAAGCTTGCCCACTGATTCTTTTATAAGGAGATTCACGGCCAGAGTTAGAAGTCAGGAACATTGAAACTCTATCCAGTAACTTCCTGCTCTTCCATTTTTGAGAAAGATTTCCTTCTGAGCAGGTAGGGCCAGGTTATTTGGTGGCTGGATGGCCTATACTTGTTTAATACTCTGGTGGGATGTGCATACTAAGAATTTTGTCGTAAATGGGTAAGCGAGTCTGACAAATGCTAGGTGATTTCTTCCTTTCTAAGGTTGAGCTCAGTTTCTGCAGGGAAACTACATGTTTTTATGTGTGGTCTTGAGAGAGCTTTCATTATTCATCTTGATTTCCTCATTGTCAAATAGGGATCTTATAATGGTTTGATCAAATAACCACTGTGGTCTGATCACAAAGAATCTCAGAAAATGAATGCTCCATATGGCCTCATTTGTCAATACTACTGTAATATTCATGGGTGGAACACACACACACACACACACACACACACACACATACACACACAGTTACTAGCGTGAGGCTTTGTTCCTTTGCCAGCCTTAGCATCTATCATTGCATTTCAGATCCTATATGATTTAAATTGATAATGAGTTACAGGCTTAAAATTATATGCTATGGGATGACTCATTATGCATAGGCATACTTCTGTCTTCCAAGTGGGCTTCTTTTAATTAAAAGACTGGGAAACTTTTAGAATATGGATCTGTTAGTCTAAATTGTGGGAGAATAATCCTTTCCTCAGTAAGCCCTGAGTTGTGTTGCACATGTCAGTTGTGGTTTTCTCCAATGAATCTCATTTCCTTTTTTTCTGGTTTCTCATTGATTTGGGTTTGATGTTGCTGGGATTTAAAATTAAACAATCCCAAGCTACACTGCTTCCAGAAGGGCACCTCTGAGTGAGGGTTTCCACAAATGCAATTCTATCCAGGAGTTTCAGAAGGATATAAAACTTGGGTGTGATAGCTCAAGCCTCAAGTGTGTCCTAGAGACTAAATTCCTTGGCAATCTTCCTTCTCTGATTTTGTCCATTTCTCCCACTGTCCTCTTTATTCTCTCCTCTTTCTTCTCCTTCAAACTGCCGCCATGGTGGCTTTTAATGTGTTTAAACCTCAAGAAATAAAGGCACTTTGTAGTTCCTAGGGCTAATGTCCTGTCTCTGAACTGAGACCAGGTCATCTCTGCTTTAAAACGTGTATGGTTTTCCATGGTAAAGGACTTCTGTATTGAATAAAGGGTCCCACTGCATGATGTCTAAGAACCATTGCTCCTTAGGGGTCCTGAGGTTGTGAAAAATGAAGTGATTGATCATATGAACTGGTGAGGAAAAAAGATAGCAAGAGTCTTAAATTATGGATTTGTTCATGAAAAGGCTCAGAGCTCTGAGCTACATTCAGTCCCTTAATTCCACACATAGCCTCTCATTGAAGCTAACAGCTACCGTGGTATCTCGATTGAAGTCTTTGGAGAACACACAGAATGTGTTGATAGTTTGTATTATATCACACTGTAACTTGGGCGCTTGGCAGGAAAGCATACTTCTCTCTTTAGAAAAAAATTAATATTTGCTTGATTCCCTGATAAAAGGAATACTACAAAAGAATATTGCAAAACCTTGAAGGTTTGGCAGGGTTTCCCATGTGGGTGGAAAAATGTTGTTCTGAAGCCAAACTGGAATTGCTCATGAAAATATAACATAAAAAATATGTAAAAAAAAAAAAAAAAAAAAAGAAAAAGAAAAAAAAAGAACCTCAATCTTGGAAAAAATACATATATAAACGTATGAAACAACAAAGCTTATGGCCTTCACCAGCATGTATTATATAAACACAATGATATAATTGCAATGCTATGAAGTGGCAAATCTCTGATATCAGAGATCATTGGAATCTCTTTACTATGCTAATTTTAACCCTTATCAGATTTCCACTGTGTTTGGATCTATGTCTATTGGATGTTGATATGTTTATATCTTGCTTCTACCCCCATCCACCTCTACCTTTGTTACATAGCGTAGCACTCTTGCATCTTAGAAGGGAAGGCTACTTAAAACTGGAGGGCCTGTTAGGCTTGTCTTTATTCTTGCTGGGTTTATAAAACATTTAAGTATTGGAAGTCCCAAGTCTAGAGGCAAAATTTCTCCCTCTTCAGCTTCACTCTTTGAACTCCCAATGTAACTGATTTCTGTCTGCCCCCCCTTTACCCACCCATAACCTCTTACAAGAAGCTTCAGCATACTAATGCTTTTTCTCTTTTGCCGCATGATAAATATGTGGGACAAGGGAGGGTGAACAGGGCTATAAAGACTAGTTGGTTGGATAAAAGATTTAGTGTTTTCAATTAATGACTTATTTTTGGGTTTTGTTTGTTTTTTAGTTGAGAGGGCATATCTATTGCAGTGTTTTCTTAAGCCTCATTCTAGAGATATCTATTAGTCTTTCCATCTATGACTATCTGTTCTTTCTATAGAGCACAACAAATATAAGGGATGTGGCTTCAGGAATTCCCCATGAAAGAACGATGGCTAATATAAATTGCTATTTTTATCCTCTCGTAGATTCCAGGACTGTGTGTATTAATGGTGCTTCTTTGTTAGATGGCATATAGTCAATTTCCCCTAAATTAGAGAAACTGTTTCTTGATAAATGATGGAATGGAAAGAGAATACTTCACAGAGCAGGTTGGGGATTGTTCCAAACAAAGGGTATACTATATGTTAGCAGAAGGAGTGGGAGAAACAGATAATTAACTTTCCTAAGTAGTAGTTAATGAGTAATCAATGAAGCATTTATTGAGTTCTTCCTACATTCCCCAAAGTGAAACAGGCAATATGAGACTCAATGATGTCTCTGACATGATATTTTGCCTTAAAGGAACTTGTGATCTGGTTAGGTAATACATATTTGACATATCACATAAAAGCACTACTTTCTTTAGAAGTGTCTGCACAAATGCACAAAGCATTCAGAGAAGTGAGATATTAGTGCTGCATAGAGAAGCTAGAACAAGATGCAGAAAGCTTAGAGATGGTCATTGAAGACATTTAGGTGAGCCGCTGAGACTCCTGGCCCATGAGATGAACAAGAGTACTCACATTTGAAATATGTTGAGGAGGCGAGCCTTGATGTATAGTGATATTTTTGGAAAATTAGTTTGGACACCCTGATCACTGAAGGCAGATGAGTTTAACCTTGATGAGAAGGAGAACCATAGTGGGCTCCTAATGACATTGGTGTTCCAGGAAGATGAATCTGTCAGCAGGAGATAGAAAGAAATGGAACAGGGAGGTATTGGAGGCTGATGGACTTGATAGAAATCTTAAATAAAAAAAAAATTATCACGGTGAAATTCACATAGCATAAAATTAGCTATTAGAAAGTGAACAATTCAGCGGTATTAGTAGATTCACAATGTTGTACAACCACCACCGCTATCTGGTTCCAAGACATTTACATCATTCCAAAGTCAAACTCCTTACCTGTTAAAAGCAGTTTCTCTCCCTTTTTCTAGAGTCTGATGACTACCAGTCTGCATTCTGTGTCTATGGATTTATTGATTCTAGATATTTTATACAACGGAATCGTATCATTCATTTGTGACATTTTGTGTCTGGCTTCTTTCCTCCGCCATGTTGTATGCATCAGTCAACACTTCATTCCTTTTTATAATATCCTGGAAGTCTATTTCTGACTAATGTTGGAGGAAGGTGGCTGAAATGATTAGTCTAAAATATGTTTTGAAACTCGATAATTCCCTTTTGTCTACATAAAAGAAGAATCTAAGATGTTTTCTGGGAGAATGGAGAAATCACCTCACTGATAGAAATAAAGTAGTTGAAGGGAGATTAATTTTAGGGAGTGAAACCTGGAGTTTACAGTAAGAGTGAAATTAGTAAGTAGTGCTATCCTACCAAGATCTGAAAATTCAGGAAACAATTGAGAGTTGAGGTCTAGGGTGAAAAATTTGACCATCATTTTGTAGGTTTAAACCAATAGTGCCAAGTTCAAAAATAGCCTGGGAATAGGAATTGAATGGTTGACAGACCGTCAAGGACACATTTGTTTTGGCCAGGTGTTTGCTCTGCCTGTAATGGGACAGAGCTGAGAGCTGGACAGAGAGAATCTATGGGGACAAGGAGACACGCTGGAGAAGTACTGCCCAGGCTGGCACCAGCTAGCGAGGCTGTGCTCACGTGATAGCAAGAAGCTCATGGTGTTTCAACCCTGCTCGATGCCAAGCCGGCAGAGACCAGAAAGTTTGGTGGAGTGCTGGAAAGACCATGAGAACTTAAGTCACATAGACTAGGGTTCAGATTTGGGCTCTGAGTTATTACCTGAATGTACTCAGATGCAAACTTTTAACTGCTCAGAGCTGGGAGATGATTAAATGAGATAACATTTGTGAAGGTGGCAGGTACACAGTACTCAAGCAGGAGATTACATATGTAAGTGTAGATTTGGAGGCGCAGGGTGGGCAGAGAACTCGTGGTTTAGGGAAGGTGAATGGCTGAATTTTGAAAAGTGATCCTAGAGGCAGCTATTTATTTATTTATTTGCTTACTTATTTATTTGCTTACTTATTTATTTATGTTCCTTTTATTTCTTTTTCTTCATCTTATTCCTGAAAAGCTTTATGAAGATAGTTTGCAAAGGTGTATATCACGAAAAAGTGGTATCTAAGGCTAAGTTTATGAAGGCACGTATACTAAGTAAGAAATTTCGGTTTAAGAAAAATGACGCAGAGGGAAAATAAGAAAACAGGAAAGGGGGAGCCTCAGGCAGGGTTAGAACATAAATCGACTACTATGAATTTTCCATCCTTGCTAGAGACTGGCTGTAAATTTGGCTTGAAGTTTTAGGTATTGTTGTTTGTCTGCTGCAGAGGCATCTAAGAGGAAGTATGCTGCCGGCCGGAGGCTAAGAGAGGGCTGCGGGCAAGGACGCTGCCACCGTAGTTAACGGCATCGAGCGGTTCCCTTCTGATGGATATCCCACTTTATTGCGGCAAACACAACTTGCTGTCACATCTGTTACTGGCTTGTGTAAAACTTCGCTTAATTTGCTTTTCAGGAGCGTGCTCGTGGCGGTAAAGATTTCGTGAATGTTTCATGCTGTTCGTCTGTTACTCGGCATCTCACTAAGTGGTTTTTTGGACACCTACCTACTGGAATTGTCTGAAGGAGCCCTGGAGAAAAGGTAGGTGTGCTTGGTGGTGAAAGACAATGGACATTGAGCTGTTCATTCCCAGGATGGACTGGTTGCAGAGAGGGGTTGAGAAGGGTGGGGGTCAGAAAGAGGAGACTGAATATCTTAGCCCCTTCAGGATTGGATCTTCAGGTCGCCAGGAATATTTTGTTTGGACGAAATTGCCAGGGTATTAGACATTCCCATATTTAAATATGAACATGCTTCACAAATACGTCTCTAGGTCGACTATATATAATGTTTTGATTATCTGATCTGGTCAGTCACTCACATCGCTATTGCTATTAGCAGTGGATGACAGTCAGCATTAGCTCACAAAAAGTAAGCCCTATGTTTGTGCAGCTTTAAACATTTTAGTGTTTCACAGTACCTGCTACAGGCTGAATTTGTCCCCCACCCACACCTTCATATATTCAGTTTAACCCCTAAGGTGATGGTATTAGGAAGTAGAGCCTTTGGGAGGTGATTAGGTTGAGGACAGAGCCCTTATGAATGGGATTAGTGCCCTTATAAAAGAGACTCCGGACAGCTCCCTTGCCCACTTGTACCATATGAGGACACAACGGATTTGTGACCTGGAAGACGGTTCTCTCAACCATGCTGGTCGGCACCCTGATCTTGGACTTCCAGTCTCCAAAACTGGGAGAAGTCAATTTCTGTTGTTTATAAGCCACCCAGTCTGTGGTTATTTGTTATAACAGCCTGTATCTATACTCCACATTTATGGTTCTTACAAAAACACTCTCAACGAGGGAGAGCTGATATTATGATCATTCTCATTTCATGAGTGAAGAAACATCTACAGAGGGTTTAATTAATTTAGTCCTAAACTCAGGTTTCTGGGAAGTGGCAAAGGTAGCGTGGGAGCTCTGCGCTCTGCTTTTCCTGTGGGAAATATGGAAGCCTATGGGATCCTGGAACAGAAAAAAAATACTAGTTTAAAAACTGGCGAAATCGGAATAAAATCTGTAGTTTAGTTTATAGTAATATACCAATGTTGGTTCCTAGTTTTTACAAATGTACCATGGTCATGACACTAGAGACAAAGGGGGACAATCTGAGCAATTACTATTTTAGAAATACGTGAGTAGTACAGGAGGCATAAATAAGAATTTTGGAAAAAAATACTGAATAAGTGGTCAGAGAGTTATGGGGAAAAATAGAAATAATATCACCTAAGAGCATCAAGGTTAGAAAGAACTGAAGAAAAGTCAGTAGTGTCAGATGCAATATCCCATTGCCATAGCATCTAGCTAGACTCATCTGTTTCCAACGCCTGCTCTGCCTTCGGGGTTCCCTTGCGATAGAATGGCATTACCACCCCCAAGTTGCGAAGCCAGAAACCAGGGACTCTTCCCTCTTCCTGAGCCCTATATTCAGTCAGTCACCGCAGCCTATGGACTCCATTTACAAAGTCTGTTCCATTTCTTTTCCTTTTTCTTTTTAAGATTTTTTTTTTTAATTTATTCATTTGAGAGAGAGAGACAGAGGGAGCACACAAGTAGGGGGAGAGGCAGAGGGAGAAGCAGACTCCCTGCTGAGCTGGGAACCTGAAATGGGGCTCAACCCCAGGACTTGGAGATCATGACCTGAGCTGAAGGCAGATGCTTAACCATCTGAGCCACCCAGACACCCCCAGAGTCTGTTCCATTTCTTCATTGCCAAGTTGAGACGTCCAGCATCTCCCTTATCTGAACTGTTTATGGCTCTCCTGTCTTACTTGGTAGCCCTGTTTCCTGTCTTGTCCTCCTTCTTCCCATTCTCTAGGATTTTTTTTTTCCCCTTCTCTTTTTTGATTTACTATTTTTTACTCTTAGAACTTTTAAAGGTAGGGAAAATCCAAGAGAAGAGAATAACAGTCATCCATATTCTAATCACCCAGAATTAATCACTGTTGACATATTATTTATTTGCTGCCAGTTTTTCTTTTGAAAGAAAAATCACTCTTTTGTTTTCTAAAAGTAAAATGACCTGCATTCCATATAAAGTATTGAAACAAGATAAAAGAATTACAAAGATGAAAGTTTAGAAATCAACTCCGGTCTCATTTTGCAGAAATTATCATCACTAAATTAGTAAGCAACATTCTTGTTTTGTCTTGATACATGGAGTGATCTTTCTAAATGAAAACTGAACCAGTCTTATTCCCATTCTTAACATCCTTCAGTGTTCCAGTATAATCATGGGGAAAACATCAGGCAAATCCAAGTCGAGAGACAATCTATAAAACATCTGACCACTCCTCCTCAAAACTGTCAAGGTCATTAAAAACAATGAAAGACTGAAATCTTGTCTCAGCCAAAAGGTGCCTAAGGAGAAGAGATTACAAAAATAATAATTTGCTATCTTGGATGAGATCCTGGAACAGAAGAAGAACATTAGGGTAAAAACAGGTGAAACCTGAATAAAATCTGGAGGTTAGAAATGTACCAGTGTTGGTTTCTTAGTTTTGACCAATGTACCATGATTATGTAAGACATGAACATTAGGGGCGCCTGGGTGGCACAGCGGTTAAGCGTCTGCCTTCAGCTCAGGGCATGATCCTGGTGATCTGGGATCGAGCCCCACATCAGGCTCCTCCACTATGAGCCTGCTTCTTCCTCTCCCACTCCCCCTGCTTGTGTTCCCTCTCTCGCTGGCTGTCTCTATCTCTGTCGAATAAATAAATAAAATTAAAAAAAAAAAAGACATGAACATTAAAGAAGACTGGGTCGGGGTACACAGGAACTCTCTGCACTATCTTTGTAACTTTTCTGTAAATTTAATTACTTGAAAATTAAAAAAAATTATATAAAAAAACCAAGTTACACAGAAAAAGAAAATATTTGGTGGCATCTCTTAGCTTTCAAGAGGAACTTAACAGACAAGGCCTTTCATGAATTGGGACCTGCCAACTTCTTTCTAACTCCATCTCCCATAAATCTGCCCACACCATTATACACCCTTCACTGGAGTCATATGGAACCACACGATCATAACGTGAGCTCCCTTGCAAACATGCTTCTCCTCCTGTGTTTAAGTGTGTGTGTGTGTGTGTGTGTGTGTGTGTGTGTGTGTGACCTCCTATATTTTTTTCAAATCTGTCTACTTTCTTCCCATGCCACCGCCCTTGGAAACCACCATCACATCTTACTGGGATAACTAACATAGGTTTTCAGGTAGTTTCTTATGCCTACTCTTGTCCCCATCCAATGCATTTTCTATTTAGCAGCTACAGTGACTTCTTAATATATAATTATGTTCTTCTTAAAACTTTTCACTGGGTTCCCTGTGTTCTTAGAATAAAAATTCAAAAAGCTCTGCAGCCTCATTGCTATGAGTTCAGGGGTGACATTTCTAGAGCAGATTTGGTGGTGGAGTCCCGTGGTCAGAGAAGGGGTTTACTTCTCCAAAGCTGTACTTTCCTTGGCACACACTTGTCCCGTCTTTTATCTGGCTAAATCCTACCAATTATTCAGGAACCAATTATTCATAACAACTTTCGCTGACCTCTCCACCCCTCCCCTGTCACCTCACACACATACTGCTTGTTTCTGTCCTGTCTGGGAGGAGAGGCTACTAACTTCTTTCCTGGTTGAGAGCCTGAGTTTGAATTTGCCTCTATCTCTTACCAGCTATGGGATCATGCACAAGCAACTTGGCCTCTCTCAGTCTGCTTCCTCATCAGTTGTTCTGAGAATTAAATAGTTGTAATAAATAAAACACTTAGAACATCACCTGGCAACTGAGTAGGATTCAGAAATAGCTGTCGCTATGCTATAATCTGTTCTTTGTCTTCATAGCCCTGGATACAAATATAATTAATGCATTATATTGGCACCACTGGGTTTCCAGTGTCTAACGCAAATATTTGTTGAGTGACCGTTGTTTCCTTTGTCAGGAATGCACCTTCAACTCTTTTTTCTCACTCTTGTCTGTGTTGTCAATCCATGTATGCTCCTTGTTCCCACCTCAGCTTGCGTCCAATTCCACCAAAAGCCTCTCCTGCTCACGACACTCTCCTCTCAGAGGTTTCTCCTCTGGCACCATAGCTCCAATTGTATCTACTTTGTTAGAACCGCATGTCTCTCCCATTAGGCTATCAACCCTGTGAAAACTATAAGCTCGGAAAAAAAAAAACAACAAAACCTCCTGAAGATGTTGAATGAATGAACGAATGGGTACATAACTCCAGAATCACTGTATTTTGTGAGGATCAGATGATAAAATTCCCAGTAATTTTCCTACTAAAAAGTCAACCTGAAGTGTCTCAAGAACAGTGAAAAAAGTCAAGATATTATGATATAATATTGGCGGTTAGTAAAGACTTAGAAGTCAGTGATATCAGGGCTTTCGGGCAAAGGAAAACGGAAAGGCATTTGATAACTTGTAGGTGAAGTGTAGACAGCTGATAAAGCTGGGGAAATTTAGGAGGTACATACGTTGTGTATATATGAGTAAAATTCTAGGTAGGGGGTAAGCTCAAAGACATTATCTTTTTAAATACCTCAAGAAACGCTCTGTGTTGTTTGTACACAATAAATGCTTCATGGATGAACATGAGCTCATGTCATAGAAGATTAGAGCCAGAAAGAATCTTAGAGGCATCTGGTCCACCTTCATGATGAATGAAACAACTCTTAAAAGGTTTCCAAATGAAAGATAAAAATGTTCGTGTTGCAGGGATATTGTTAAAAAACGAACTAGGACTTCTCTAGACCACAAGCAGCACTTGTTTCCTAAGCTCAGTCAGAGCTCGAAGGACAATTTCTGGGTTTTCTTCATACATGGAGGATGGTATTTTTATAGTCCAAGGACCTTGTTCTTTGAATTTTTGTATTGCTCTGAAATGGTCAGCTACTCTAAGACAACAACAGGAAATTCAGCTCACATCTTTCCTGATTGTGACTAATTCTCAACATCCTGTGAAGAAGTCTTTAAGCACTGGATAGTTCTGGTCTATTGGGATTGCTCCAGTGTGAACTTTTCTACCCATGGGGCAGTTTTGGGGTGATCTGTGATTTAGTGCCATTTTTGTTTTCACTTGACAGTAGAGAATAAGATTCAAGCCATATGACCATGTAAGGCCAAAATGATGTAGAACCATTTTAATTTGGTGGCTACTTCTAGCATAGAACATATAAATTTAGAGAAAAAACAATGTGTGAACAAACCAGCCACATTTTGGCTCTGGTATACAAAGGAAGATTAAAAGAACAGATTACTTACTTACTAGTGATATGAACTTGTGTCTTGTAACTAAGTCACTTGTGAGTAAACACTGCTTTTTGAGAAAATTTTAAAAAATTCAATATAAAAAAATCTATCTCACATGGGAACCAAATATTCAGCACTGAAACTTTTGTCTTTGTCTCTATTCACTTTATGAAGGAGCAATCAGTTAACTGGAACTTTGATTAACTTCAGATATGCAGTGTGAGCAGTAATGTTTATATCACAAATGCCAGCTCAGTGTGGTGTTATCCATCCATCTGTGTGTGAGCACACAATCAAAAGTGAACTGTATTTAGGGGAAGAAGAGTTAAGGTGTTGTGATTGTCATTTTCGTGCTAGCAGGCAACCTCAGCCGGAGTTATGGAGAAGTTTCTTCAAAAGTGAGATCAATCTAATCGCAAAAGATTATATTACTCTGAGATTTAAAAACACTTTTCATGAAAAGAGACTGAGAAACTGAAATCCGAGAGTGCCAGCTCTCCCAGCAGGACAAGCATGAGGCCATATGGAGCCTTAATTTTCTTTTGAATACTTTAAATGAGAATTCGGATTTACCTGAGAGATTTAAACCTGATTGACAAAGCCCTTGAGGCGTTCTCAGCTGCAGAAACAAGAAGAGTTAATTGGGCAAGATAATGGAGTCAATTTTGTGAATTCTTCAGGTAGTACAGTTTCTTTTCTTTTTCAGTCAGTTTGGGAGGTAATTATAAAAGCAGGAAAAATCAGATTTATAGGCTACAAGTCTTACCAAGTGATTTTTAAGTGGTGACTGGGCAGCAGAATGAACCCCAAGATTTAGAGCCATTGTAGTCTGTTGAAAATGTCTAAATTCTCTTACATATTTCTTGTAAAAAATGGTAGCATGTTAAGTTTTGCACAGTGTTTAATATATATGTGCTATCCCTGAGCATGACATGAAATTATGTTGAAAAATTATTAATTGTCACTGTGGAATTTTGTTCACATGATAAAATAGAAAGTTGATTTACCTTTCATGCTTGTAGTAGAGAGAGCTCTATTTCATTCACTGCAGGTATTAGTAGGAGATTTTACACGAGGAATGTAGTGGGGAAAATCTACAAATCTAGAAAAAAAAAAACCCAACAAACCAACCATATATTTGGCCTTGATAATACCAAAGGAAGATTAAAGGAAGAACTGTATTGCTTATTTGGTAGTAGCTATCAAAATTCAAAACCTGCATTCTTATTGACCCTATAGAAATATTTGCACAAAGACACAAGGGTATCAGAACAAAGTTTTTTGTTTCTGTGTGGTTTACAATAGCAAAAAATCACAAATGCCCAATTGTCCCTCAGCAGGGAATTAATAAGATGTATTATTTGTATCCATAAAATTAAATAGGTAGATCCGTAGTATAGATATAAAAAACCCCAACCATATATTATTCATTAATTTGTTCGTAAGATTTTCTTGGCTGTCAATTATATATTAGTTAAGAGGTTAGGGATAAAAGATAGTAGGGACCAGGATAGTCAAGGTAACAGTTCTCATAGAGCAAGTGTGTGGAAAGAGAAAAGAGAAAATAAACAAGTAAGATTATTTCAAATACTTACGGTATCAAGAAATAAAAGCAGGTGATAGGATAATAGACAGTGATTGGACAGGCTATTAAAGAAGGCCCAGGAAGTGACATGGGAAATGGACCTGGAGACCAATGTTCTAGGCAAACAGAAGAGCATATTCAAAGTTTCTCGGGTGGAATGAGTTTGGTGTGCTCAGAGAGGAGGCCCATGAGGCTGGAACCATCTTGCAGTTGGAGAGGTGCTCAGGAGATAAATCATGGAGGGCTTTGTAGAACACAGAGAGGGCTTACAGATTCATTCTACATGTAACGAGAAGGAAGCCATGGAGGGTTCCAAGCAGGGGATGACATGATCTGATAAATGATATGAAAAGTTCAGCTGGTGGTGCATTTCAGAAGGGGAAGAATGGGCCGGGGGTGGGGGTGGGGGGCAGACACATCACATCAGACCTGCAAGAGTCCGAGTGAATGATGACAACAATGTAGGCCATGATGCCATCCATGTGGAGATGATGAAAAGTGGATTCATTTGGATTTTCTTTTGGAGAATGACGTTTTAGACCTCTTTCTTCATCACACACTACCTCAAGTCTCTTGAAACAAGATCTGGGTTCTTACACAGCATCTCTCTAACGTCTCATTTTTCTCCTCTGGATATGGGAATGAATCATGTCAGTGGTATCTCTTTCAGGGGGCCATTGTCAAGATTAAATAAGATAAAAACCTGTGAAAGCATTTGGCAAACTGTAAAAATGTTAGGTAAATATCAGGTATTATTGTTATGATTTCAGGACAATTCCAGATAGAAAGCATGACCACAGCTGGGGCTCAGGCTGCCTCCTTCCCCAGCGTCACAGGGATAACATTGACTACTTCAGTGAAGTCTTCTAGATCTGTTTCCCTGTATAAAGTGGATAAAATATATCTCAGAATCTTAGTCAAGGCATAGCAAGGAGATGAAACTGAGGGAGGACGAACTAATTAGTGATTACAAAATAATTGGCTGCTATGTAAGTGATAAAAATAATACAATATTTTCCAAAGCGTTTCTGGCATGCTGGAGTGATTTCATTAAACCAAGTTTTCTCCCAGGATTAAACTCTTCCTACTTGTGAATTAGTCCCTTTGGGGACTACTTTTTCAGGTATTAGGGGAAAGTTCAGGAAGTTCTGGAGGCCCAGGATTTTAGTAACTTCTAAGTTTCTTAATTGATAAATGGGAAATGGCTAGAACTTTCAAGGAAAGGAGTTATCATTCCCTTCACACTTTAAGAACTACAACTTCAGGGAAGTGACGAGAGCTTCAGTCTTAGGCAAAATTGTTGTGACCGTAAACATATGGTAGAAAATATGGACATCAATGAAAACTTCCTGTCAATCACTTAATATATTTTTTGACTGCCTTCAGGCAGTAGATATTAAAGGACATTCAATTCATGTTTTATAACCAATATAGAGAAGTATTTGAAAACACTTTTTCTTTTTTTTTTTTGTTTTGGAGGAGAGGGCAACTCAAGTTACTCAGGGGAGGGTAACGTTTACAAGAAAGGTCAGATGGAGGGAAGGGGAAGGAAGACCTCCATGATCAATAATGATTTATTAATCCTAAAGCCACACACTATAGTAATTTCTTCTGTAAAAGTCTAATTGACGTCAATGACTTTGAACATTCATACTCATTGCTTTTGAGTTCAATCTTATCTTGGTTTCATCATACCACCCACCACCTGCCTCTACCTCAAACAATGGCCCTATCAAGCTAGTTCTGAGCATGCCCCAGGCTTACTTTCCTAGGGGAAAATTGAGCATTACCTCACTTCCTGAAAATGTGTCCAAAAGAAACAAAACACTTGTCTCTATGAAAAGCAGATAGCAATATTAACATTTGCTAGTTTGGTTGGTGATTTGCTCAATTCAAGGACCATAGATTGCTTGTAGTAGGACTAAATGTATACCAGTGTAGCCTTTGGGAGGCTTCCCCCCCTCCCCCCATTGTATATATTTTTAGCAAGTGAGAAATAGTGATCTTCTATGATAAAACAGATGTGTGGTTTGCACAAAATTAACATGATTTGGCCTTCGCTAGGCAAAATGAAAGTCGTGAGTGATGCAATATTTCAACTCAAAGATATTTTATGGAACATTAACATATCAAGTTAGAAGAATGTTCTTTGTAACCAAAAATATTGATTCATTAAAAAAAACTTGGTGAAATAGAATTGTTCGTAAGTTATTATTGCTGTTCCCATAAAAATATTTTCTGTTTAAATTCATAACAAACGTTCTGAAGAGGAGAAATGTCTTTTCTATGTCCCATTTAACAATATAATAACTTTGTTTTCAAAGTCTCATTTTATTCCAGCTGGAAGATATATGATCTTGTTATACAAAACAACCACTTCATCTCTCCAGAACCTTATTATTGAAATATATGATTATAATGTTCTACAGAGGATGTAAAGCATAATCTTTGTTGAGGCTCCATGCCATGCAGCTGAAACCTCATCTTCAGGAGGATTATAGAGAAATTACTTCAATAAAGTTATAAACACAGTTTGAATGTTAACATATCTGCAACATTTGACAGAAACGTGATTATTTGTATTATTCTTTGAGGAGAAGACTAAATAATATTAATAAGCGATCCATCCTCATGGCGTCTGTTTAATCAAGAAATGGGAAAACATAGAATGTGGGATAAAGTTGTGGGTGTGTGCTTTGCAAAGGGAGAGTGTCATTGAGGTGCAAATGCTGAAGCTTGAATGTGTGACCCTTTACAAGGTCATGTGATGGGTGATTCGGTGGAGACATGCCCTGGGATTCTGCTGATAGTATCACAAACGAACATTCCAGACCCAAGAGCCTCCTGCCTCTAGGTCTTTGAATTGCCCTTCTCTCTGACCACAATTCTTTTTGTTCCCTTTCCTCTGCCTTCCTCTGACAGATTCCTAGTATTAGTCTGGGTCTTGACTTAGGCATCTTTTCATTTGAGGGTTACCCTGAGTACCCCATGCCTCCACTCCTGATGACTAGATTGGGCTCTCTACTTTGAACTTCCATTACACCCTGAGCTGCTTCATTTGCATTACCTCACACAAAATTTATTACTATTCATATTCTCCAAACAAGGATGAGGATTTGGTTGTCATGTCAACATTCTGTCCCCAGCTCCTAGCACAGAATCTGGTGTATGGTAGATGTTCACCATGTTTTATTGATTGAATGAACATTTTTGTATAGAATTAATCATGGTCCCATTGTCACCAGTCCATTAGATATTACTGCAACACTTAACCAGTTTAGTTGGAAGATGGATAGTTTAAAGAAAAAAAAACCCCTTCTAGTTTCCTGATCGCATCCCTTAAATCTTTGCTGGGAGGATATATTCAATACAGACTTTAAGTTGTGAATGACAGAAAGAAAAGCCACTTGAAATTATTTTTTTTTCCCTCACTTAACTGGAAAATTCAGTGAGTGAGCGTGGCTTTGGAAATGAATACATCCAAGAGTTTCTATCATGCGCTTATAAAGCCATTTCTACATATCCTCTTTTATCACTGCTTTCTTTGCATTGGCTTCATTCTCAGGCAGGATCTCTGTACATGGGGACAAAGTTGGCCACAGGAAGCTTACGTTGTTGGTATAGAGCAACAAAATCAACAACCCGAAAGGCCCTGATTGGCACTGTTTGAGTCACGCGTCATCCCAGGGTTTACTGCATAGCCACGGCAGAGTGCAACTTTGACTATCTGCAGATGTGCTCACCTGGGAGGAGTGAGGATTCCCACAATAGAAAGGAGTTTGTTACCAGAGAAATGGGGAAGGAGAGTGTGTGGTGGGCAGACAAGAACCTTAGCTACCCATGGTTCTCTGCCAAATAATTGTGGGATATCTTAAAAAATCATCAACACTGGCTAAGATCGGGCATCCTGACTTGACTCGATTGGTATGGAAGTTGATAGGAGAGCCCTTTAAACATTTGCTTCCTTTCATGTGTTGACCCATTACACAAAATATTTGTGCTAAGGTCTAAGGATGCAAGAATGAACATGACAGACAAGAGTCCTTGCTCTGATGGAACTTATATTCTAAGCAAAGAAGCAAATATAATTAAAAATTGTAATAAAGGCTATAAGGGAAACACACCTGGACTTCTCCATGGGGCAACTCACTTTCTTTGTCTTTGCCCAGTGTCATGTAATTTAATGAGGCCTACCCTGATCTTCCTATGTAAAATTACCACTCACTCCCTCCTGCCCCATTCACTTCCCATTTCTCTTCCTTTTCTTCATAACTCTTCTGATGTTTTAACATAATCTTCTGACCTAACATACTCTGCATTTACTTAAGACTTAAATATAAGTTTGCATTTTTTGTTATTATCTGCCATTCCCCTCCACCAGAATCCCCCCCAAAGGTAGAGAGTTTTTTTCCTCTTTTGTTCACCAATCTTCTAGTGCTTCGCACACAGTAGATGCTTGATAAATATTTATGGAATGACTGAATGAATGACAGAATATTGAAGGTGATAGGGATCTACTTGAGACATGGAAGCTAGTAATGGCCTCCTTGGGGACATGAAATTAAAGCTGAGATGTGAATAATGAGAAACTAACCTTGAGATATGGGGCACAAGTGCTTTAGTCAGAAGCAGCAGCAGATATAAAGAAAGGAGCTTGGAGAGTTCAAGAAACTAACCACAGATTGATTGGCTATAGCACAGGGAGCTGAAGGTTGAGCAGAGTCAGTAATGTTGGAGGGCTATGTGGTGGCCAAATTATCTGAGGCCTTGTAGCCGGTGGTAAGGAGTTTAGATTTTTATTCTGGTGTGACAGAAAGCCATTGGATGGTTCTAAAGCAGAGGAATGCATGAATTGAATTACATTTTTATGTCATATTTCTTGAATCTTTTTGGTTATTTTCCTTATCCAAGCCACCTTCACCTCTCACCTGAATTCCATTTCATGGGTTTTCCCTCATCCACCCTTGTCCCTTCTAATCTTTTCTGCACACAGCAGCTCTAGTGGTCAAATCTGAAGCCAGTTTTCTGCTAAAACCTAAATAGCTTCCCATTACATTTAAGACAAAGACCAAGTCTTCTTGAGTCCTACAAGCCCTGATTATCTGCTTCTCCTGCTCTTCTTGCCCCAAGCTCGGTCTCTTTTAATCATTTTTCCACAGCCACATTGGTCTTGGTGTAATTTCTGGAACATACCAAGCTGCTTGCTTCCGAGAACCTCCCCATGAGCTCCTCTCCTGCCCCTTCCACGCCTGGTTACTGCCTGTTCCTGCTCCTGGTTTGTCTGAATGTCACTTTCTCTCAGAGATCTTCCTTGACCACTCCCCATCCTGTTACTCTGGTTACACGCTCTCATTGCATCTGGTACTTTTCTTTGATAATATTATATAGGTACTTGGTTAATTATTTTTTAATATCTCTTTCTCTCAAGACTATAATCTCCTTGAAGGCAGGAACTATGTTTATCTCATTTGCTGTCCAGGACAGAACCCGATTGTTGATTCTTGGAGCTTAATGTGTATATGCTGACTGATAAAATGAGTGAAATAGAATAGCTTAAGCAAAGTACAATTAGATTTGACTTGTAGTTAATTACTTATGTATAGACCTTTTATAGTTAGACCCATTAGATCTTGTTCTTTTTACTCTTTTCCTTTAGCATCTTTATTTTCAGTTTCACAGTACTTTTTCTTCTTTAGTCTCATAGCCTTTCTTTATCCATTGTCTTTCACAGTAACATAATGTCCTACGTTAGGAGTTCTCAGGATCACCTCTCTTCACAAGAGGTGATAGTGCAGTCATCTCCACTTCCTCCCTGCCTTGGAAGCAGGCTCATTCACTAGATCTGAGCCGCTTCCTCTAACGCACACTGCATGGCTCCTATTCCAGAAGAGACTGATGGCTTTACAATGGCAAGAAAAGTGACTCCCTCTGGAATTCTTGATTTTTATTTTATTTATTTATTTTAAAGATTTTATTTATTTGTCAGGGAGAGAGAGCACAAGCAGGGGGAGTGGCAGGTGGAAGGAGAAGCAGGCTCCCCACTGAGCAAGGAGCTCAGTGTGGTACTCAATCCCAGGACTCTAGGATCATGACTTGAGCTGAAGACAGATGCTTAACCAACTGAGCCACCCAGGTGTCCCTGGAATTCTTGATTTTTAACAAAAATCTCCCTATCCCTGCAATTAAGGGAGAAACTTGACAGTAGGAAGATGCTTTGTGAGCTTCCTGCCTCTCACTGGGATGGCTCAGGCAGAGGTAGTGTCCGTGAGACTCTCTTTAATGAAAAAACCAGGCCAGGAGAATGGTTGAGTATAGTGTTCCATGATAAGGCCAGGTTATTCTTTCCCAAGGAGAAAGTGGAAGTCATTTTAACAGGAGGAGTAAGTAGTCCTCACAGAAACTAGATTGGAAGTGGCTTTAGCTCGAGTATCCTTGTGAACAGGTGTACCCACCAGCGTCCTTCCTTTTTGTGGGACCTTGACCTGCAAGGTCGCTTCATAAGGAGTCACTAAGAAGTCCACTGGCATTCAGCTGAGGTAAAAGAACTGGCTAGCCAAATGGGACCAGACTGTGAGGAGAGGTGACTTGTCCTTCTGCAGGGGTCTACTAGGTATGTCCTACTAGAGAGGATTGTAGGGAGCCACAGAGAGGTTGGAAAAGGAGATAGGCTCTTGTGGCTTAGGTAAGTTAGTTACATGAGGCTCAGCCATCACTACGAAACTTGGCTTCACAGCTTCCCCACCCAGCGTGGGATGAGGCTCATGATATATTTTCACGTGATTCTCCCTTTACCCCCAGAGCAAGGTTACACATGAAACTTATGTGGCAGAAAGGGCCAGCTCTGGCTTTTAGTGAAGAGATTTTGACAAAGCCACAAACAGGGTGAATCAGTCCTCCTCAGCTTCTCTTTTCTTCTCTGGTGTAATTTTAATCCTCTTGTTTGTTTCTGATCTAATTTTGTCATTTTTAGCTATTTGTCCAAATTAATCCAAACCCCTTAAAAATTTCAAATTAGTTTTGTTATTATTCCATGTTTCATGTCAGGTTTTTTTCATTGGATACAGGTATATTGCAAACAGCAGCAACAACGTGGCTGACTGACTGAACCATCGCAAGCTGCTTTTTCTCAGGAAGGAAGGCATGTGAGTCAGGTTCCTTGGAGATCAGTGGGTAATTCTTCTGGTTTAGGGGCTTCTCCATTATTACACTTGAACTTTTGAAGAGAAACTTTGTCTATGAGAAGGTGGTGGTTATAGAAAGAAACCCTTAAAATGATTAAATGTTTCAACTAAAGTATGTTTACTGTAGGATCTGAAAAACTGAAGAAAGGATAGCTAATTGGAGCTCACTCTTTAAGAGGAAAAATAGGATAGAACTATTACCAACAAAATCCTAATCCACTCGTTATTTATTTATTTTTTTACTTATTTACTTACTTTGCTTACTATGTGGGGAGTAGATGATTATTTTGAAATATAGTTGACCCGTGAACCATCCAGGGGTTAGGGGGGACTGACCTCCCGTGTGGTCAAAAATCCGCATATAACTTTTGACACCCCCCAGACTTAACTACTCTTAGCCTACCATTGACCAAAAGCCTTATGAATAACATAAACAGTCAATTAACACATATTCTGCATATGTATTATATACTGCATTGCTACAATAATATAAGCTAGAGAAAAGAAAGTGCTATTAAGGAAATCATAAGGAAGAGAGCATACGTTTACAGAACTGTATTGTATTTTTTTAAAAAAATCCACGTATACATGGATCCATGCAGTTCAAACCGGTGTTGTTCAAGAGTCTACTGTATCTTTAATGTAAGTGACTTTTATTTAGCCAAACCTATTGCATCCTCTATTTCTGCATTTGAACATATGTTTGAAATTTGGTTTGTGATAAAACGGAGCATTTCCCTCTAGTGTTATTTGACATGGTGGTACTTGGACAAAAAAGTGAAATTTTGTATTATGTTTTAATAGAGTACAAAGAAAGATGACTAACCCTCCTTATTTGGAGAACCGGAAGTGGTCTAGGATTGAGATCCAAAAAAATCAAATTTTGTTTGATGTTACCAGTAGTGACCTGCCTTGATGTGGCTTCTTCAGATGCAACTAGAACTAAAAATTGTGACATCCAGAAGGGGTGGGAGAGTTTGAGGAACATTAGTCAGAGCCTGTTACCTGAATTTCAGCCTCTGAAGTCACTCTTCCCAGGGTGAACGAATGGTCTTACAGAATCTCTGCAATTATGATTACTTGAAGTAGACTGAGAAACAGTTGTCTGAGAAGACCAAGAAGTCACTGAAATGGCATTTTGAGGATTGCTTCTAAGCCATGTAAAGTTCTTTGTTTGATTTCTGTAGCCACCTCAACATATCTGGATAGCAGCTCTTGTCTTTCTACTCCTTGACTGAATAAGAGAAACACCACTTGTTCCTCACCGATGCCTGTATCAAGATTATTTGACGTTTACTAAAGATAGAAGTCCTGGGCTCTACCCTGACCAGTAGAATCCAAGTTTTAGAAACTGTGTTTTTAACAAGCTCCCTATGTGATTTTTTTGGCATCCTAAAATTTGGGAACCACTGATCTCTAGTAGAGGAACCAACAGTATAGGAACCAATATAATGAATGCTTTAGTTGATACTGATGTTATTATCTGAAGTAGTTTTAATAGAAACTAAAGCTGATCATTTAAGACACTGTTATGGCCTGTTTCTGCTTATTTAGAGAATTCTTTATAAAGAATGTAACAACTCGGGTTAAAAGAGAAAATATCATTTATTGGCCTCCTCTGTTCTTGAGCTAAAATATTCTAGACCAGTGGTTCTCAAACTTAGCAGTACATCAGAATCATCCAGAGATTTTTTTAAAAGATTGCTGAGCCTCATCCCCAGAGTTTTTAGGGTAGCATAGGGTAGGCCCTGAGGGTTTACATTTCTTGCAAGTTCTCATATGTATTAGACCACTAGGG
Organism: Ursus maritimus; assembly: GCF_017311325.1. Lineage (NCBI taxonomy): Eukaryota > Metazoa > Chordata > Mammalia > Carnivora > Ursidae > Ursus > Ursus maritimus. The sequence continues at coordinate 46,794,893 of NW_024423344.1, forward strand.
CTAGTGTAGCAAAATTACCGCCTACTGGGTGGCTTAAACAACAGCAACTTATCTCCCACAGTTCTGGAGTCTGAAGTCTGATATGAAGGTGCTGGCTGGGTTGGTTTCTCTGAGTCCTCTCTCCTTGGCTTCCAGATGGCTGCCCTCTTGCTGCCTCTTCACTTGGCCCTTCCTCCATGTGTGTGCATCCCTGGTATCTCTGTGGGTTCAAATTTCCTCCTTTTACAAGGATACCAGTTAGATTGGATTAGGGCCCTAATGGGGCTCCAATTTAATGATCTCTTTAAAGGCCCTATCTCTAAATACAGTCACATTCTGAGATGCTGGAAGCTAGGGCGCCAACATACAAACTCTGGTGGGGACACAGCTCAGTCCTTAACACCATATAATGCCGAGACTGTAGGTCCAGAGACCCCATTTTGAGAACGACCTGACTTGACTGGCAAGAAGGGAAATGACCTCCGTGTGAACATTTCCCAATCCTGTTAGACAGTTCTTCACTTTCTACTCTTTCTACATACTCTCTTGACAGTGTTTTCTAGGTCTCTGTTTTAATTATCATCTTTGGCAGATAATTTTCCAGTCTGCAGTCTACCTCTCTCTGTTCTCGATGACTTCAAGTCTGTGTCAGACACCAACCTGGATGTCTCGCCAGCAATGCACACTTCTGTATTCAGACCCAGACCAGAGTTCATCTTAGTTGTTACGTTATTGCTCTTCCTCCCACTTCTCCTGTTTCTGCTCCTGGCGTGACTACTCACTATGCCATATACTTCAAGTGGACCTTGGAGTCATGTCTGACGTTTTCTTTTGCTCTGCTCCTCATGCCTCATCACTAAACTGAGCACCATCCACCTGTGCGTTTTTCTGTCCCCGTCTCCTCTCATTTTCTTTGCTTCCAGCTTTATTTAGGTCTCATAAATTTTTCCTTGATATCAATAGGCTTCTAGCCAGAATCCCGTCTTTTAATCTCTGTTTCCTTTAATGAGTATTATCTACTGTTTTAGAGTAATCTTCCTAAAGCATGATTCCAATAAAAAACATCAAGTGTTTCCCACTGCCTGTTCAACAAACAGCAAGCCTAGCTAAATAAAATTCAGGGTTCTGTTACAAAAAAAGGGGGTGAGTAAGAAGCTATCAGTCCCTGCCAGTCTGCTCCACTTCCCAAATATGCATGCATACCTTTCCTCTCACGTGTAGACCCCTTCCCCAATGGAGACACCCCAAGATGCAACACCGTTACAGCCTCCAGCTCAAGGTTATCTGCTTGGGTGCAGTCAGCTCCCTCAGAGCCCAGGGGGGATCGTCATCGTCTGGCAAAAAGTCTCTGCCCATAATACCTAATATTCAACTGTCGAGTAGGAACATAATGACTGCAATATAACTTCTATACAGAAAAGGAGAAAATCAGACACTAGGCTGCAACAACTTTTAAATCATGTTGGGCCAGAATAGTGACAACTCCAGCCCAGGCAGTGGAATGATGTCCATGGTTATTGTCCTTAATGCCACGTGGCTTTGGACTCTGGGATGCTCTTCCCGGTCCATCCTCCTTGATGGACTTTCCAAGGTAGGCATTAGCAAGTAGACTCTTCTTGGGGGCTGCATTCCTATCCCACCTTTTTTGGGGGTTAAGTTTGAGACTCAGAAATTGATTCAGAGATTGGACTGTCATGATGCTGTTGGCGAGGCTTGGGGTTTCATTAGCAATACAATTCCCTAAAAACCGAGGGGGGCTTCCAGTTTACTTGCTGCTATTTCATTCCACATGTGAGTAACCAGAATCAGAGATCTTGTCTTGATAAGGTTGTTGAGCCTTAAGATTTATTACCTACAGGCCTCTGTGCTTTGCCAACTCTCCCTCCCCCCAAGTTACCTTGAGACTGTTTGAAAAAATAGGCCTGGTGGCCTTTGTAATTAACTGCTTCCACGTTTGACGGAAAAAAACTCTAAAAGGAAGTATTTGAAAAAGGCACGGGCCATGGTCTTATCTCTTCTGAGGGCTGATTTTGCTTCTCTTCTGGCCATGGCTTACAATAGCTTCACTTTGAAGTAAGGAAGTAGTAAGCTATTCCAGCCTGAAAAGGCTCCAAATTAGACTCTCCGTTAGCTTAGTCTGTGAGCTACTGGCTCTTAACAAAGCTGTATTCCTTTCCACCCTGTTGGCAGCCCAGCTAGCTCTAGTCCAGGTTCATCTCTTTTGTAGGATATTGTTGACATGTCAAGAATCCGGCAACACACACCACATTCTAAAAATCTCCCACAATTCTCATTAATGCCACAGCCCTTTGTACCTTTGCTAGTCACTGTTTACCCAGACTGCCAGCTCTCTGGCCTGTGATAGTTTTGTCCTTGCTGATGCCACTCAACCATCTCCTTTCATCCTACATTTTAGCTAATGCAACAGCCCCCTTTTGGTAGTAACATCTATATTTGTTACAGTTATGTTTGGATGCATGTGTCAGTGGCTTAAATGATGCATAAATTTATTTCTCTGCCTGTAAAAGAGTTTTGAGGGAGGCAGCCTAGAACTGGCATAGAAGCTCTGCAGTGTCATTAGTGTTTCAGGATCTTCTAGCTTTCCTCTTCATTTGCCTGGAGTGAGGAGGGCATTGGCCATAGGGTTCAAAAGAGCTGCTGGAATTCCAGCTATCACATCTGTTTTTCATGCACCAAGATATAGAAAGAAGGAGAAGAAGTGTGTATCCTTTCTCTTTCACTGAGACTTTCTGGGCATTCTATACCACATTATAACTGAATGGTCAATTCTTAGAGATCTAGCTTCAAGAGAGGCTGGGAAATATGGTCTTTTAGCTGGGTAAGGTGAATCAGGCCATTTATCAAAGTGCTGTTACTAAAGCAAAGGGGAGAGTGGATATTGGGTAGGAAACTAACCTCCTCTGTCACTGGTAAGTGTGTGAGTCATTCTAAAACAGGGTAAACTGTTTCGTGTGCCTTAAGGGAGCTTCAGGTAGATTTCAGTGTGAATTCAGCGGGGAGAGGGGGCCTCCAGCTACATAAGCAGTGGAAGGCTTTTGAAAGGAGATAGCCCTTGAACTCATTCTTTGAGTGGGAGAAACGTAGGACATTCAAGCTGGAGAGCCCGAGGCACTCCATTTCACGATCTAGCAAGTGTGGGATGAGTGCAGAAATTCTGTGCTCCAGCTCCTTGTTTGCCTAACACTGGTCCCAGCCCTAGACTAGGATAAAAGCTCCAGTAAGGACACTGGTGGTAAGCAAGGGTGGGCTGTTGGCCTTCTTAATTTCACGTAAAGAAACAGAAGGCTGCTCCCACACATGCCAGGAAGAAAGCATCGTGGGCCAGTTCTGTGTGACAGTCTGGCCACGCTTCAAGCAAAGGAACAGTTTTGTTGTTGTGAACTAGCAGAATTATTTCTTAGGGACCATACACAGAAGACAAATTATATTCATTTTGGCAGGGTGCTTCTGAGATTCCGAGTAGTTTCATGATTAGATCCACATCAGATCCTGATGAGAGGAAGCATTCAAGACACTTGCTGTGATGTTAGTATAACCAACACGGCCTGTAAAGCAACACACGATGAGGATTGTGGGAAGGCCCCAGCATTCTCCCTGTGTGGGCTGCGGAGCACACACTCGCACCGGTTAGCAGGAGTGACGCTTCGTTTTCCCACCTAACCGGGAAGGGAGGACGCAGGGTGAATGTGGTGTTCTGAGGTACTCTAGTCCGAGGGTAGCTTGGCTCACTTGCATTGGGTATGAAAACAAGTGATTACAAAAGCCTTTAATAAAAAAGGTAAGTTGGGAAATGTGAGAAGTTGGTTATGCCGCATGGTTACAATATCGTGAAAGCAGTGAATGCCACGTCACCTCTTTCCTAACCCCTGTAATTGAGAAATCGGAGTTCTAGGCTTCGAATTCCTGTAACCACACATTTCAGATCCTGATTCTCCTTCCAATAACAGTTAAGGATATTGGAAACTCCATATATTGGTTGATCCACCTGCTTCTTTCTCGGGGCGGGGGGTGGTTTGCAGAAAACAAATGAAAAGTAATGGATGTAATTTTTTGACGTACTTTCTAGATGCCAACCTCTTGCCATATATTATCTCATAAAGCTCTTTGTTCTTACCTCTAATTATAGCTAGAACAAATGGAAGTTTATAGAGATGTTAATTTTCTTGTTCAGTCGTCATCCTGCTTATGTTGGAAAATGTTCTCAGAGGGTAATTCACTTCCACTTAAAAGTAACATCTTCGGGCAACTTTGAGAATAGGAAAGTTATTTTTTACATTTGAGCCAAAAGTTAATTCCTTATGACATCTTACTGGTCCTAATTCTATCCCTACCACTAAAGGCCTTAAGATATGCAAAAATAACTATCATGTTTGCAGGATTTTCTTGTCTCCTGATTAAAAATGCAAATTCTTTATGTGGTCTGATTTCAAACTTCTTCCTCATTGGGCTCGCTGTTCTTTGAATATGTTCCCGTTTATCTGTAAGCTTTAAAGAACCGAAGACAGTAATCCACCTGTGGATTCCTAAATGCATATGCAAAAGGGAACTGTCACCTCCCCCATTCTAGATTATATACTTCTATTAATGGAAGCTAGGATTTTATTACGGTTTTAGGATGTCAGGGAGGGGACATTAATAGTTTATAGTTGATTTCCACTAAATACACTTCTGACAAAATCCAGAATTCTTTTTATATATATATATATATTTACTTTTGCTACACCTTGTTACCTCTGTACTCCATCTCTGCAGCTGGTTTTATTGTATGCAAACACAAACCTAACATTTGTCGCTGTGAAGTAACATTTTATTAAGTTCAGTCCGCTGCTCCAGGTGCTTAAGATCTTTTTGAAGGTTGATCTTGCCCTCCATTGTACTCACTATTATTTCGAGCTAAATGAAGCTAGCTTCATTTCGTTAGCTAACTTGAAAGCCTGCCTTCTGTGTCTTCTAAGCGAGGACCACCGATGCACAGGGCAGAGATCTGACCAGTTATCGGCACTGCCCCCTGGCTGACATCGACCCCGCACGAGCAAACCAATCCCTAGCACCCACCACTCAGGCCATCCATTCTTCTTGTATTCCTTTTTGTATCCAGATCCGTATGTATAATGTTTGCCCTTCAGCCATGCCATAAAGTCTTTCATCATTTAACGTTTCAAGGTCTACGGGCTTCTCAAGGTTTAATTCAAACCCCTACATGAAGTCTGCTCTGACCCACTGTGATTCTCTCATCTCAAATTACCTGTGCCGGGTTTGGCTCTTCATACCCAGCCTCTATTGATTTTCTGTGGACATAAACTCCACCTCTACCTCCGTCCCAGGAAGGCAAAACCACGTTCTCTCTTCTCTAGCACTGGGTTAATACAGGGCCAGACGGGGAGTAGTGTTCAATTGTTACGTGCTTTTGATTGATGCAGTCAGCACTCCTCAGTCACAGATGGTTTGGTCCTCGTCCTTCTCTCTCCCTGGGGAACGTGCAGCAATGTCTGGAGACGTTTTTTGGTTGTCCCAGCTGGGGAAGGTGCTGCCGGCATCCGGTGGGTAGAAGCCAGGGCAGCTGCTCAACACTGGACAGTCCCCCACACCAAAGAAATAAGAATGACCCAAAATGTCAATAGTGCTGATGTTGAGTAGCCCTGTATTAGACAAAAAATTTGTAAGAGAATTCTTAAAGGCTGCTCCATCTGCCTGTTACGGAGTGGATGTTGGTGGCAGGTAACGTGTCTGCTGACCCTCTGGAATGAATGCTGCCTCCCTATAGTTGCCTCTGGAGCTCAGGCCGGGGCAGTTGGTCCCGGTTATACACCAAAAACAGGTGATTGTGGGTGAGCGAGCAGGTGTCACTACGGGCATAATGGAACTGATCCCACAAGCTACGCCTAAAAACTAGTTTTATTGGTTTCTGGCTATCCCCCGTTTAAATATCTAGGTTTTTGCTTCCATTTATGTATATGTTAGAATGAGATAATAACAGCCTTCCCCCAGCTATTTCATAAGAATATTTTGAAGAAAAAGGAGATAGTGTAGGTGAGAAGTTTTGAACTCTCTGTTTGGGAAAATTGCTATTAAAGCATTATGGTGATAATTAGTGGTGGTGATCTGGGGTATGGGGGAACAAAGTGTTTTATATGTAGTGTGTTGTACTCCAAAGAAAAGAACTAATTAAGGCAAACATGTTGTTCTGGTTCTAACTCATATTTCTGTGGCTGGGGTTGATCTCTGAAACTATAAATATGCCTTCGGACTACGACCTTGGGCTACCCTACTGGGTACTCTCTCCCCGACCCGTGGCGTGTGGCCAGGCCAAAAATAGTGGATGAGGAACAATAATAAAATGTTTGCCGATGTTAATATGCACGAGTGTTTTTATTATTATTTAAAATGGAAAACTTACTGGATGCAGAAGGTCATCTCTCGATGCGCTCAGCTTGTTTCCGTGTTGTGTCACGTAGCTCAGGAGGACTTTTCCCCCCACGCAGGAGTCGAAGGACTTCTGAGTGGTGACAGTATGGCTGGTCCCAAGCATGTGTCCCTTCGGCATGCAGTCTGTAGTCTCCACGACGCCTGCCCGCCTCACCTACTCTTTGTCTGTGACTCCGTGGCTGCTGTGTGGTTGGCATCCACCCCCACACTGGCATGCCAAAGGAGTGAATGAACAATGGGATACCCTGGCACTGACGGGTGTTTTAATAACTGTGGAAAATGAGGAATTTACAGATGCATGATTCAAGCTCCCACTTCAAAGGTCCTCAACCGAAATCCTCCCGAAATTAGAAGCAATACTACTGAACACAATGCAACCTTTTGCATGGCTGCCCAATGTTACTATAAATCTGTGTGTGCAGTGTTTGGGAAAGTTACATTACTGTGAAACAGATGCCCTGCTTTCATCTGGAATTTATGTGTAATGTTCAGTAGGTAGGTCCTGCCTGGGAAATATGAGGTATGCAATGGGAAGCAATTTGCCTTTCACTGGCAGCCAAGACTCTACCTGGGCCTGGGCTCTCTGACAAGGGGCTTACCCAGCAGCCCTCCTCGGTTAGATCTTCCCTTGTCTGAACTGCCTTCACTCTGAAGGGAGAACATTCTCTCCCACCTGGACCTGGTCTGAAATTCCACTGGGAGGGAGGTGGAGTAAGTCATCTGTGTCCCACTCGTGTCTCGGTATACCCCTACTTCTTGCCACTTCTCAGTAGATAGCCTGAACGCTTGTGATGTTTTTAGTGTGCGCCATTTCTCCCACAATGGCTCCCTATTCAGGGCTCTCGTCCTCAGCCGAGCCTGGCTCCACACCCACTCTTTTTCCTTTTATGAATAATGACTACCACTCACCCAATCCTTAGCGTGTGCCACATGACGCAAGTGTTCATTAAACCTCACTCACCTGCGAGGTAGCTATTTTTTATTCCTATTTCGCACATAAGGGATAATAACTTGCCCAAGGTCACACAACCAGTAGAAATTCTCCCTCAGGTCCAAAGCCCAAACACATATATGAGATGAAATTTCTCCTGCTCCTCACCTTAAAATTTAATTGTGACCTTACTCATTCTTTCATATTAGTAGCAACACAACTCTTAAACTTGAATCTGTTTCACAAATAGCATTTCTATCTCAGCCGGGTCTTCTTAGACACTGTGCCTGGATGCAAGGCCCAGTTGTTATTGTTAGATTTTCCCACACTGTGATAAATGTTGAGGGGAGGGTGGAGCATTTTGACTCTACCAAAAATGCCACCCAAATGGGGAAACCTGTGGTTGGTTAGCCTGATTCATTCATGGTGGGGTTATGTGGCTATTACTACTAGACAAGAGAAGTCCTGGACAGTGTTCTTATGGGTACTGTTGATGTGCGCCTTGATGACTCTCATATTTGAAATATCTCATATTGAAATCCCCTCTGATTTCAAGGCTGACCAACATTTCAGCTGATGTCTCCTTCTGACACATGAAAACCTTCAGTCCAGGTAGATGTCAGTGTTTTCTCGATTATTCCTTTACAGGGTGTCTCTCCGAGGCTGACATTGTCTGAGAAATAGTGACTACTGTGACTATGAGCAGTAGCCACCAGCCCTTGTGCTATTATTTTTATCAGCTCATCCTCACCAAAAAAACATTGAGAAATGTATGCAATTTTAATTTTGAAGGAATTAAATGAAGAAACTGAGATAGTTTAAGTTATTTTCCCAAGACTCATTGCTTAGTGACTTTACATTAACGAGGCATTTGAGGCAATGTTAGGAGTTTAGTTATGGCTAATGTGACATACAATTCATTACGTTTTTACTAGCTCCAAAATTATAAACTGGATGGTTATGCATGGTTGGCTGTGGTGGAGATTAATGATAGTTCAGTTAAGGATCAAAGAAAAATCATTTTCCCAGTTCTCTACCTATTCACATTGTTTAAAAAAAAAAAAATCCTTCCTGGTTTTCCCTCTTTTTTCTCTCCCAGAGTAAGTGCAAGCCAGAAAAGTCTTGGAGTGTGACCTCAGGGCCACATGGCACCACACGTCATCAGTTGCTATTTCTGAGTCTCCTTTGGTGATGGAGCACTCTTACTGGAAGTCTGAATCAGGGGAAGGGAGTCTAAAGCATGGGTGAAGCTAGTAGCATTTTATCAAGTTGATACAAAACTTCTTAAAGCTCATTTGCTTTTTTCCTTTCTTCCTGTGTATTGAAAATATTCTCAGGCTATGTATTTCTTCATGAGTTTTTGCTTTGATAACAGCGTCTTTGTTCTTCTTCATTCCAAGTATTTTTAAAACTTCCAGTATGATTTCTTCTGTGTCCTATGAATTATTCGGGGGTGTGTGTGAATTTCCAATCGCATGGATTTTTAACTTGTTTATTTTTGTGTTTAACTTGATCATAGTGTGGTCTGAGAATAAGGCCTGTATGTACTGATCCTCTGAAATATGTTGAAACAAGTTTTATGACATAGTTTTTGGTCAACTTCTCATGTGTGTTTCAGAAAAATATTTATTCTTTAATGATTTGGTCCCTAGTTCTGTATCTGTCTATTAATTCAAACTCATTGATTTTGTTGATGAAATCATTTTTTAAAAAAATTTCCGTTTGACTTGTCAATAAATGGGATAGGTATGTTGAAAGTTCTTACTGCAATGACAGACATGTTTTGCAATTTATTTTTATTTTATTTTATTTGGTATACACAAACATAGGATTATTACACCATACTGGTTAATTTAATGTTTTAAAAAATTATTATGTAATAAAGACCCTCTTTATCTTCAACAGTACTTTCTGCTTTAAAGTCTGCTGTTTCGTCATATATAAATTTCAAGGCCTCAGTTGTTATTTTGGTAGTATTTGTCTATATAGCTTTTCTTTCTTTTTGCTTTTGACCTGCCCGTGTGTGTGTATATTTTACAGATGAATCTCTTGTGGAGAACATATATATTTAAAGAAATAGCAATCAATCTTTGTCTTTCTACTGGATAGCTCAATTCATTTATATTTATTGTGATTTTGGATATATTCTGACTTATTTCTACCATCTTATTTTAACTTACAATTTGTCTTGTTTGTCGCTTCATTTCTATTCTTTTTAAAAAAATCTTTTTTCTTTCTTCCTTTCTTCCTTTCTTTCTTTCTTCTTCCTTCCTTCCTTCCTTCCTTCCTTCCTTCCTTCCTTCCTTCCTTTCTTCCTTCCTTCCTTCCTTCCTTCCTTCCTTCCTTCCTTCCTTCCTTCCTTTCTTCCTTTCTTTCTTTCTTTCTTTCTTTCTTTCTTTCTTTCTTTCTTTCTCTCTTTCTTTCTTTCTAGATTTTATTTATTTATTTGACAGAGAGATAGAGCCAGAGAGCACAGGCTGGAGGGAATGGCAGATGAAGAGGGAGAAGTAGGCCCCTTGCCGAGTAGGGAGCCCAATGAGAGGCTTGATCCCAGGACCCTGGGGTCATGACCTGAGCTGAAGGCAGATGCTTAACTGACTGAGCCACCCAGCTACCCAGGCACTACCCAGGCTTCTACAGCTCCAGGCACCTATTTCTTTATTTTTTTTTTAATCATGATAAGTATATTCTTTCCCCATCCCCTATTTCCCTCATGCCTCCACCCACCTCCCCTCTAGTAACCATCAGTTTGTTCTCTATTGTTAAGAATCTGTTTCTTGGTTTGTCTCTTTCTCTCTCTTTTTTCCTTTGTTTGTTTTGTTTCTTAAATTCTACATATGAGTGAGAGCATATGGTATTTGTCTTTCTCTGACTGGCTTAATTTGCTTGACATTATACTCTTTAGCTCTATCATGTTGGGCCAAATGGCAAGAATTCATTATTTTTTATGGCTGAATAATATTCCTTTGTATAATACACCACATCTTCTCTATCCGTTCATCTATCTATGGACACTTCAGCTGTTTCCATAGTTTGGCTATTGTAAATTATGCTGCTATAAACATAGGGATGCATGTGTTCCTTTGAATTTATATTTTTGTGTTTTTTGGGGTAAATACCCAGTAGTCTGATTCCTGGATCATAGGGTAGTTCTATTTTTGATTTTTTGAGGAACCTCTGTATTGTTTTCCACAATAGCTGCACCAGTTTGCATTCCCACCAATGGTACATGAGGGTTCCTTTTTCTCCACATCCTCCCCAACACTTGTTGTTTCTTGTGTTTTGGGTTTTAGCCATTCTGACAGGTGTGAGGTGATATCTCATTGTAGTTTTGATTTGTATTTCCCTGATGATGAGTGATGTTAAGCATCTTTTCATGTATCTGTTGGCCATCTGTATGTCTTCTTTGGAGAAATGTCTGTTCATGTCTTCTGCCCATTTTTAATTGGATTATTTGTTTTTAGGGTATTGAGTTGTATTAGTTCTTTATATATTTGATTATTAACCCTTTATTGGATATGTCATTTGCAAATATCTTCTCCCATTCCGTGGGTTGCTTTTTAGTTTTGTTGATTGTTTCCTTCACTGTGCAGAAACTTGTTATTTTGATGTAATCCCAATAGTTTATTTTTGCTTTTATTTCCCTTATCTCAGGAGACATATTTAGAGAAATGTTGCTAAGGCCAACATCAGAGATTATTGCCTGTTCTCTCTTCAAGGATTTTTATGGTGTCAGGTCTTAGGTCTTTAATCCATTTTGAGTTTACTTTTGTGTATGGTTTAAAAAAGTGGTCCAGTTTCATTTTTTTTTTTTTTTGCATGTGGCTGTCCAGTTTTCCCAACACCATTTGTTGAAGAGACTCTTTCCCATTATATATTCATTCCTCTTTATCAAAGATTAATTGACCATGTGTGGGTTTATTTCTGGGTTTTCTGTTCTATTTCATTGATCTATGTGTCTATTTTTATGCCAGTACTGTATTGTTTTAATTACCAATGCTTTGTAATATAACTTGAAATCTGAAATTGTGATATCTCCAGTTTTGTTTTTCTTTGTCAAGATTGCTTTGGCTATTTGAGGTCTTTTGTGGTTCCATGGAAATCTTAGGATTGTTAGTTCCATTTCTATTCTTTAGTGATAATACTTGAAATTTTTCTATCTTTTCAGAAGATACAATCTTTATGTATTAATAAGGCCTAATATGCCACTCTCTTCATACAGCCAAAGCACAGTTGTGAATCTAACAACAAAAATATGAAGAAGCTAGAGTTCTGACTCCCAATATTGCCAAAATATATCAATCATTTGTTGGTAATTATTATCTGATGGTTGAAAGAACTCCTAAACTTTTGCTTTTATATGGTTTTTGTCTTGAGATATGCTTGGTAAGCAGTGAAAACATGTAACTTTTCCTCACACACTGATTTAATAACTATTTCCCTTTCTTCTCTTATTCTTTTTCCTGTTTGTGCTGTCTCCCCCTGTCTGGGTTTGTCTCTGGCTATCTGGTTTCTAGAGCTCCTGGGCCTTGTGCGCCAAGTCTGGAGCCCTCCCTTCAGTTCTCTACTTTAACCTTTACCTACCATCTTGCCAGCAGTGACGTGGCAGCTCACAGCCACTCACAACTCACAGGCTCTAGCAACTACCATGAAGAAACAAGTATACTTTTGTGTTAGAGGTATTTAATAAACAAAAAGAAATGAAGCTCAGCCTTAGTTGGAGATGGAAGGTTAGAGAGCCAGGGCAATTTTTAGGTTCACAGAATTTTTCTTAAACAATCAAAGAGACCAATATCAATACCGTTTTATTTGTTTGTTTTGCCACATCTTCCTGGACTCTGATTCCCTGTTTATTTATGTGGTTTTTACATCACATCAGTTATCCCCATCTAAAAAATTCTGTGTTGCAGCTTGTTCAAGAGCTTATTCTGTTCAGGGACGTTATAAAATAGCTCAAATTTTCCATTGCTCAAGAGAGACATTTTTGAAAAGTCACTGTGAGAATTAAAAATTGAAGTTGTGGATGGACAGGAGCCATGAGAAAAGAAACTTCTTTTTAGATATTCCTTATAGTATTCAGAGGTTTAAAAAGATCGGCACTTAACTTTAAAATACCATCAAGTGTTTCTTTTTAAATTAATAATCTCATAAGATGATATTGTCCTCCCTTGGTAAACTTTAGTGCCAATGCTTCACATGATCTGTCCAGACTTCTTACCTGTCATCGACTTTTCTCATCTGTCAGCTGGTGTGTGCTCAAGAAATTTAAACCGACATTTTATGTGTATCTACACAGATTATTATAAGGGAAGTAAATTTGCTGGGGAAAAATCCAATGGGGATGACTACTGATCTTCCTTATGGTGAATAGTATGTGGACTTTGGGACTATCTCCAATTACTCCATTGGTTTTTGCTGGTTTGGGAACTCAAGGCCATTGGAGATCTTTTATTTTATTTTTTAAAAATAGTTTGAGGAGATAAGGATCAAAATTAAATATCTACAACAGGTGCTTGTCTGCAAATGTGTACATGCATCGGCACGTAGTGTGTGAATGTGCTGTGTTTGCCAGCTTGGTAATTGTGAGTGGAATTTGGGCATTAGTTCTGGAAAGCACAACCTGCAATGTTTTTGTTTTTATTTTTCTCAACCAAACAAAAGCATCCAAAACTGTATGTTTTCTATGTGAACAGTAATAATCCAGAAACAAGCACTGAGAAATGAATAGTTCCATGTGAGGTAAATGTGTTTACTCCTCTCAAGTGCCTCTTTCAAATGCAAATCTCTATAAAAATATATCACACACCTTGCAACCTTCCATTGTGGAATATATTAGATAGAGTATAATCTCATCCAGCCAGGTAGGGTCATTAATAGAAAACTCTGTTATTTTTCAGTGCAAGAATACAGGATGCTGTGGGGTTATTGAGTTATATGGAGATGTAGGCCCTGCAGCCTATAGTTTTTGAGTTTTTCTTATCTGCTGTCCATTCCTTTTCTGTTTCTGTCTTATAGTAAAACTGACATTCCTATTTTTAATTCCTGCCCTGTTAGCCATCCTTGACATTTATTGTGTGGATTGACAAATTGTTGGTTATTATTGAAGCTAGGCAATGTCTACACAATGCTTACTATAATCTGTGTAGTTGGGAAATGTTCGAATAGTCCCAAGGTGGATTGGATAGGACAAAGGAGAAATCTAACTTGAGGTGAGGGCTTGTGGCAGGTTGCACTTCCCAAAGATGGCTGCCAACAGTCTTCCATACCACATCTGCTTCTCCACTGTGACCTTGACCCCCATTGAGAGATGGGGTGGTATATCCTACCCCTTTATATCTGGATAGGTTTGTGACGAGTATGGCAGAAGTGAAACTATATACGTCTTCTAAGACTAAATCATAGAAGATAATGGATTTTTTTGTCTTGTCACTCACTTTTGGAGTCTTGAATCATCATATAAGAGATGTGACTTCTATGCTATGAAGGAGCCCAAGTCACATAAAGAGGCCACGTGAAGGCAATGCAGTTGTCAGCTCCAACCGATATCCCAGCTGACGAGTGTCAACCTCCAGGCACGTCAATGATTGTGACGCACACCTCCAAATGATTCCAGCCTTCATCTTCTGCACCCTTGTCCTGAATCCCTCTCCTCCCAGCTCTTGAGTCTTCCTAGCTGAGGCCTGAAGCCTCATGGAGTAAGCAGAGACAAGCAGTTCCTTTTGTGCCTTTTCCAAATTCCTGACCTCAAAATCTAGAGTGGTTCATTATACACCAGTGGTAACTAGAACAAAGCCCCAGGGGTTCTTGTATAAGTGGAGATTAAGAACTGAGGTGCCCATTCTTTGCCAAAACACTGTGTGGGATCGTCATTAAGATGTTGAGCTCTAGAGTTGGTTGGGTCTGGATTCAAATCCTGCCTCCATCAGCTGTAACACCCTAGGCAAGGTGCAGTTCTTATCCTCTTCGAGCTCCAATTTCCTCATTTATAAAAAGGGGATGATATTAGTATCCCACCATGGGGCTTTATGATAATGAGGTATTTGATATAAAGCATTTAGCAAAGTGAATAGCACAGAAAAAATACTCTGTAACTTTTAGCCTTTTAAAAAAAATTTTTTTTTTTTTTTTGATGTGTGAATTCTCAAAGACTCCTGTTAAGGCTTCCTAATTCTCAGCTGTGATCCAAGTAATTGAGCTTTCCAGATAAATTAAGATCTACTATAGTGGTATTAAGATTGGCAATGTTATTTTCATAACTCAAAACTTGGAGAGAAAGTAGCAGAATATGTACCCCAAAGCAGATGTTGCTAGATTATAAATTTGAGGAGGGCAGAGACCACATCTGTCTTTTACATCATTGTATCTCCAGAGCAAGCACGTTGAACACATAGACAATACTCAATAAATACTGTTTGTATGAATCTCCATAAAATCCTATTTGTGTAGCCTTTGGATTACACAACAGATAGAATTACCTCATCATCTGCTTATTTGCAAAATTATCAAAAATAAGGAAGAATTTTCTGAAAAAAAAATTATCTAGAGGCCTAAAATTTTAATATCTATTACAACTATTTTTCGATGTCTTAATTTTATTTAGGGCCATTAGAAGCACACAAAATACTAAGATAGTCCACTTGCCATATTTGTAGATGCAAAATATTTTCTCCATATTCTTAGACTATTATGATGGGTATTAAACAATTTAAGTATTTAGCCTATGTATTTTTGCATAAATTCTTACAGTTTTGGCTCTTATGATTCAGAGGCCAATCTGATAATGTTGAGGCAGTTCTGTGATTTAAATTAATTGTAAACTTAAACTTGCTTCATAATTGCAATCAGAGTAGGCAAAGGCTTGATTGCCTTGTAACAACATACAGTTAATTAATTAGAGTGAAAATTATGAACTATGGCAAGGGATTTCACTATGGTCTCACAACTCAATTTTTTTCTCTTCAAGTTTTTATTTAAATTCCAGTTAGTTAACATACAGTGTAATATTAATTTCAGATGTAGAATTTAGTGATTCATCACTTACATACAGTACCCAGTGCTCATCACAACAGACACCCCCCTTAACCCATCACCCATTTAAAACATCCCTCTGCTCACCTCCCCTCCATTAATCCTCAGTTTGTTCTCTACAGTTAAAAGTCTATTTCCTGGTTTGCCTCTCTCTCTTTTTTTCTCCTCTATATGTTCATCTGTTTTGTTTCTTAAATTCCACATATGAGTGAAATCTTATGATATTTGTCTTTCTCTGACTTATTTCACTTAGCATGATACCCTCTAGCTCAATCCATGTTGTTGTAAATGGCAAGATTTCATTCTTTTTTATGGCTGAGTAATATTCCTCTGCGCACACGCTTGCGTGTGTGTGTGTGTGTGTGTGTGTGTGTGTGAGCGCACGTGTGCATACCTCAACTTCTTTATCTAGTCAACGGTTGATGAACTTTTGGGCTCTTTCCATAATTTGGCTATTGTTGATAGTGTTGCTATAAACATCAGTGCGTGTATCCTTTTGAATCAGTATTTTTGTATCCTTTGGGTAAATAGTAGTGTAATTATTCATGTCTTCAGCCGATTTTTAACTGGATTATTTGTTTTTTGGGTGTTCAGTTTTATAAGTTTTTTATATATTTTGGATACTAGCCCTTTATCAGATATGTCATTTGCAAATATCCTCTCCCATTCCGTAGGCTGCCTTTTAGTTTTGTTGATTGTTTCCTTCACCATGGAGAAGCTTTTTATTTTGATGAAGTTCCAATAATTTATTTTTGCTTCTGTTTCCCTTGCCTCAGGAGACATATCTAGCAAGAAGTTGCTGTGGCCAAGATCAAAAAGGTTGCTGCCTGTGTTCTCCTTTAGGATTTTGATGGTTTCCTGTCTCACATTTAGATCCTTCATCCATTTTGAATTTATTTTCGTGAATGGTGTAAGAAAGTGGTCCAGTTTTATCTCACAACTCAATTTTAATGGAAACACTAGATTCTGATTTTTATTAAATGAAACAGAATATAAGTTTCTCCCTGGGAGTTAGATAACCTTGAGAGCTTTAGCATTTTATTGATGACTAGTATAGAAGCTACAATAGCAAATTCTGCTCTCCAAGTTCTAAAGTTACTGTGTTATCCAGATAGGTTAGGTTATGCTATGGTGACAAACAATAGAAAATTTCTTTGCCACACCAAGTCCGTTTAGGTTCAGGTGACTCACCAGATGGTGGCCCAACCTCACAGGTCCTTTGATCTCAGGACACCTGCATCTCAGTATTTGTGTTCACGATCCCCGTGGCTGGGAATCAGAGCACAGAGAATCTCATCCTGACTCAGGACTCTTCTGCTCAGATGTGATGCATGTCACTCCCACTTCATAATTCACTGGCTACAACAAATCGAATGGTCATGTTCAATTTCACCATGTGGG
>NW_024423344.1:46811686-46894709 GCF_017311325.1 Ursus maritimus
TCTCCTAAATGTCCAGAGATAGGAACAGAATGGGAAGCATTGATGAGTTCTAGGAATGTTCCAGGAAGTGATGTAGTGGTTGTAAGAATCTGGTTCAACATCCGTTTTTGTTTTTTTTTTAGGCAAAACCCTTTTTTCCTATCTGATGAGCAATGCATTGAGTATAAATGGAATCTTGCTTCTGTGATGTAATCAGTATAAGTTAAAGCACGATAAAATATGGCACAATTTACTGCAATGGGATGTGGTAGGACAAGGTTCTGTCTTGGATTCCTCCCGCAGGGTGTGGGTACTTAGTTCTAAACTGCCAGAGGGACTTGGTTACAGTATTGCCTTTCTGAGAAATCAGTTCTGAGGCTGGACCTAGAAGATGATACCATAGTGAAGCTCTCATTTAATTATCTCCCTGTGGTGTGGGACCCTGAGATAAGACACAAGTTTGAAAAGTAACCACAAGCTACTACAGTAGAATATCATTACATTGCAGATACTAGGTAGGTTTAAATATCCACCTCTGTTTTTCTAAGAATGAGCGTGACACAACTTCTATCCGTCCTAGTCATTGCCCCGTGGTCAACTAAAAGAATATATACACAGTGAGGGTCTGATAAGATGCAGTAGGCAAGATGTGCTAGCCATCATCTTTTTCCCTGTTCCAAACCAACCAGGGTACATTATGCATTTGCTGCCTTTAAGGCTAGATAAGATTTTCTGTCATGATTTTTTATTGCTGCATATGGGTTCTAGGCTCGTGCAAGGAAAGTGTCAATAATTTGAATCTGTTGGTACTTTCCCTAATAACTTTTGGCCATGATGAACTAAGACCTTTTTCCAGCATGTTGGTGGTACACTCTTGGACCAGCTTTTTTTTTTTTTTAAGACTTATTTATTTATTTGAGAGAGAGAGCGCGTGCATGAGTGGGGGAGGGGCGGGGGGAGAGAGAGAGAGAGAGAGAGAATCTCAAGCAGACTCCCTGCTGAGCATGAAGCCTGACTTGGGGCTCAATTTCACAACCCTAAGATCATGACATAAGCCGAAATCAAGAGGGAGAGCTTAACCGACTGAGTCACACAGGCGCCCCTTAGACCAACTTTTTAACTGAAATGCATCATGGTGAACTGTGGGTAAAGGGATGTCAAATGTGTATTGCCCTGTGTGTTTCTTCCATGCCACAAAAGAATCCCTAAGTGTAGCTAATAAATGAACTTTTTTGGGACACTGTCTTTGTTCTCTTAACACAGGATCTGCCTGGGAAGCACGCGTGGGGCTCAGGGTGGGGCTGGCTCTGTGTTGAAAGTCTGTGGAAGTGCTTCTGCAATGTGCCTTTCACAGTAAGTGCTGGCCATTTAAGCAGCAATCTGAATCAGAGAACGCACTTGAGGTTTGCTGCTTGTCCGCATTTTCCATTATTTTATTATTACCACATATGCAATTTTTATTCCTAATCACATTTCGATAGTTTGTCGCCTTTTCAACAAAAACAGGGCAGTACATTAAAAGATGTTGTCTTGCAATAGGAATAAGAAGAATATCCATTTATCAGGTACGGATACAAGATATTGGTGTCAATATTTTAAAAAGAAGCATCAGTTCTCTGGTCCCAGGGCATTAGAACACCCATTCTCTCCTGGAGTGATAGTCCTTATTAGGAAAGGGAAACAAAAGAAGGCATGTTGCAGGGAAAAAGAGTTGATCTTTGCAGCTAATGAAAAAAACATAACTGGATTTTTTAATTAATTTTATTTTGTAATGGGATTTTTTTCCTCTATATTATTCACCCTTGTCATTTTTCCCCGATATATTTTCCTCCATATATTGTCATATACAATGCCATGCATGTGGTCACATTTATTCCTTCCTTCATGTAACAATCACATATTGATTATCTACTACGTGACAAGAAAAAGCTAGGTATTGGGGATAAAGAAATATGATTTTAAAACATTCACCATCAACCAGGGGGAGAGTAGATAGGGAATTAGGGAACTACAGTAGAAATAGAAACAACGTAGTATGGGACTAGCAAGAAGGGCCAGTATGAGTATCTCCAAGGAAGGGGTAAAGGGAGAAGAATCCTCGTGGCTTTCTGAATGTGAAGGGTAGGGGTAAGTAGATCAAAGGGGAACGACTGCTCCAGGCAGAGGGAAGAGCCCAGAGACGTTAATTAGCAGAGGAGTTCAGGGAGTGGCAAGTGTCCTGTCAAGATAGCACTTCAGGTGAGGGAGGGATGTGGCAAGAGGGAGGACCATCACACTCTAGAAGCCGCCTCGCAACTCAGGACTTAGGTGCCATATCAAGGAGTTTGGACTTCATCCTGTAGGTGGTGGGAGCCACAGAGTAACTGGAAACAGGGAGGGCTATGATCTGACTTCCACGTTAGAAAGATGAGTCTAAAGGCAGAGAGAAGTTTTAATTAGAGGCTACCAGGCTCCTGGCCTGAGGTGATGCCAGAGTGCAGTGGACATGGCAAGAAGAGGAGGGACGCTGAGGGAAACCCACCCTGCAAAAGGAAGAGAACTTGTTAAGTGATTAGATGCGGAGGGTTAAGGAGCAGAAAGAATTAGTGATGATTTCCATATTTCTGGCTTGTGTTCCTGGCGTGAAGCAAGATAAGAAATATGGAAAATGAGCATGTTTGAAGGGAACATGAGTTTGCAATGCCTAAAAATCAAAAAGGATATATACATCAATGCAATTGTATTGGCTAGCGTTTATTGAAAGCCCAGCATGTGCCAAATATTGTTGTAAATTGTATATTTTAACTGATACAATCCTCACAACCACCCAACTAGCGATGGCTAGTTTATTTCATCAGATCGAATGCGCCATCAATTGTAAAACACATCTTGATATCAAAGATGTTAAATGTCCTTTCTAGAATTGATAAAAAATATGGTATTATCCGCCATCTTATAGATGAAGACGCAGAGGCAGAGAGACTAAGTAATTTATGCAGAGTAATATAGTTAGATCAGAGAGGAGCTGGGATTCGACGTTAAGCAGCCTGGCTCCAGAAACTGTTCGTTTCATCACTGAGCTATGTCACCGCTTGGTACCTGTGGATCTCAGGAAAGAGTGAGCTGGCACAGAGATCGCGTTCTGAGCGGCATCTGCAAAAAACTGTCGTATGGCAAAGGTGGCTCTGGTGTGTACGGTACACGACTCATACATTTCTGATAAAATAATTAAAAGTAAAATGGAAATAACACTGCTAATTACAACCGGTGCTTTTTTCGATGCAGTGACACTTCTTAGAACATCGGAGTACACCTATTTTAGGCAAATGTCCTACAAGAGAAACTAAAGAGGCAATTTCAACAGAGCCGCATATCAGAATGGCCCACAGAAAAGCTGGAAGTTCTCAGAGAGGAGGCGGTGGCGCGGTTGATTTTCTTGTCCCATCAGTCCTGAGCACACTGCCATTTCCTCACCTGTTTGGTGCTACAACAGCGTAGAGGTGGAGCGGGATGGAAACCTTGAGATGATTGCCAGGCAAACGTGCAAAATCAAGGCTATGGATTTGCACGTTAAGCTCATGGTATCTGCAATCCCTGGAATCATTCAATTTCTTACCTGTGGGCAGGCGTGTACTTGGCCACTTGCCTTTACTTATTAGGAAGACAATGTCACTTGGCACAGTGAGTCACCCTTTGGAAGCAATCCTTCTGACTCAGTAGTAGCAAATTTGTTTTGCAGGCACAGTTTTTTTTTCTCTCCCACCCTTCTTCTGTCCTGCATTTCTGCCTGGGATTATCAGCTCCCAATGGGGGAAGCAAGAAGGGTGAACAGATAGGTTGCGAAAGATAGAGACTTGGTTGACAGAATTGCAAAGGAAATGGAAAAGAAAGACTTGGAGGGCACTCCTCAGGTCAAGAGGATAAACAGAGATCTGCTCGGAGGAGGAGGAGAGGAGGAGGAGGGTTGCAGGAAAGCTTTCCGCTCTCTGGGGCCTCCCCAGGATCAGGTGCAGATAGCTATGATTTGCCTTTGAAAAGGAAGACGGTGGAGTAGTTCTAGAAAGAGGGCTGCTGCGGGAGCCAGCCTTCCAGATGGGGTCAGTATGAGCAGCCCTCGGGCAGCTGGAGCTTAACCCAACCAGTTGCACGTGTTTGTAAATGCTTTCTGACCCACTTGTGGATAGTGTAATGACAAGAAACAGAGCAAATGAAGAAGCCACTTCAGCAAGGAATGGGTTTCCAAGAGAAGAAAGCCTGTGTGTTGCAGAAGGATTCTAAACTTCTGATTTGTTGTGTTTTGGCTCCTGAAGAAATGGATGGTTTCTTTAATTGGTTGTGGTTATTTAATCCCACTCTAGCTAAACCGTTCTCACCAAATGTTTTTTTTTAAACTCCAAAAAATTGCGTATTTGTTTAAAGAAGGGCACTTGGATAGGAAAGAATTCTATTTATAGGTCTTTGGCATAAGACAACCTCACTGGCATAATATAACCGTCTCTGTATTTTTACTTTTTATTTATTTTCTACTATAACTTCTCTATCAGTCCAACAACCCATATTAAGTAATCAGATCAGCTAGGTGATAAACTGCCTTATGTAAATCTTTTGAAAAGGAGGTGGCTTATAAATACATTCCAAGATAAATACAAAATAGTGAAAGCACCACAGTCATCTCTGAGAGGATAAAAACATTGCTGCGCTAGGGAAAGCTTTGGCAAAGACAAGATATGAGACTCGGAGGGAAAGTATAGTAGTTTTCTGAAAGGCAAAAGTGGGTGATAGGCTGACTGTCTTGTCTGCTGGGTGCCTGGGTAGGTGCAACCCGGATGAGGCTTGGGACAGTGACTTTTCAGAAATTTCATTCTGCAGCTGCTAACAGAGACTGTGAAGTGGTGTTGTCCGCACGAGGATGCTTTACGTTTCTCTCAGGTGATGACAAGTCCAGAGGTAGGCGAGCTGATCTGTTATACGGCAGCTTCCTGATGTCATCAGGGGCTAGGCTCCCTACTCATTCTCAGGCTTGTAAAATGGTTGTCAGAGCTCGAGCAATCACATCCATGACTCAGGTAGAAAAGAAGAGGGAGGAGGGACATGAGCAAGGGAGATCTGCTAGTTGAGATGGTTCCCTTTAAAAAGCTTTTCCTGAAGCCCTGCTTACTAATGTGCCTATCTTCGAGGGCCTAAGGAAGGTAGCTTTCTGACCCGGGCACCTGCTTCCCTCCCCCCAGTCGTTCTGCTAATAAGGAAATGGGGGAGACTGCTTATTGGGTAGAATCTGATAGTCATTGCCATAATGGCATGGGAGGGGGAGCGATAGATTAACAGCATTGAAGGCAAACCATGCTTGTTTTATTATTTTAGCTAGGGTCAAATTTTTCAGAAGCCGAAATGCAGATGTTGCCTTTTTGTTAATACAGTTTAGCTCTGAACATTACCTAGTCACTACTATGATGTTTCACTACATTCCAGTGCGGCTGAGTAATTGGGGCCAACAATTATGGAAAAATTTGGCACTGAAGAATTGAGTATTGATACTGACTGATCACATAATTCTATAGGACTATACTTCCTGCAAGAAGGTTACTGTTATTACTACTACTACTACTACTACTACTACTACTATTATTATTTGGAATGGCATTTGAGGAGGTAAATGTGGAGCTGGTTCATTTTGTTTAGAGCTATTTTTCCAAGAGCTTATAAGTAGCTGAATCTGCCTCCTTGGATCCCATGTGATAAAGGTGGAATGGCCCCGGGGGTTCCAGAATAGAACTCTGTAGTTACTAGAACTTTTCTAATTGATGTTGATGGTGTAATAAACAGCTTTGCAGTTAGCTTGGTATTTAGACTCTAAGACTCTAAGGATACGCAAACCACTGATATCTATCTTGCAACCGTCTGTCCACCAACAACCACATATCTGTTCTCAAAAAATTCCTAGTGGTCAACATCTCCCTCACCACCACCAGCACACACTAACTGGGATCTAACTAGCAAGTTCACTTCTAAAAAGAAAAGATTAACACAACAAAAAACTTTTCTTAACTCTAAAACAATTTTATAATTACATCAAATGAAGGTAAGTAGAAGTTGTTGGTCATGTAGGTTCTACCATATTTGAAACTTTGATTTTGTCTTATAACTGGGATAACCTCATGGAACAAAGAGTGGGTTTCATGATGGCAATGACTATATATGGTGATAGTAATCTAGAATACATCCCAGAACATTTGGCTGGATTGTGGATCACCAACTGACTCCAGAGAGCCTCTGTGCTTGGATTAGCTCCACTGGGCATGAAACAACGCACAAAATTGACTGTTCTTTTCTTTTTCTAGAGAACTTCATACGTAGTTACACCCCCGTGTGAAAAATAGAAATGATGTTTGTTTTTAAATTGGAACCAACTGAACCAACTCAAAAAAAAAAAAAATGTGGAAGGAATAGATTCAAGTGTGTGAAAGCATAAGGAGGCAAAAGGAAATAATTCTATTATAATTATTTTTCAACAAGGGCTTACATCTGTTTCTAATTTATACAGATTATTGACACATCTGGATGTTTGGCCTTAGGAATTATAAGTTGCTGTGGTGGCATTTATTTTTTGAATCAACTCTTCAGACCACCCTGGAACTCAGGCAACTAGTTTGGAGAGAAGGTTGTGATATTTTAAATAAAGTTACCTTCTGGCATTTCAAAACCCGTGCAAATGGGATTCTGTCATCTTGTGTTTTATAAATTGTGGTTTTGCATCTTTGACACCTGCAGGAAAAATAAGACCAAAGCCAAAGGCCTACTGGCTTGACAATGACAAATTATAATAGCCAGATAAAGCTATCAAGGGGACACTGGAGATGGGTGTAAGGTTAGCCATTCACATTAACCATGGGGGACCCTAGATTTCAGCAGAAACCAAATAGTAACGGAGCAGATGACTGATGAAAATGTTGTTTTAACATGGCCTAACAGAAGTATGCATTCTACCAAGGAAAATGGGATTGTTAAGAAGTAACGTTGATTAATACTTTACCTCTTGGACTGATTCCTTTTGTAATCAGGAGCTAACTTTTCTCCCTATGTGGTCTGATTGTAGTAATGTATTCCAAGGGTATGAATAATGGGAATCATGGAGCGGACCCTTAAGATTTTAGAAAACAAGAACATGATGAAACACTTATTTCATGGCAAATATTTCTTAAATGGAGTAGCATGATTTTATTAAAGGGAACAGAAAACCATACATCAAAATCCTAATGTAAATTGGCAAAAACAAAACAAAACTCTCTTATATAGTTCTTTAGTCTAAAGGTACAATGGAGATCATTAGGCATACAATATGCTTTGATTAGTTTTGGGAAGAAGGCTCTGGAGCTCTCAGAGTAGTTTGGGTTCTTTGTTTTGCTGTCACAGCAAACCTTGAAATTCTCTCCTGTTCGAGATAAAGTTTCACTAGACAGGGTGATGTTGCAGAGTGACATAAAAAAAAGGACATCTGGCTTTAGCGTTCTTTGGAGGCAATTACTGTGTTCCATTTTAAAAGGAAATGATCATACTTATAGAATATCTGATATATTCTAGAAACAAACTTATCTGTTGTGTTGACATTCCTGCATCTTTATGTATCATTTTATTGAGTGTTCACAAAACGAGAATACCAAATGCATACCAATGCCTGGGAGAAATGATAAAATGTTCCCAAGTATCAACCTAAAGTCAATTTATGATGTGTGGTGGAGGTCTACTTCTTACGGCTGTTTTAATAGACATGGCACAGAAGGAATCAGAGTCAGCAGACCCACATCCAAAGACCTCACCTTGCATGAGATAGCTATGCAGGTAGCAATGCTCCGATCTCCATTTCAGTGCAGTCTTCTATTTTCAAAGGCTAATGGGTATCCATTGGGATCAATTAATAGCCTTTGAGATGGTTTCATTTACTCTCAGTAAGGCAGCGCGGTAGTATTGTACAGTATTGACTTGAATGGTTTAAAAAACCAGCATCTCTTACAGCATCACCTACAGTTCTGTCATTTTCAAGCCTCAGATCTCATGAATGTGTGATTCGCAAAGCGAACTGAGCATATTTCCAGTTCATTTTGAGTGTCTAACTCTCGATTAAGCACAAATGGGCCTCTAACAGCTGATTGGACGAGGGAAGACAGGAGTGAATGTGAATACTGAGTTTTACAGATAACACAAGCATCTCATTAAGGGAAACTTCGCCTCTCTTCTAGCAGGGTTGAAATCACTGCCCCACTGCTATTGGAAATGATAATAGTAGGCTGCGTTGAGTTTTGATCTACCCTCCCTTTTCCCTGTCCACAGCAAGTGACACAGGCTATTTACCCAGAGCAGGGTGAGGAGGAAGGATTTTTTTATACAAGTGTTTAGTGTTTTTAATAACAGACCTTTGGAATGCTCATGCACACCGCCAGCTAAATGGTGAAGGGGGTCCGGTCAAGTGTGGAAATGGCTCTCTTCCAGGTAGATCCTTGGAATGGGCTGGGATACCCAGAAGACAAGCATTCCTTGGTGTACAACTAAGAGAATCCGTTTCTCAGGGCGCCTGGGTGGCTCAGTCGTTGGGAGTCTGCCTTCGGCTCAGGGCGTGATCCTGGAGTCCTGGGATCGAGTCCCACATCAGGCTCCTCTACCGAGAGCCTGCTTCTTCCTCTTCCACTCCGCCTGCTTGTGTTCCCTCTCTCGCTGGCTGTCTCTCTGTCAAATAAATAAATAAATAAATAAATAAATAAATAAATAAATAAAATCTTAAAAAAAAAAAAAAAAAAAGAGAATCCGTTTCTCTCCCAACAAACTTTCCCTTGGCCTCTCTTAAAGCTACAAATCAAAGGACAAGAAGGAGCAGGACCAGGAGAAAATTAGATGTAGAAAATGCCAGTTCAGAGAGAAAGCAAAACAAGAGGGAAGAAACAGAGGCAAAAATACAGGACGGGGCTGGACCCTGATCATCAAGGTTCAATTTCTCTGGTGTGCCGCGCCTCTAGACCTCATGCGTCCTCTCTTACTTCTGACTGGAAGTAGGGAGCTACTGAAATAGGTCTTGGGGCAAATGCCATTGCATGCTTAAGGTAACGCAGTCCCAGAATGCCGAAGGTGGAAGGTGAGACTGGAGGTCATGGGTCAAGCTTTCTTTTCATAAGATGAGGAATCAAGGCTCAGAAAGGTGAAGGGATGAGTGGAAATCTCTAAGCATGATGCAGAACAAACAAACATCTTTGACTGGTTTTTGGGTCTTCAGGAAGAGAAAGTAATTATTAAAAAATATTCTGAACATGTAAAAAGCTCTCTCTTAGTATTTACCAAGTACGTCCAGTATATTCCACATGAATATGCATCACCTGATGCAGTGAGGAAGAGAAAAGGATGGGCTGAACACATTTCACTGACAAATTTGATGCATATAAAACAGGTATTCAGTGGTATCATAAGCAGGATGAACACGGATGGTCACACTATGGAGGTGCTAGTTCGCCATTCAGAGAAGGAAAAGGAGCTTTCTCTCCAGGCTTCTAGGGCTAACAGGTTGATGGAATTCACACAGGAATCATGTCAAGCCTTTGCCCGTGATGAGATTTGGGCCTGTCACATACCAATGGGAAAGGAATCCTCCGGATTTTTTTGGTTTGTGGAGGTGGGAGCATTTCTCCCTTCAGCCATTCCAGAGGGCCTATTGCTTAGTGGGAGTTGGAATCTTGAAGTGGTTTCTAATCATTACCTGAATCATCAGGAAGGACTCTTATTANNCTCTTTCCCTTCTTCCTTTTCAGTTTTTTCTTCATCACGTTGTGGCTCAAGGCTTTTTAGAAGATCTGCTCTGATTTCAGAACCTGTATACAATCTTTCTCAATGTTTGTTTTTCTCTTTTGACTGGTTGAATCACATTCATCTTTGATCTCTCACCAACCAGAAATTCCTATTCTTTTGACTCATTCATTTCCTTTACCAGGAAATATGGAAACGAACCTCTGTATTATCACGTCTAAACCTTACATGGTTTTCTGTTTTCTTTTCATTTAACCTTTAAGTTGCTCTCAACTATGTTTTAGATTTACAGTGCTTGCTTTTAAAACTATTTTCAACAGAAAATTATATTTTATTTATTAATTAGTAAGACCTTTTATTCCGTATCATAATTTTAACCTTGTAGCACTAATATCCTTTTACTTTTCTGGATTGAGGACTCAGTACTTTATAGTTATCAAGAAATCTATAATTCTTCACTTTTCCTTCTTTCTTTTTCTTAAAGATTTTATTTATTTGACAGGAAGAGAGAGCACAAGCAAGGGGAGTGTCAGGCAGAGGAAGAAGCACACTCCTCGCTGAGCAGGGACCCTAATGCCGGCAGATCCCAGGATCCTGGGATGATGACCGGAGCCGAAGGCAGACATTTAACCGACTGAGCCACCCAGGCATCCCTCGACATCATGTTTCTTATAGTAACATTAGTCTTGCTATTGTTACAGAAAATCTCTAAAGTCCAAACCGTGGACTTCTAAGCTTTGACCTCCAGTTTTCCTGATGAGAAAATGTACATTCGGTATCTAAAATGTCACTCCAGGGGCACCCAGGTGGCTCAGTGTGTTGAGCTCCCGGATCTTGGTCTTGGCTCCTGAGGTAGTGACCTCATGGGCGGTGGGCTCCAGCCTGGAGTCAGTGTTCATACTCAGCAGGGAATCTGAAGATTCTCTCCCTCTGCCCGTCTGCCCCCTCACGCATTTTCTCTCTCTTTCTCTCCCATCCCCCTCTCTCGAAAATAAAAAAATAAATAAATCTTTAAAAAATAAAATAAAATGTCGGGGCATCTGGGTGGCTCAGTCAGTTGAGCATCTGCCTTCAGCTCAGGTTGTGATTCCACGGACCGGGGATCAAGTCCCGAACCAGGTTCCCTACTCCATGGGGAGCCTGCTTCCCCCTCTGCCTCTGCCTCTCTCTCTCTCTCTCTCTCTCATGAATAAGAAAATAAAAATCTTTAAAAAATAAAATAAATAAAAATGTCTCTCCAGGTCAAGCTGTTCTTTGAGATTCGGCTCCCATCCTTTGTCCCCTGTGCAGTGAGAAACCCGTGGCTAACCATGGCCGTGTGCCGTTGCTATCACACACTCTGTATCCCAGAAAGGATAGTGTCCAGGTCCTTCTTCTCTACATTCCAAGGCTGTGTGTATAGCAGACGTTCACTGAAGTTCAGGGCAATGGAGTTGTTCAATTAATTAAAAGAAGTTTAAATAATAGCATCATTAAAAGTAAATACGTAATATCGCAGTGCTCAAAAATCTTTGGTCCTTGGAAACTCTTTCCTCTGCCTGTTTTAGCAGCTGCCTGGCTTGTGATCCTCCTCTCTTTACTCTCCATCTTCCCTCTGGTCACAGCTCCATCCCCTCAAGTCTTGTTATTTCTTATCCTGAGAGTTGAATTATCTTGGTAAGTACTGCCTTTCACGAGGACATCTCTTCAGAATCTCAGCTCACACCAAGTGTTTCAGCGAGGTCTATTCACAACCGGGACATTTTCTTTCCCTCTAAAGAACTCTGGCACCTGTTGTCAATCCTTCCTGGCCGCACATCCCTCATCCCTCCTTCCAAATCACATGACTTTAAACCAGAGAAAGCCCTACCTTCTTTGGAATAAACCTTTTGGTATTCTCATTATCTTGTCTCATTTTATTTAAAAATATTTTTAATGTTCTACTTTGTCTTACATCAAAAATTCTCAGGAGGAAAATTTGAAAGCTATATTGTTGTCAAATTTAACACAAGTGAATGTAAGTGAGAGTGAAAATTGAACATGCATTATTTCCAAAGGCTTTACCCCATTGTTGCATTACACTGTGTTCCTTTTTTCCTCTCTAGTGGCTCAGTGTTATATGTTCTATTCTATTTTTTTATGGCTAGGTTCAAATTTAAGGGGAAAAAATGTATATATACATATAGATAAACCTAGTTCATCATCATCAAGAATGAAAACGTATGGATTGTCCCTGGGCTAACTGAGAAACTTAACACACCTTTGAAATTCCCAGAAATTGTTGAAATAATCTGAAGTTTTAGTTCCGGATTATGAGTATATATTATGCACTTTCAGTTTCCAGAAGCCCCTCATCTTGTCAAACAAACGTGTTAAGCCTCACCAGATCATTAACAACAATTGCTTAGACTTAGCCCATAGCCATTTTTACCAAGTCTATTCGTTACTACTCCTCTGTGGGATGTCTTTTCCTTTCTTTAAATTCTTTATTTAAGGGGAAAAAAGCCCTCCATTCTGTGTCTCCCCTGGACATCTAGCACACCTAAGATGGCTTCTCCTGCCTTTGCCAGCCCTGCTCTCGACACCCAGAAATTACAAGCCATAAACGATGCCAAAGCTTCCCTGGTCCTCATGAACTTTGACACTGGGTGCGAAGCTGAAACAGGTCCTGAATAACACATTCGTTGATTTTGTGGCCTATCCTTGTCTGGCAGCCTGTTCTGATCTAGAGGTCAGGGTCTGAGGTCAAGGCAGACCTGGTGGGCTTCTCCTCCACTGGTTGGTTGGTGTGCTAGCACTTGCCATCACCTGTGCCGTTTCTTGCACAAACAGTGAAACCCTGATTCTCTATTGCATTATTTCAGGAGGAGTAGAAAGTTACATTCTTGGGTAGGAATCCAGTAGCTCGAGGTTTGTACATTGAACAGGTATTTGTATTCATCTTTCTGTTTTTCTCCCCAGCACCTCCCCCACCTGTTTGATTTTGTTCTCCACATGAGCGAAAGCACACGCATATGCACGCACGCGCGCGCATGCACACGCATACTCCCACACTCAGCCAAAGGGTAAGGACAGAGTGTGGTCAATAAAATCGTGTAAAGACAAGTATCCAGAAATCTGCATCAGAACAGTCAAAGCAACTACTTAGCAAGAATTGTATTTCTCACTTCCTGTGCTGAAGCGGCCATGGTCTCCGCCCTCCAGGAGCTCATAGTGTTGTTGGGGAGAGCGGAGGGAAAGAAGAAAGGATGTGGAAAAGCTGAGTTCAACTCCCCATTCCATCACCAGTAGTTGTGTGGCGTCGAGTAAGTCACTTAATTTCTCAGAGCCTTTATTTCTGATTTCTTCTGACAAAAACAGATTTTTTCATTAAGAGCCACATAGTTTGGCAGCAAGAAAACCAGGAAAAGATAAGAAACAAGTCTCTGCTCTCCAGGGCTATTACCCACTTGGGAGGCAAGACAAGCACAGGAGATAATTAAGAACATTGGTGTCCTATGTGACAAATGACCCTCTATGGCACTCCTATGAGGTCAGAAAAGACTCAAGATAGTGGGAGAGGAGAGACATGTTATTTAACATCAAATGAGCTCAAAAATACATTGTTTAGTACTTGTTTTGATCTCTGATCTCAGTTTTAATACAGCAGGTGGGACACAAAATTGGCAAGAGAGGGAAAGCAAAGTTCTGGGACAGGTGGGGTGGCCTCCTGGGCAGCTGGCCAGTGTCTAGTAGCTGCACTCATCCCCAAACAGAACATTCTACGATCAGATAGGATATGTCCCTGCCTCATACAGTGTCTTCCATATGTCTCAAAATATTGCCAGCCTTAAGACATGATGTAGAAGAGCAAATAAAAAGTGAGGAAGAGAGAGATTACCCAGGACAAACAAGAAGGATGGAGGCCAGCTGTTCCCCATTCTTCCCGGGGACAAAGAGTTCCGTCCTCTGATCTGTCCCAGAGCATTATCTTACTGCACTTAGCACTTTCTACCTTGGATTGCAGTTATTTATGTACAAGGCTTATCTTCCCAACTGAACTGCAAGCGTGTGGAGCCCAGAGCCTGCGTCTTTTGCCTTCGGATCCCCTCAGCATGGGCCTCCCACCTACTAGGAATCCAGTGACTGTGTGTTAAAGGCACAGAAGGGCTGGAAACAGCAGTGGTAGGGATTTAAATCACATCGAGTTAAGGACCTTTTTCGTGAGAGTTGTTGGGTCTGGGAGTACTTTGCTGAGGGAATGTTATCTGCTTCTCTAGAGGTCTTTAAAAAAACAAAACAAAACAAAACAAAACATAATCTGATCCATTTGAAATGATTTGAATATGGTCTTGCATGTGGCCAAAGGGAGAGAGCAGCTGAGCTCTCAGGATTCCTTCCAGAGCTCAGAGCTCTGATTCTGTGATGGGAAACAACAGCTTCTTCTTCTTCCTTCTTCATTCTCTCTCTTTTCCAACTTCCTGGTCAACCACCTGAGAGTGATAAATGAACGGTAGGACTCGTGCGTCTTGTCCCATCATGAAAGTCTCCTCTTACCTGAGAGAGAGATCTGGGCTTGCGATTACTCACCCGAACAAGGTCCAGCCCTTATCTGAGGCCATGGCAGGTCTCTTTCCGCCTGCTGTGATGACTGTGCATGTAGGAGGCAATCAGATGGTGGGGCTGCTTCCCTCGTCTGGCCGGGAAGGAGTGGAGGCTGTTAATAATGTGAATGTTTTTTGGATAGGTTGTCCTCTGGAAATCTTCCAAATGGGGACTCTAACCTTGGCATGAACACTTTCTTGAAGGCATCTAAGATCTCTCTGATCGCCTCTCATGACGGCGATCACT
This sequence comes from Ursus maritimus, assembly GCF_017311325.1. Taxonomy (NCBI): domain Eukaryota; kingdom Metazoa; phylum Chordata; class Mammalia; order Carnivora; family Ursidae; genus Ursus; species Ursus maritimus. The sequence goes on from NW_024423344.1 coordinate 46,826,237, forward strand.
GATGGTGCCAGGAAGGCTTCCCCCTCTCTTGCTCCCAACCTGTGGCACTAAGTGAGAATAAAGGGATTTATGAGAAGACAACTGCATTCTTCCATTTGATGGTGAAGTCATGTTACTCTACCCAAAAGGAACTCTACCTCCTAGGTCTAATTTTCAAGCAGTTTTGGAAGTAGATGTTCAAGGACCATTGAAAATGCATCTTTCTATTTTTGATTTCTCATTTCACTTGGGCTCTAGAGATGCCTTGTTTGCTTCTATTTCTTGGAATTGCCTTTTGAAAAATGATAGTAAAGGGTGGAGAACTCTTGGTGGTTTGATGAGACCAGGTTCTTCAGGGAAGAGGAGAGTCGTGGTTCAACATTGCTATTGAGCCCTTACTCTGGATTACTGGAAGCTGGGGATAACATCTGCCTCTCGTTGCTTATCCTTTAGCTCCAGGTCTCCACTGCGGAGAAGGCAGCAGGTTTTTTAGAGGTGGGCCTCCAGATTTCAATAAGCTACTTGGGGCAGTCACTTTGGGTCATAGAAAGAAAAGATATTCAATACACATATTCTGGGAGTTAATCGTATTGACCTCTGTTCTCCAGTGTGGTGTCACTAGCCCCATGTGGCTGCCGAGCATTTGAAATGGGGCTAGTCTGAACTGAGAGAGCCTGTGTAAAATACACACCACAATCCCAAAGGCTTAATACAAATAAAGGATGTAAAATAGCTTGAAGATATATTTCATTGATTATATGATGAATTGATAGTATTTTAGATATATTGGATCAAATAACATATACTGCTAAACTTAATTTCACCTGCTGCTTTTTAGTTTTCTTAGTATGGCTACTAGAACATTTAAAAATACATATGTGGCTTGGGGCACCTGGATGGCGCAGTGGGTTAAGCGTCAGACTCTTGGTTTCAGCTCAGGCCCTGATCTCAGGGTCATGAAATTGAGCCCCACGTCAGGCTCTGCTCCCAGTGTGGAACCTGCTTGAGAATCTTTCTCCCTCTCCCTCTGCCCCCTGTGCTCACACACTCGAGCTTTCTCTCTCTCTCTCTCTCTCTCAAATAAATACATAAATCTTTTTAAAAACATGTATGTGGCTCAAATTATATTTCTATTGGTTGGTGCTGCTCTAGACATAGCATTGGAAAACAATGGGGATAACTCTCCTCACCAGAGTTTCTTCTTTACTCTTTTTTTCTGTAAGTACTAAAATTGTCCAATTGTGGCAAAGATGCTGTGTCTTTTTAAAAGGAGTACATACCCTTCTCCATGTTTCTTGTTTTTCCAATTAGATTACAAGTATCTTGAGTGGCTTTAAGTCACAGAGTCAACAAAACCATAATGAGCGGGAACTTGGGTTGAATATGGTGCTGGGTTCTCTGGGATTGCAACATTGGGTAAGACCTGGCTACTGCCCTAGGGAAGCTGCTGTCTGGAGATAAGGAAGGAAAGTATACAGCTGCTAGAATCAAATTCAAGAAGTGCTGTGGTAGAATCTAGCTCAGGGCGTTCCATCGCATAACCTATTTCTATAATTGCCCCAGCTCTACTCAAACATTTGTATGTATTACTTGTTTTTATCACACAGATAAAAGATAGTCGTTGTTAAAAAAAAAAAAAAAAAGAAAAGAAAAGAAAAAAGAGAGAACAAGGAAATACAGATAAGGCAAAAACACAAAGTTCCTGGTTGCCACCGTTACCATTGGATATAATCCTTTCCAGTAATAAGGCTATAAAGTGTCAGAACTCAAACTCAGATTAGGCACAGTAGAAAGGGAATCTGTGGCTTTTCAATCACTGGATCCAAAGATTCAAGCAATTATCAACTGTCTATCTGTCCATCCCTCTCTCTTCATCTTTCATTTGTGGATTTTTTTTCTGTGCTGACTTCATTCTCAGGCGGACAGACTTTCTGCTTATCCTGGAAAGACAAACCCTGTCAGTTCAGGCTTATATGATCTTTTGTGCCTGAAATTTCAGTTGAGGAAAGAGAAGGAGAGAGAAAGAGAAAGAGAGACTGGATCAATCATTGTGTTCAAGAAAGATGAATCCAATTGGTCCACTCAGTGAAACCCATGGACTGAGCATAGGAAAAGAACAGTTTCCCACAAAGAGGCAGAAAAAAATATTTGTCCACCTACTGCTTGTCCAACTACCTCCCAACCTACTTTTTTTAACTGGCATAATAAACTATTTGGAGGGGGTGAGGGATATAGAAAGCGCCTAACACTTCTTAATTTAAAAATGCAGACTCATTTTATTGAAAGGGGCAAGACCAAAACCAGGTTAATAGAAGAGATATCCCTGCTTCAGTGTAACATTAGACAGCTTTGTCCAAGAAAAATATTATTCCCTTTGGTGAGTGTGCTTACCTCTTCTTAGTTGACATTTCTAGTAAGGAAATCAGTTGTGGCTCTTTCTGGTGGGGAGACCAAACTGGACATTCAGCCTCCACGTTCACTTCCTGATCACAGTATGTGGGCCCATCTCACCCCACCCCAACTTCAACTAACACAAGAGACCTGCCCCAGGTTTTAGCCAGGGCAGGAGGTGCTGCTTGATTTTGCTGGATGCAGGAAGAACTTAGGGGCAGAGCCTCCTCTTTCTGATGGAGGGAGGAGTGTTGCTTCTTTCCAAGGGAGGGATTTGTGTGGGGTGGGGGCACAGGGCTGATAGACTTTAAGAATGAGCTAGAGTTGGGAAGGGGGGATCAGAAAAAACTATCCAGGAGAAAGAGTGGATTTTCAGGGAGCACTTTTGTTGCAAAGACCTAAGTCTAGCAAGGCCTCTGTTTTGTACAAGGGAACAATGACATTAGCTAGCATTGCGCTTTTGTTCCTCCCGTACTTTACCATGGTTTCAACGTGGACCTGGTCCTATAGTAGCTCCATTCTTACCTGACTAGGCAGGGTCTGGGAAAGGGAAGGGCCTCTTTGGGGGATCTGATGGAGAAGGGACATCAGTCCTAAGAGGAAGGAAGTTTAGAGACCTACGTGGCAACAATGGCTGAGAAGACTCTCAAGGCTGGAGAGACAATGAGAGAAGAATGAATTCCTTGACCTGCATGCCTTTTCTGCTGAAAGGATTAGTGAGCTACACCTGTGACCCAATAAAGGAGAAGTTCCGATATTTCCATAAATACAGTCTCTGTCACTCGGAGCTCAGCCACATCTCCCTGTAGATACTTGTCCTGCACTTGGTTTTATTTCATGCTTTCAGGATAACTGGCCATTTCTAACAGAGAGGAGCCAGGGGGCAAATGCTGATGCCCACGTGCCCTAAATGGTAACAGGCCTTAGACCTATGCATGGGGCTCCACAAGCTCTCTCTGTGGCACCTTGACAAGGCACCTCTCTCGGTCTACTCTAGGATCCTTCTGGCTCCTGATAAAACAAAGACAACATGTTTAGGCTGCACGAAGGTCAAAGGACACAAATAAATAACAGGTATGCATATGGAATAAAGAGCAACCTTTGCCTCTAAAATTGATATATCACCTGTTAATCGGATCATGTAGAACACGGTTCTCAGACTAACATAAGACATGATAAAGCTCGATTTACAGAACGATGTACTTTGTGAAATAAATGATTGCAAAACACTTTGAATGTATAAAGTATTATATGGACGCTTAATGATCATGGCAATTATTTTACAACTTAATTGTAGGAAAATGAAAGCAGAGCAGCTTAACGAATTCAAACATTTATCTGACTGTGTACTATGAGGGAGATAAAAAGGAGAGTTTGTAGCTTGATGTCACATTCTGTGATTGTTAAACCTGCAGTCAGACTTCTCAGCATTTTTTAAGATGGAGAGAGTTACCCAATGGCTTTGATTATGCACATCATTAGCTTTAAGTGAATTCGATTTTACATTCCATAGGAATAATCTTTTAAAGCAATGATAACTGTTGCAGGCTGACGTGGCCCTGCAGATGACAGAGCTGATAAATACATACGTGGAGACTTGGGTGTTTGCCATGTGACTTTTCCCACAAGTGGAACCTTGAAGCCTGTCCTCAAACTCAGCCCTGAGCACAGTTGAAATTAGGTGCATCTCTTTAAAAAAAAAAAAAATCCATATATTGCGATAATAAGATGATGTAAGCTTGGGCTTTGGAGTGGATTTACTACAGGCAGTGATGCAGGCTATACATGTTGTCAAGGATTACAAAACACTGGACACTCGTTCCATCCACAGAATTTCTCTGCTGATCCTGAGAGCGGCATGGAGTAAGTTGAATGCAAGTGGAAATCCAAGTTTTATTGTAGTTGGCTACCAAGTCTATGAAAGAAATAGCTTACTGTGCCTGTTCACTAGACATGCTTTTGGCCTTGGGATTTTTATACCTTTGGTCCTTGGTTACAGTAGTTCATACATAATAAACAGAGATTAAAGTTGTTTCCTATCATGAGATGAATAATATTTAACATAGCTATTCAACGTATCTAGCTAGTAACCTTTGACCAAATCACTGAAATAATTCGATTTTTAAAATCAGGTTTCGTCCTGCTTTGGCGCGAATTGATTGACTGCCTGCAGCTCAAGTTTTGAAATAGGCATTTAAGTGTACGTGGCTTTCCTAACCTATAAGGAAGGTCAGTGCCCAAATAATCTTTCATATTTGCAGTTCAGATTTACTCTCTCACAATCATTTTGCAACCCATGTGCACAGAGTTTACACCTTTGAGGTATAATCCCAAGTAATTTATCACTTTTTCTGAACACTAAAATTAAATGGTTTAATTCTCAGGGGATTAGTTGAGAAAACATTTGCTGTTTCGGCCAAGCCTCTGCAATCTATATTTCTCCAAGTTGTTAAAATGTCAAATTGAAAGAGGGTCAAGCAAAGTAACAATAAAGTTCAAAGAGAGTAACTATATTCTCTCCAGTTATTGCAATTTTTTATCGGTCTCATTGATCCTGGGTAATAAATGCACATTGCTGTAAGTTTCAGAAACTCAAGAAGATGTTAAGACAATCAGTTTTATGAATAAATGTATCACTAAAAAGAGGATTTTGCTGCAAGGTCAAGAGCTGGCTCTCTCTGAAAAAATCCTGGGCTTGCATTTTCACACAGATCTTTGATGATTTCCGAACATTAAAAGAATCTATCTGTTAAAAGTATGTTTGAAAAGCTAATGTCTGTAGTTCAGCAGCACAATTAACAAATTAATGAACTCACTTTCCGTTTACCCTTGAATTATAATTGCTAATTGGTTAATCTAAGCGAAGCCTCGGGCCTTTATTGGAAGTGTTCGCATTTGAAAGCACTGGTGGCTTGAATTTCCTCAACTCACACTCAAGACTTGTGAAATTTAAACATACTTGTAAACTCTAGGCATTTATTAATGCCCATCAATAGCCTGTCATCAAGGCCCAAATCTATTAGCAAAACAAATAAGCAGACTTTGGAATTGAAAGGTAAATAGAAGATTTCATGAATATACTAATTGCTTTTTCATGTTACAGCTGTTAGCTCAAATTTGGCCCCCAGCAAGGAAGAGTGTGTGTGTGTGTGTGTGTGTGTGTGTGTGTGTGTGTGTGTGCATGCGTGCGCGCTCCCCCGCGCGTGCACACAGGGACACTTGCAGATATTACCTCTGGGGAATTCACTCTTTCAATTCTGAAAAAGAATTGTATGTTAACAATTTTACTTTTATTTTTTTTAAGCTTTTATTTATTTATTAGATAGAGTGCAGAGCGAGAGAGAGCACAAGCAGGGGGAGCGGCAGGCAGAGGCAGAGGCAGAAGGAGAAGCAGGCTCCCCAGTGAGCAGGGAGCCCCATACAGGGCTTGATCCAGGGTCCTGGGATCATGACCTGAGCCTAAAGCAGACGCTTAACTGACTGAGCCACCCAGGCGCCCCGACAATTTTACTTTTATGTGTAATTTGTGCATAGACACAGATCCTTTCCCAACCTATTTGAAAAGCCTTCTTCCTTCTTCCTTCTTATTCATTTCCTCTTCTCTCTGACGTGACCTTGAATCCCCCCGCATTTCCCCACATTGCCCCTCTGCCCTCGGGGTTGCTGGTCTCTCCTGGCCAGCCCTGCGCATCCCGACAAGGGCAGAGTCTGGGCGACCGCCAACTGCCAGACAGCTGTTGCCCGCTGAGCAGCGGTGGGGTCGTCATGAGCAGGGAGGGCCGGATTGCTTTAGGATGTCCTGTTGGTGACCGAGAAACAATCGCCCCTGACAGTCAGTCGGTAGGAGGCCCTGTGTTTCCATTCTCTCTGACCAGACACCAGCCTTGAGCCACCGGTGTCAGTAAAAGGCTGACTTGCAAAACGCCGCAGACTCTTAGGAGAGCAGTTGTAAAGTCGCAGGACTCTCTGGATAGCAGGATTTGATTGCTAAAGTATCTGTGCATTTATGATTTTCCATGTCTACAAAATGCATGAAGTTGACACACCCAGCTGTTGGCAGAGCTCTGAAACAGGCACCGCGGTCGTTACAGGACTCCACGGACTAGGAGGGAAGACAGTCACATAGCCCAGCACTGAGGCCGGCAGGCATAGAGGCGTGCACACGCTGTCCGGGGAGCACCCTGTCCAGGGCCCTTTCTCTTTGTTGGTGGTTGTGTGGTGTGCTCATGGCAGCACTTGCTGAAGGTTCAGAGGACTGAGACTGTTGGGGTGCACGTGCCTGAGGGCATGGGTTCTGGGGTCAGGAATGACAGCCCAAGGCTACTAGCAGAGTCTGAGGATTGATGAAGACCAGGTCTGGGTGTGCCTGGTGGAAGAGAAAAGAGAAAAGAAAAGAGAAAAAGAAAAAAGAAAAGAAAAGAAAGGAGAAAAGAATAGCAAAGAAAGGAGAAAAGAATAGTAAAAAAAGAAAGGGGAGGGGAAAGGAGGAGAAGAGAGGAGAGGGGAGGGGAGGAGAAGGAAAGAGAAGAGAAGAGAAAAAAAAGAAAAGAGAAAAGAAAAAAAGAAAAGAGGTTAGTTACATATATTTTAGACACACACGGGCAGGATTTTCTCACAAAAATAAATGCTTTTGGAACACAAGCTACACAGCCCAGAGTGATTTTGTGGGATCTAAAGCTTTTGCCGAAGCATAAAGGGATAAAAGGGGGGGGGGTCTCTGTTAATAGCTCTCTTCCTGTTACAGGCTCTCCTTTCCAATGTAAATTTAGGTAGTTGAGGGGGAGGCAGAGAGCTTTCCTGCATCTGCTGTGTTTTGATTACTTTTAACTTGAAATAATCTTTATGCCAAAGTGGCCCGTCTTGGGGCAGCCTGCCCTTGGCCCCTACACTTAGAACATCTTAGAACGCATTTCCACTTTTATAGAGCAAAACAATCTTTGGTCTTGTCCCTGCGTGTCACAATACAGGGTTTGGTAGGTACAGTGGATGTAACAGAGCATTGTTTCTACACAAGGAGGGAAGTGACTGCAAATCAAATAAATATTCCCACCAAATCCAAACTAAACATCTTCTCTACTCCAGCTCCTGTTAGCCCAGAGTTTCTCCACTGCGGCGCAATGACATTTGGAGGTACTTCTGTGCTGCCTGTCCTGTGCATGATGGCGTGTTAGCAGCATCCCTGGCCTTGACTCTGTAGATTCCAATCGTATGTGCCCAGTGGTGACAACCAAAAAGGTCTCCAGACATTGCCAGACATCCGCTGGAGAGCAAAATCACTCCCACTCCCCTTGCCTTTGAGAACCACTGCCTTGGACTGATTCCCCCTATGTCCGTGGCTGCGCTAACACTAGCTAACCAGAGGGAAGAGTCACAAAGCAGGAGTTGCAAGTGGGGTGACTCACGGCCTTGAAGTGGGACAATGCTAACCCACCTGAAAGTTTCCTTCTCTATAAGGGGAAGTTCCTGACTTTAATTTTGTGCCATTCCTTATTCCTGAAAAATAACCCTCTCTCTCTCTCCATCTCCATGATCCTCATCCTTCAAATCGGGGTTCAAAAATCAGACATGCCAGAATGTCTCATATGATTGAATCTACCAGGTTGTGAATATTTCCCTAAACCAATACATAATTAGTTCATTCAGCAAAACTTTACTGAGTGCCTACTATGTACTAGCCCCTGCAGATATCTCTGAACAAAACCGACGACTTTCTCTACCTTATGGTCTCTCTGTTATAGTTGACTGATACTATACTGATTCAGGTGAAACTATCAGCATGTGTTATAGTCCTGGGAGTGTTTTTATATTTTGAGATGCATGATCATTTTTGTTAGGGGGTGTATACATTTCCTTACATAACTTGTGAATTCAGGAAGCATCGAGTCCATCCCAAGGAAGTCTAGATAAGTACTTTCTTCCCTATTTTAGCCAGCCTGCATCTGAGACAATTATCCATTTCTCCTTGAGATAGAGCCCATTTTTGCTCGAGGCCTTCATTCTCAAAGATTGTACCATCACTAAGGAATTTTAAGTGTTCCGTTGGGTACTACTTGAAGGGACACATGTTCATCTCCACAATGCACCTGTTCCGACGGTGGCCTTCCTCTCCACTCAGCTCCGTTAAGAGCACTACCTAAGCACTGCTCCTCGCTCCTGCTTCTTCAGAAGAGCAAAAATAGCTCGTATGTACTAAGGGCTTATCAGGAGCCCAAACTGTCCTAAGCATTTTTATGTGAATTATCTCATTTCATCCATAAAGCAGTCCTGGGAGATAGGCAGAAGACAAAATCGAGGGTTGGAGAGACGGAGGCACTTGCCCAAGGCCACCCATTTCGGAAACAGAGCTGAGATTCAAGCCCAAGCACTCTAACGGCAGGGTCTGAATGCTTAGCTTCCATTATGAACACTGTCACTCGCAATGATTTCTGTGTGAGCTAGGTCCAAATGAAAGCATGCACGGCTCCGGTGATGGAGCTAAAAGGGCCTTGATGAGTTACGATAGGACAGGCAGCTAGCTGCACTTCCCTGGGATGCCTTCAATACACATTACCCAATGGCAGTCCCATGATGAAATATAATCGAGGACATTGTACCATTTTTAAACTGGAGAAGCATGAATAGGTCATCTATATGTCATGTGTATTTCTCTGTGACACATAGATGTACATGTATGTATGTGTGCAGGAGTATCAAGGAGCCTTCTTCCAGAATACGCTGGACTAGATGTAAATAGCATTCTTTGAAGGTGACATCTTCCTGATAAGACTCTTACAGGATGCTCTCCGTTTTGCATATTGGGACCCTTTTGGAGCCCTGTATATGTATGCGTGAGTGCACACACACTTCATGAGGCTCGTTCTTTCTCTTGCTGCTGTGGTACCGTCCTCACAAACCTATGATTCACAACAGGAATGTAGCTTGGAACTTCTGCTATGTAAGCAGCTGCAGATACTTCAAATACCATTGTACATGTGATCCAGGACTTGCTATAAATTTGCCCCTAAAAATAAAGTAACAAGTGACTGAGCAGCAATAGGAATTAATCACTGCAGTGCGTGAATGGAATGTGCTAGGCTCTACCTCAAAATCCTTTTATAAAAAGATTGATATAATTAAAACCCCAAAGAAACAACCAAGGATGCTATATTTGAGCAAATGTGCTGCAAAATTTTGGAAAGAAGATTTTCTTTTCTTTTCTTTCTTTTTTTTTTAAAGGAGAGACTAGTGAAAAAGGGTTTCCACACCTACTACATCATTGGAAACAAGATGGTATTATTACATCACTGAAGAATTTATCATGCAAAGGAATTTAAATTGGACTCAATCTTGGTACACTGGGGTTTTTTGAAGGCTGATGGGATAATCAAGCTTCTCAATTAAGCTGTTTGCCATGATGGGAAATAACTTAACACTTAGAACTTCTACTATCATTTGTAGCAAAGATTACCTTGGTGCTCAGAAATGTGAATAACCATTAGAAAAACCCAGACATCTCAAACTTTCATAATTAGACTTGAATGGTTAAATTCTTTAAAAAACAATCAACCAACCAACCAAAGAAAAAAAACAAAGAATTATGACTTCTCAAAATCTGTCTTTTTCCTGTGACTATAATACAGTATCCAAATCCAACAGCGCCTATTCCTCTTACCCCTAATACTATCTCAAAAAGAACGAGAAGGAGTAAGAAAGAACGAAGGAAGGAAGGAAGGAAGGAAGGAAGGAAGGAAGGAAGGAAGAAAGGAAGGAAGGAAGGAAGGAAGGAAGGAAGGAAAGAAGGAAGGAAGGAAGAAAGGAAGGATGGAAGGGAGGGAGGAATGGGGGAAGGAAGGAAGGGAAGGGGGAGGAAAGAAAGAAAGAAAGAAAGAAAGAAAGAAAGAAAGAAAGAAAGAAAGAAAGAAAGAAAGAAAGAAAGGCAGAGAATACTAAACAGAAGAAGAAAAAAGAAAAAACATAATAACCAGCACTTTAAAAAAGGTCACTAAGCAGACAGTTCATAAAGGCCTCTGTGATTATGAGTACACCACAGGTAACAAAGTGTTTAGGTCATCTGAAAGAGAATTTGATTGAAAATCAATTTTTGGACATGGGAAAGTGAAAGAGGTTTCTTAAACCCACTTGAATTACCTAAGATGAAAGGTTAAAAGCTTTAAAGACCAAAAAACTACATTAGCAACTGAACAGTAAATACCATCAACAGAGACACAGAAGAATTAGCAAAACAAATATTAAATGAGGAGGGAAAAAAGAATTCATTTCAAAAGCCAAAAAGATTTCTTTTCTTTGTATTCCAAAACTGATTTTCAGTTTTAGATGAAAGGACTAATGGGTAATTTCTATTTAATGCTTTCTAAACAAGTACAAGAAATCACTTTCTGTTCTAAAGGGACAGGAATCAAACAGGTAGATTTCCTTGGACAGCTTTGCCACTGCATACACCGTGTTGGGAGCTGTGTTTCCACAGTGAAAGATGGTGTGTTATGGTCTGCAGCTCTCTTAATCTTACATGAATTAGGCTTAAAGCCACACACTATAAACTTGGCTTCTGTGGCATTGGTTTCTAGAATTGCAGAGGAAATCTACTATGGTGTTGAGAAGCACAGATGGTTATAGCTTATTAATATAATATTAGGAAGACCTTTCCAGGTAGCTGACAAATATTCCTTTTAATAATGAAACTTAAAAAAATTTAACCATTATTGTTAGAAGCAATAATGCACTTTTCTGACTTCTTAAAGAGACACTTAAACATGGATTATCTGTTGTTGTTGTTTTATAATTTCAGGGTCATCATTATAAACTTCATTTATTACTGGCATAATAACATGATACTATCATAGGCTGAAGTATGTTTTTCCTTACAGTAAAAATCATTTAGTTCTCTAGGCAAAAATACTATGAGAAAAGAAACTACAAACCAATATTGGTACAAAATTTTTTTTTTAAATAATTTTTTATTTTAGAGAGAGAGAGAGTGCATGCATGGGAGTGTCGGGGGGGGGGGGAGAAGGGGGGGCAGAGGGAAGAAGGAGGGGCAGAGGGAGCGGGAGAGAGGTCTTAAGCAGACTCCCTGCTCAGCGAGGAGCCTGACTTGGCACTCGATCTCACAACCCTGTGATCAAGACCCAAGTGGAAACCCAGAGTCAGACACTTAACCAACTGTGCCATCCAGCTGCCCCTGGTACAAAGATTTTCAACAAAACATTTAAAAGCCAAATTCAACAGCACATTAAAAGGATTATACACCATGACCAACTAGGATTTATCCTTGGGATGCAAAGGTGGTTCAACATGCAAAAACTAATCAATGTGATAAACCACATGAACAGAATGAAAGACAAAAATCACATGATCATCTTAATTGATGCAGGAAAAACATGTGACAAAATTCAATGTTTTTTCATGATTAAAATGCTTGCCAAACTAAGGGAGAAAATTGCCTCAACATATTATGCTAATAGCCTTAGCCTAAGATGATGCTAACCTTATACTCGATGGTGAGTAACTGAAAGTTTATCCAAGATCAGAAACAAGACAAAGATTACTACTCTTTTCACTTCTATTCAACAGCCAATTGGAAATCTAGACATTGTGGTTAGGCAAGAAAAAAAATGGCATCCAAGTTGGAAAGGAAGAAGTAAAATGATCTCTGTTCACAGATGACATTTCTTGCACATAGAAAACTCTAAAGGCTCTAAAGAAACTATTAGAACTAAGAAATGAATCTGCAAAATTGCAGGATACAAAATCAATACTCAAAGATCAGTCGTGTTTTTATATACAAACAGTAAACAATTCAAAAAAGGAAATTAAGAAAACAATTTCATTTATGGCAGCATCCAAAACAATAAAATATTAGGAAATAAACTTACCCAAGGAGGCAAAAGATTTGTACACTGAAAACAAAACATTGCTGAAAGAAATGAAAGAAGACACAAATAAGTAGAAAGACATGCCATGTTTATGGATTGAAACAATTAATATTGTTGACATGTCCATACTACCCAAAGCAATCTACAGATCCGATGTAATCCCTATCAAAATACCAACGGAATTTTTTGCAGAAATAGAAAAAAAAATCTGAAATTTAAAATCTCAAAAGACTGGGATTATGCAAAACAATCTTGAGGGAGACAGATCGGAAGGCCTCACATTTCTTAACGGAAAACACATGACAGAGCTACAGTAAACAAAAGTGTGTGGAATTGGCATAAAGACAAACTTAAGACCAGTAGAAGAAGTATCTTGAAGAGATGTTTGCAGCCATGCTCACTGTAGCATTATTCACAGTAGCCAAGATGTGGTAGCAACCTAAATGTCCATCAGTGGATGAATGAAAAAAGGAAATACAGTATATTAAACAAAGAAGGAAATTCTGGCATGTGCTACAACATGGACACTATGAGGGCATGACCTTGAGGACATGATGCTAAGTGAAATAAGCCAGTCACAAAAAGAGAAATACAGCATGACTCCACTTAGAAATGTCTAAAGTAATTAAATTCATAGAAACAGACTGTGGAATAGTGATTGTCAGGGGCTGGCAGAAGGGGAAACAAAGAACTGTTGCTCAGTGGGATAGAATTTCAGTAATGCATGATGAAAAAGTTCTAGAGATCTGTTGTACAGCAATGTACATATATTACCAATCCTGTACTGTACATTTAAAAATTGTTGAGGGTAGAGGCGCCTGGATGGCTCAGTTGGTTAAGCATCAGACTCTTGGTTTCAGCTAAGACTGTGGTCTCAGGGTCGTGAGAATAAATCTTGGGTTGTGCTCTGCACATAGCGGGAAGTCTGCCTCAAGATTCTCTCTCTCTCTGCCCCTTGCCCTGCTCATGCACTCGCACTTTCTCTTTCTTTCTCTCTCTAAAATAAAGAAATAAATCTTTAAAAAATCGTTGAGGGTAAATTTATATGATCTTACGTTTATATTGTGGTTTTTTATGCCACAGTTAAAAAACACATTTGACTGCTATATTTCTATAGATCTGCTGGCTTTTAAAACATGGCTTCTGTTTCTTCTTCGTGGTATCAGTTCTTACTTGTGGATGTTATAGATGTTTCTAATTTCTAATCCTCTGTCTTCAGTAATAAACAATGTTTGGGATGAACACCTGAATGTGATCCAATCTCTTTTACAGAAGTGTAGGCTTTGTGGATAGCTGCTTTCATCTCAAAGGCCTATTTCCCCACGTATTCATAAATAGGCTTTTTAAAAATTGTACTTAGTAAGTTATTTTTTTAATTACAGATATATAGGGGAAAAACTGGACAAAAGTGTATACAGTAAAAAGTAAGTCTTTTTTCCATCTCTATTCCCCACCACCAAGACTTCCTCATCAAACATTGTTTTGACAATCTCATATAAGCTTCCAGAGATTAAAAAAACACACAAATGGGAGAATACTATAAAACTATTCTGCACTTACTTTTTTTTACTAAACAACAGATCTTGGATATGTGTTTATTTTCTCATATTTGGATTGATTTCATTATTTTAAATGTCATAATAGATTTAGTAGACAAACTGAATTAATTTAACTAGTTCTCTATTGATGGATACTAAAGTTGTCTTCATAGTTTCCTATCACAAACTCTAAGAATGCTATTTAAAAAACCCTGAGGGGTGCCTGGGTGGCACAGCGGTTAAGCATCTGCCTTCGGCTCAGGGCATGATCCCGGCGTTGTGGGATCGAGCCCCACATCAGGCTCCTCTGCTATGAGCCTGCTTCTTCCTCTCCCACTCCCCCTGCTTGTGTTCTCTCTCTCGCTGGCTGTCTCTATCTCTGTCAAATAAATAAATAAAATCTTAAAAAAAAAAAAAACCTGAAATCTCGTGCACAACCCTAATGAATAAAGCGAGTAATAGAGGTAGTGTGTAAGGCTATCATAGATATAAGACAGATGAATTAAAACCATTCAAACCTACCATTTTGTTCCTACTATAGGAACAAAAACCTTCTATACTAAGGTATTTATGTGACCCGGGGCACCACTGAATATGATGCCAAGATGAGCACAGAGGCTGATAGGTGACACCCATGACACCTGTTCAAAGGTGGTTGACTCAGGAACACAACAGATATGGCACCATGTTTGTACATGAGTGGGCATCTGAAAGTGTGAATTATAAAAATGAGCAGTTAATTTAGGATACACGTACAACTTCAAATGCATGCACAAAGATGTCAGGGAAAGCTTCATTTCTAGGTTTATGCAGGATGAATTAATGTGTTTGAGATGAGTAATGTGTTAAAATTTGGCATTTAGCATTTTTTTTTACTGTGTATTGATTCTATTACAGTTTAAAAATATTTAAAAGAATGTAACTTTAAAAATGAAATCTCATTTCTCACTTCTGAGATGGGCGAATATGATAAAAGTTGATAACTCAAGGTTTGGCAAGGATGTGGGCAATCAGCACTGACATGCATTGTTTTCGAGAACATACTCTCGTAGAAATTCTGGAGAGAAATTTGGCAGTTTTAATAAAAAAATTTAAATATGCATATCCTTTGATCCATCGACTACACGTGTCGGGACTTTCCCCAGATACATATAAAAATATATATGTAAAATGATTTTAATTATAGCCCTGTATGTACTCACAAGAATTAGAAACTCTTTAAGTGTTCAAAATCATGGGGTTATTTAAATAATTTACAATATGCATATGACTATATTAATATGTAGCTGATTAAAAGAATGAATATATCTCTATGTATTGATCAGAAAGATTCCCAAGATATTCCATTAAGCGAACAGAACAAGGTAGAGAATGGTTGTGTATAAACCCTCTTTTTTTGTGTGAGATTTAAAAAAGATATATATTTGTATTCACTCATCTGTATGAAAAATGTCACAGTGAATTCTTGATAGCATTTATTTCTCAGAGTTGGATTGGGGGATCTGAGGAGGAAGGCAGACTTACACTTCAAATTTTTCTTGTACTATTGAATGGATTTTCTTCATAATCACAAATATATATTTCAAAATGTAAATTAAAATGAAATAGTTACATAAGCACTACAGTTTTTGTGAAATAAAATTTGAATAATATTTTTCAAAGGATTTTCACTCTTTGAGGACAGTGGTAATAATTCAGGGGAGAGCAGTAGAACTTTCAGGTTCCCTGTTTTCCAAACCAGAAGGTTTTAAAGTAGATGAATTTCATAAGATGGATTTTCAAAGATTTCTTCTGAGAAAATATCATCAAGAAAAATAAAGACAGGAAGAGGTAACTTCAGAAGGGCCCAAAGTAGCTGGGGATAAAGTGCATGGAACACCTAGTGGTTGCCGAAGACTTGGCTTTGGTGGGTGGAGGAGGGAATTTTGTAGGAGTTTCTGTGACCTGCCCTCACAGAAGCACTTGGACCCCCCTTTTTGTAGCCAGGAAATTTTAGCATATAGTGTAATAGTCCCCCAGATTTGTAGCACCAGTGTACAAATTTTGTACATTTTTGCACTTGAGATGGGAGGAAAATCCCTATATTTTAATTATTTATTATTATTTTCTCAGCTTTAAAAGATTATTTTAGGGGCACCTGGGTGGCTAAGTCAGTTAAGCATTGGACTCTTGATTTCAGCTCAGGTGGTAATCACAAGGGTTGTGAGATCGAGCCCCGCATTGGGCTCCACACTGGGTGTGGAGCCTGCTTAGGATTTTCTCCTTCCCTCTCCCTCTGCCTCTCCCATGCCTTTCCTCTCTTAAAAAAAAAAAAATATATATATATATATATATTTTATTTTATTTTATTTTATTTTATTTTTGTCATTTGTGAAAAAGCATGAACAATATAGATAGCTCAAGAAAAATAGAAAAGAAGTAAAATTTCCACTGTTCAAAGGTAACTAAACTTAATATTCTGGCAAATTTTTCTTCTGTGGTTTTTTGTTTGTTCACTCATTTAATTTGAGCTTTTATATGGATGTGATCATACTGTCTATACAATTTTATTTCCTGTTCAGACAGGCCACGGGAGTGCTCTTCAGGACCCTGCACTATAATAAAGATGTAAGGGGACCTGGATTATTATTATGATTAAGTAGCTACAGCCCACCAAAACAGTCATAAAACTCGTCCAGAAAATATGGTAACAGGTTATTGAAAGTAGGTTGGAGAGTTATACTGACAGGGGGTATGGATACAAATATTAAATTCAGGGACCAGAAGGGTTTTTGGTTTACAATATGTAACAACTTTCAACTTGCAAGAAAGAAGGCGATCATTTGCTTTCTTGTTGCCCACGTTCTCAGTTACAGCTCTTCCTGATCTGGCAGAGCCACCCCAGTGAGGAGAAGAACATCCACTAAACTAGCCATGATAGAATCAAACCAGAAATGCTTTAACTTCCAGTCACAGAGAACCCAACTAATAGTGGGTTAAACAAATAGGAGTTTAATTTTCTCACCTGATAAGACTTCTGGAGGCAAGCTGCTACTAGCTTCAATTCAATGAATGGATGATATCAGGGCTGGCACTTTGTGATTTTCCATGCCTGCACTTTATGCTCACAAGATGGCTGCTGTACCTCAGACAAAATGGCTGCTTTTGAGGTAGAAAAATGCAAAGGTAAGCACCAGCCACAAGTGCTTCCTTTTACCAGGAAATCAAAAGCTATCTCAGACTTCCCACTTCTGCTTATTTTTCACGGGCCAAAGCTGTGTCAAATGGCCACCCCAAGCTGATGGGGAGGCTGGGAAGAAAAATGTTTAGTTGGTCACATTGCTTCGTGACACAAACTTGGAGTTATGTTCTCATGGAAGAAGTGGGAAATAGGCCTCACGTACATGCTGACAGCTCACTTTGCCGGCCACGGGAAACAGAGGTTATCTACTTCAAGCTCCTTATTTCCAAGATGTATGCATAATAAATCTTTCCTTTGCCTGCTGCCCCAGGGCTGGATGCTGTAGAACATGGATGAGAATGGGATTCCAGGCTTGCTGAGGACCATCTCAGCACTAAGCATGGAAACATGCCAGCAGAGGGATGTTTTCTTGCCAGCCGAGGGTCACCCTGAAGATGTCACTGAATTTCAAAAGAGGCCATCACTGTCTAGAGGAATGTGCCACCTCATGTCCACCTTGAGCCCATGTGGGGCTTCCATGTTAAAGCCCATTCCTAGGCTTGGTCATCCCAGGAGACACCCCATCTCATCATGTGCAGTCATATGAGAGGGCAGTGGACATTTTCCTCTCCCTCCATTTTAACCCAACACTGGAGGGGTAAGCTCTGGAAAAAGGAGAGGGAATGAGAGAAAGCAGAGCTCACTCTCCTCCCCTAGACCATGGAAAGTGCAGAATAGACTCTGGCTTCGGGTGGGAGAGTGAGCTGTAGATGACATACAACTACATGAACTGGACTGGACCTTACAAACCTAAATGGAATGGGATTGATACATGTGTGTGCATGATAACGATGGAATCAGACAGATATATTGTAAGGGAGCTGCTATCCAGTAGCAAAGGAGGATTTGATGAACTTTGGTAACAGCAACTGTATGGGTTGAATTGCTTCCCCCCAAATATCTGTTGAAATCTTAAGGCCCCAGCACCTATGAATGTGACGTTATTTGGAAACAAGTTCTTTGCAGATGTAGTCAAATTAAATGAAGTCATATCAAATTAAGGTGGGCCCTAATTCAATATGAAGAAGAAAAATGGGACCCAGAGATGCAGGAAGAATCCCATGTGAAGCCGAGGTGGAGTTTGGAGGGATTCTACTGTAGGCAAAGGAAAGCCAGGGATTGACAACCACCATCACAAGGTAGTAAGATGCGAGGAAGGTCTCTACCCAGTCTCAGAGACAGCATAACCCTGCAGACACCTTGATTTTGGACTTCGGTCCTCCAGAGCCGTGAGAGAACAAATTTCTTTTGTCTTAAGTCACCCATTTTGTGGCACTTTGTGATATGATAGCAGCCCTCAGAAACGAACAGAGCAGTCAACAGAGTAGGAGAATAGTTGTTTCGTATGTATACCCCTGATAACGCGAGACTGTTTGTGAAGCCGGTAGACACACTGGTGTGGATCCACACCTTTGTCACTCTCCCATTTTCAAGGACTACTTAACTTAATGTCGTCTTCCTTACCTGGGCTAAATAGCAAACATCCCTCAGCTGCCTTGATTTTTTTCCTAAAACAGAAACCGGTCAATCTGTTCTTGCTTAGAGAATGCCTGATGTTTCTGCTTTGGTTGTTAAACATGTTTAATTAGGACCACAGAGCTTATTAAGAGAAAAGGCATTAATTGCTTCCCCCTCTTAATGTTATCTGAGGAAGGGTATCTTGAACTGCTTTTTTCTGTACCTTTCTCCCTCTTGCTTGTTCTTCTGTATCTCTTTTTGCAAAAAGAAGAAAACATTTTATTTTCATGGCCTTGAAACCCTTACATCCTTTTACTCTTATCGCAAAACTGTACATGAGGCAAAATGAAGAAGCCCCAACCGTTCTAGTTGCCCATGGTGGGCTTACTCTGAGGCTCTTGGCTACCATGGCAACAAAGCTTGGCTTTCAGCTCTTCTCCCATCTCACCTACTAGTAAATATATCTGCATATCTGGATGGGCAGGGAGAGGCGGGGGAGAAGCCAGTATTTACAGAGGGGTTAGGCGATTCACCGACTATCTTTGCTACACGCTCTATTTTCTTTGGAGTTTCTTGGCTAACCTCTTTCAGTATTTTGCAACTTGCCTCACACTTCTTACACAACTTTAAATTTGTTCCTAAACATCCGAAATCACATTTTAACACAATAGAACTTGGCATTTTTAAGTTTACTATGATTTCCTCACATCTTCTTTTTTTTACTTTAGAGGGTACTAAATCAAATTTTAGCAAATAGCATTTTGAGCTCCCTGACAAATGCTAATTTTTTTTAATGAAAGTGACATGACAAGGTCTTATATAATGACACCCCCAATTTTTGGTTTAACATTTTTCTTTAATTTGGACGTTTGATTTGTTTAAAAGTAGAATACCCATATAATTATGGCACACTAATTCTATTGGGATGTTTCTTCATGTCCTAAAGTCTATGTCATGGAAATACATTTGTCATTTTGAGGATGTTTGAGATATTTGTTACTGTAGACACATTTTTAATTGGCCAGTATAAATACTTCTTGTTAAAACTTTTAAATCTTACAAAATTCAAGTTAATATTTAACACATGAAACAAGAAATAAACGCTTAGTGCTAAAGTTCCACCATTAAGAAGTGCTTTTAAGTTTTTTGAACTTAATTTGAACCTTTATTTTCATTTAGTCACCATTAAGGAATAAGAAAGGGGAGTGACAGAAACTTTGTTTGCAATTTGTCTCTAAAATGACTTTAACCCTTTGAATACGTATTCCAGGGCAGCACTAGCAAGCAGTAAACCCCAGAGAGAATTAGGAGCGAGAATGATTTCCGGAGCCCCTGTTCATGTCTGGTGTTTCTCCTCTTCCTGCTCTATGAATAATTGAGGTACACAGGTATCTCAGGGACCAGATGAGTGGTGAGGCCACTCATCAAGATCAGGAACACATGAGAGGAAAAACGGAAACTTTCTGCCCCACTTGCTTTTCCCTTCTCCCACTTTTCACTCAGCTACTGACTCTGCCACCCAAGTCATGAACCTGGGAATGACTTTCATGATACTTTTCTCCATCTCCACTCTTGGCAGGATGCAAGTCTGATGTTTCCTCCTTTGTTCCTTCTCCTTTATCCCTTGGAGTCCCTCACAAGGATAATTATGGCAGGTTCCTAACTGGCCTTCCACCCCAGACCTCTCTCCAATCCAAATTTCATGTTGATTTCAGAGATATCTCTCAAAACCACAAATATGACCATTTTACTTACATGCTTAAAAAAAAAAAAAACTTGAAAGGGTTCTCAATGCCTTTAGGATAAATCTTAATTCCTAGAACGGGTCCTTGTCTTGTGACCAAGCTTACCTTTCACTGTGGGCCCCTTACACTGTTACTCATATCCAGGGTTACTGGTACAGCTCGAAGGGGGTGCTGTTCACAGGCAGTCTGTGTTACTGATGATGTTCCCTGCCAGAAATGGCTTTCCCTGCCCTATCCTTCTTTCTTGCATTTCTCCAAGTACTTCCTTTCCCTGAAAACAGAGCCCTTCTGCCTCTTTATCCCCCCCAACATGTATTTCATATTTCTTTCAAAGTCCCTACAACTCTTCAATATTAAGTATTTGTGTACATGCTTTTCTACCTCCTTCTTTTATTTGTTTTACATCCCCAGCACTAAGCACTTTGCCTGGCATTTGGAGGTGCTTGATATTTAGGATGAGGGTGCGAGCAAACAAATGAATGCAATATGATTGACTTTGGTTTGGTGTGGGCAACTCTGGGTTATCTCTTTGAATTTTTTCTATGTGCATTTGGAGTGTTTCTTTCTGTCCTAGCTTTGGTCTCATCCTAACAGTACCTGTCCCTCCCGATTGTTTTCTAGTTGCTTCACCTACAACTCTGTCTCTTGCAGGATTTGGCTCTTCTCCTGGAGCAAGTATTGTCTGCCACCATACACTATCTGCTCCTTTGTACCATATTCTCCTTTGTAGGGATGAGCAAAGGTTTACTGTGGCTGCACTGCAATTGGCAGCTGTCAGAATCAAAACTCATTAATAAAAAAACGATAATGCTTCAAAGTACATTACATTACTCCTTCAAAGTCCTTTGTGAACATTATCTTATTAATCATCACAATAGCTCAGGGGAAGATAAACATTGTTGGTTATCTTACCTGGATCATATTTTGAAGGAGCTTTTTTTCCTTGTTATTGTTTGATTATGCTATGAAATCTGGATAGTAATTTTCATATTGGCTATTTGGATATAATTTGATATGCTGATGTAAAAATTTCCCTGGATCAGTAACGTGGTTTTTATTTTGATTTTAGACGTCTCACCCGGACTCTTGTCAAATTCTTTCCAGGGAACTGAGCAAAGAATAACAAGCAAAAGACTCAGATATTTCTGCTCAAGGGCTGGAATTTTCTGGATAGGGTGACACTCATTAAGCCATCATTGGTTCATGTTCTAGAAATCAAAAGATGAATTATCTGCACACATAGTAGGTGATAGTAAGTGATTGTTGAATGACTGAATGATGTACTGAATCTGGATGTTTAGAGGGAGGGTTTATGTAGGAAATTAGGATCCCAGTCAGGAATTCCACTAGTAACTGGTATCAAATAGTTAAAAGAGAATTCTTTTAAGAAAGGAATTTTATTTAGAAAACTGGTTGAAAAAATTGACTCAATAGCTCTGTCCCCATCTCACTTCTAGTATCCTATATTTTTTTTTCTCGTAACACTTTTCACACATTTTATAATATATTTGTTTACAACTTTAGTTTGTCTTCTGTGGCAGGGACCATATGCCCCTATGTATCTGACATATAGTCAGTTGAATTGACTGTTGAATGGAAAAAAGTTAACTACAGAAATCTTTTCTTTAGAAAAATCAAAAGGAGGATAGGTTCAATTTCAAAATTATAGGAAAGGATTATCTAATAGTTGGACACTATATTCAAATTGGGCATCGGTATTATCAATGCTCTTTATGTGAAGAGTTTGAAATCTTCCAATAATTCAACAAACTGCACAGTCTCTGGAACTTTTTTTTCTTTGAAGAGATAAGCAGTGTCACAGATATGGGCACTTTCTACTTTCTGGGATGGAGTCTTATTGTGTAGGCGTGTCCTTCCAGGGTGGAGTGGCCATCGGTGCAGTAATCCTTCTGTTATCTTTGGTGCTGGGAAAGTGTGTTGGAGTGAGACTTCATGACATTTACTGCAAATTTCTGTCTAGTTCAGGCAAACATTTCAGACCTTATAGATTCTGTCAGCTCTGCTCACACCATCAACATAGACTTAAAACACCAGGCTAAAATCAGGCTACAATGGTAATCAAACGTCTGCCTTTTCTCAACACAACAGTTTAGTGGCAATGGAGTGTGGAGATGCGTGGAAGGGTGGAACATTTCTCTCATTTTGTAGATCCCCTTCCTGCCTGAGCACATACAGGCTTTCCACCGGCACCCCATCTTCCCACTCTTTCTGTTTTTATTATTATTTTTATTTTTTAGTAATCTCTATATCCAACGTGGGGCTCGAACTCGTGACCCTGAGATCAAGAGTCACATGTTCCTCCGACCGAGCCAACCAGGTGCCCCCTTCTTCTTTTTTTTAAAATTTGTTTTAATTAATTAATTAATTAATTTTTTAGAGAGAGAGAGCATGGGAGGGTAGAGGAAGAGGGAGAAGAGAGAGAATCTTAAGATCTCAAGACCCTGAGATCATGACCTGAGCTGAAATCAAGAGTTGGATGCTTAACCACCTGAACCACCAGGGACCCCCAGGTGCCCCCTTCTTAATGGCACTCCAGGCATCCAGGACAAAGATGGAAGCTTGCAGGAAACCTCTTCAGTTTGAACACACTCTCAGAAACTTTCTCCAAGCCCCCGGGGAATTGTGACCCATTATTGAGAAATGCCTGAGTAGAACATGCAGTCCTCTATATACCACTCTTTAAGATTGGGAGATAAAACATCTCTATAACTTTCTAAAATCTTGTTCATTCTTGCCTTTTTGCCTTTCAGTAGGAAAGTCGGTACTGACATCCCATTGAGGAAGCATAGCAAAGAGGATTAAAGGTGATTCTAGACTCGAATTAGTAATGTGTACCTTTCACAACTCTGTACTGTAGAGGAGAGAATCTTAACCAATGGTCTCCCAGAAAAATAATGCTTTAAATGAAAAATCCAAATTCTCTTTTTTAAAAAAAGATTCTTAATAAATCTAGATTCCTCAGCTTCAGCTCTTGAGCTTTGCTCTGAGTAGAGCTCATCCCATGGCATCTATTTCATTGTTTTGACAAAGTGCCTGTGCCTCAATTGTCCGTGTTTCGCACAGCAGTTTTTAGGTGGGTATTCAAAGCAATTATGACTGTGATTGCTATCCTGAGCAGTCTGCTAAATCCCCAGTGCTGAAACTTCTCTCAGGGAGATTTCTGTAGCTTTTGGGAGCTACAGAACTCTTCATGTAACTTGATATTCAAAAGATTTTTTTCTACAACAGTGGAACCCTATTTTGAAGGTAAACCTTGGAGCTAGGTCATGGTTTGGGTGGAGGAATCCAAGAAGTTGACAGTAAGCAAGAAGGACAGCTAGCCCCCAACTTCTTTTCAATCACATTGGCTCCCCTGGTGAGTTAGCCTCTCTAGTCCTGAGCTCTGTCAATCTGGTAATCAGCAAATCGAATATTTTCTAGAACTCTTGAATCTCTTCCTTGCAAACCAAGCAGTCACAGCTTAAAAGCCACTACAGCAAAATTCTAGCTAGAACTTTGCAATTAGAAAACCGAGCAGAATTTCCACACTGTTTACTTTCCTTCTAAAAGTTACAAATACCTTCTAAAGAGAAATAATTGGACCCATGAAGATTGGAAGACTGATAGTAGAGTTGGCAAGTTTGGGGTTGTCGTATCCATGACCTTTTTCTGAGAAGGAAATCTTGTAACTGGATTGCCATTCTGCTCCAGTCTTTGAGATAAACTGAATCTCGTCTGTAAGGGTCAATCCTTAACCTTTTGAGTTGCCAAATTAGTTGCAAAGTGGAGATGGGGCAGTCGATGGGGTTGTTTTTTTTCAAGCATCAACCGTAAGTCCCAACTGAAAGTCTAACAAACTTGTCTCTTTCATACCTTGGTCCTCCCCGTCCCCCCCCCCCCCCCGCCATCTTCCTTCTCCCATACCTATAATTCCAGCTCTGATATAAATAGAGCTGTTACTTAACCTCTTACGGTTCAATTTTCTCTTCTGAAAAATAAGCAGAAGTTGCCTAAAATGATCACTATGGCCTCTTTAGTTGCTATCAGTTGATAATTACACGGGCTCTGGTCCCCCATGACCACTCAGTCATGCCAGCAGTGCTCTAAACAACTCCACAGTCCTCCAATCTCTTAGATTCCCATGCACTTGACCCTAGAGTTGTGCAACACAGTGGCCCCATGTGGGGTGGTTTGAAAGGTGTGACCAAGTTTCACCTCAGCCTTAAAAAAATCCTTTCTTTCCAGATGCTTTGAAATGTTGCCACTGGAGACCCAAGTTTAAATATTATTCTCTCCAGTATGATTCTTGGACAGATAACACATTAAATCATTAACAAGTTATGTGAATTGTTTTTATTTCCTCCATGACAGGAAGACCCTAGAGAAGTATGAGAACTCTGGCTAGATGGTGTAGGGGAGCAAAAACTTCCTTTTACCTCTTACGTTCTGTGGCCTGAGAATTAAGCTGACAAAACAGATTAACGGGGGAAAACATACACATTTTATTTAGTATTTTTGTGTACACATGAGTCTTCAAAAGGAAAATGAAGACCCAAAGGAGCCGTTAGGCCCCGAAGCTTATGTACTTTTTTTTTTTTTTTTAAGATTTTATTTATTTGTTTGAGAGAGAGCATGAGCTGGAGGGAGAGGGAGAGAGAATCTGAAGCAGACTCACACTGAGCGCAAAGCCCGACGGGGGGCTCCATCTCATCGCCCTGAGATCATGACCTGAGGCAAAACCAAGTTGGCTGCTTAACTGACTGAACCAGGCATTCCTTATATAGGTTTTTAAACCAAGAATGATACACTGTGTGGATGTGACAAGATAAAGGGGCTTGGGCTCACGGCAATAGATTGTGGAACCGTGACTAAGAAATACATAGGGGAGGCTAATGGAAGATGGGGCTTATTTCAGTAGGTTTGTTTGTACAAGGCCATGTTGGCATCAACTCCTAGTCTTCGTGTTAAGAATGTTCTTTTCCTGGCACAGGAAGTACACCGTTCTCATGGGAAATATTACTTGCTTTTATAAAAGGTAGAAAGGGAGAGGTCAGAGAGTCCTTCCAATATCTGCTACTTCTCAAGTGCCTTCAGCTCGTAAGATCAAGATGTCAAAGTGGCATGTTTTGCAGTGGCACGTTCTGGACCCCTTCACCTGATAGCTGGTGGTGGCAAGGAAGGGGGTTTAGATGAAGGAAGAGCTGGAAATAACTGAATTCAAACCTTGGCTCCTTTGATAAGTTGTGTGACCATGGGTAATTAATTAATTAATTAAAACACTATGAGGCTCAGTTTCCAAATCTGTAAGGTTGAAGTATTTTCCCTTAGAGAACCGTTGTGAAGTCTCAACTGTGTACCGTGTGAAGCACCGGGCGTACAGTAGGCGCTCACTAAATAGGACTATTACCTATTACTTCGCAATTTGACCCGAAGCTAGATCTGCTATTAGACATTTTGATCATCCAGTGGAAAACAAATTGAAGTCTTGGTATTCAAGGGAAAAGCGGACACACCTTCCCACTTGAGGAACAACTTTTTATTTCATAATCTTCTGTGCCTGTGGCACGGCTGGGCTGGGATGCCAAGAAGTACTTGTTGTCTGATTTTCCTCACACATCCTCCAATACCTCTCAGTTGTTTGGCACATGCGAAAATGGGATGGTGCTCTCTAAACAGTAAAATCATTATGTTAAAAGCTCATTTTATTTTCTTCCATTTGAATATCAACTATAATGCTGGAGAAATTCTTTGTTTTTGTTAGGCAGCGGGTTTTTTCTCACTTTTTTATCTGTCTTCCATTAAAGAAGTATTTTTTGATTGCTTACACCATTTATTTTGTGGAAATAAGAGTCTATTGTTCTATCAGAAAAAAAAAAACAACACTGCAATAACCATTTAGAATGAGAAGGAAGGAAAGTATTTTGGAAAAAAATAATTCCTTTCCCATATTTCTCTTAAGTTGTATATCTTGGAACTAGTTTTCCATTATAAGGACCTTCTCTTTTGTTTACGAAAAAAAAAAAAACCTCTAAGAAGACAAAACCCATAGGATTTGTCCATTTTCCTAACTAATTTTCAGGCACAATGCAAAGCCGCCATTAAGAATCTCTGTTCTTTGTCCAGTCCAATTTAAAAATATTTCTTTAGAGATTACAAAAGATTTCAAAAACATGTTAAGGGACTCTGCTTAAGAGGTGGACTCCCCTTGAGAACTTGGAAATCAGATTTTTGAACCGTTCTTCGGAGCTGCCTCTGAAATTTAATCTTGAATAGCATTATATTGTCTTCCTAGCAATGGTTCGCTTGCTCTAGCTTTCAGGCAGCGTGAGCACGGAGACGGAGCTGGCCCCTTGGTGTACCCCATTTGGAGGTTTTATTCACATTTTTTATCTCAGTTCACCGTGTAGATTGTAGAGGTAGATTCTTTCTTATGGAGATTAGTTCCTTTTCTCCATCTAGAAATATTTGTACGGAGGCGTATTTGTGAACAATTTTTCTTTGTCTGTCTTAGGTGTGTTAGTGTTTTCCCTTAGCAAATAGACTAGAAATTCCGCGAAGCTGGGGGACCCTGTATAACAGGACTGGAGTTCCCTCGGGTGTTTAGTTCAGTTCTTTGTAGCTGCCCCATAAATACTGTACTTATCCACTTATTGGTTGCTTCTCTGTTAGTCAATCTGTAATTCGGTAGAAAATTAGAAAGAGGCTTGAGGCTCTCTCTTTTACGCTCCATTCGGCCAACAGGAAAGAATTTCCAAAGCAAAATACCCACTTATTTTTCTGCCCTCATGACACACCCCTTCCCTCCCGATTAGGAATGAGCTGTAGACAGCAAACCAAGGCAGCGGAGCTCAGTTCAGCCTTGTGCTTTGACTGATGGAAAGATGGAGCAGGTTCTCAGAACCTTTTGTAATAGATCTGCTGACTGTAAGCAGACGACCTTGGCTTTTGGATGATTTGCAGAGACGCCTCCTTCTCTTAGAAGAGATGATCAAGTATTGGGTGCACTGTCTCTTTCACTGTTGTGTTGAACTCCTTCTTTAAGGAGCGATGTGAGCACACTGACTTATCCACATTAGTTTGGGAGAGGGCATTCTTCTGGTCCGACTGCCATTTTAGTCAAGACATGCCCAGAGAGTACAAGGGGTTAATAAGGGCAAACGGCGGCCAGAGGCATAACCAGGGTGAGATTCTTTTATCTAGTTCCCCTTCCACTTTGCTTCACTGCTTCTCTTGGATAAATAAACGGATTGCCCCAGATTCAGAGACAAGCTCATCTTTTCCTTTTCTGATTTCCCTTGCTTGCTAATAAAATGGAGATACCACGATATTGAAAATGTCTGCAATTTCCACCTGTAACTCTTACTGAATTTAATGTTGAGAGTTAGATCAGAATTGCGAGGCACTGTAAAGCTACTTAGCAGAAACTTGCCACGTAAGGTGTATTTTTGAGGTTAGATTTTTTTTTTTTTAAAGGACAAGCGTGGAGAAAGGTCAATGAGTAAATATCTACCATTGCTTTTCCAGTCACATCATACTAATGAATTTAAATTTGTATTACAATGAATACGTGATTTTTAGGAGATATATAAATATCAGCTCTGATGGAACCAAATAACACAGACTTGTTATTGTTCTCATCACCACAGTTTGAAAGGTGTGGCAGGAGAAAGCGAACAGAGAATCTTAGATGAAACACAATATTGATATTTGGCATGCTCAGATGAATTTCCACCCAAAGATACGAAATCCCTTTACCCACACTAATTATGCCTCCTCGCTAGGACCAGCTCGGGGCACAGCTGGGAAGCCAGCAGAGGTTGACTTTGGCTCCTTCTCTTGCTGTACCCCCTTTTCTTTTTGGTGCCGCTCTCACAGTTCCCCAAAGGTGGTTCCTCAAACTTTAACGACCACCTGCAATCGTGCACTTGCCGTGGATTGTTAAGAAAATAGATTTCTAGGCTTCTGGCGATCTACTGAATCAGAGTATCTGTGAGTGGAGTCCAGGAATCTGCGTTTTTGACCACATGCCCCTAACACCACCCCCATGATCTTCTGCACACCGAGCTTTGAAACCTACTGAGCTAATAACCTCTCCAGACTCGCAAAGGTTTCTGTTCTCTTACTGACCGAATCTGCCCACCCTTCTGAGCCGTGGGTGACAGAAGTGATTCATGTGAGTGTTCTCCAGTGATCTTGGGAATGCTTTTCTTTGTTTTAGGACAGAGGGAGAATAATCTCTTTTTAAAAGCTTTAAAAGTATTAATTTATTTTCAGTATTTAATTTTATCTTGTGCAGAGATTTTTATTGCTGAAGAGGCTAACACAGACTTGGTGTTTGAAATCAAAGGGTCTTGGGTTTAAATCCTGACTCCATCCCGTATTAACTGGGGGATCTAACCAATTTCCTTAACTGTTTTTAGCTTCACTTTCCTCATTTATAGAATGGAAGTATTAATATATAGGAACACAGCAGGGGAGTGGGAGAGGAAGAAGTAGGCTCCCAGCGGAGGAGCCCGATGTGGGACTCGATCCCCTAATGCCGGGATCAAGCCCTGAGCTTAACGACTGTGCTACCCAGGCACCCCAAGAGGTACTGTTTTAAGAAGAAAATGAGATGGCTGTGTTTAGAAGCTTGCCTAGGATACGTTAGATGCCCCAAACATATTTGATGCATACAGACCACTGAGGGCCTTATATTAATTGGTTGTGTTGGGAGGTAAAGTGGTGAATAAAGATGCAGCTTCCACCTAACAAAGACCTTAAGTGAAAACAACGAGAAAGACCTGTAAATTGTTTCCATGGGATGTAAGCGTTAAAACAACATTCATTAATTGAATTTTTACTACATGTAGATACTCGTCCAAGTTAGGCATAAGTAACATAGTTAGGCATAAATATGACAAATCAGCTTCCTCGTGGAGCCTACATGCGGGGGGTGAGGGACAGAATATAAACTAGTGCACAAATAATTAAACGGAAGGCATCCAGTATTGAGAAGTGCTCTGAAAGGAGAAAAGCAGGTTATGTTGGAGAGGTGGGTTAGTTTTGTAGGCCTGCTGTATCGAATTACCACAAACTAGGAGGCTTAAAAAAGCACAAATTTATTCCTTCACAGTTTCAGACACCAGAAATCTAAGATCAAGGTGTTGGCAGGGTTGGTTCGTTCTGGAGGTTCTGAGGGAAAATTTGGTTCATGCTTCTCTTCTAGCTTCTGATGGTCGCTGGCAACCCTGGGCCCTCCTTGGCTTGTAGGAACACCTTCACCACTTCTGCCTCTGTTTTCCCGTTGCCTTTTTCTCTCTGTGTCTCTGTGTCTTCTCTTCTTATAAGTACACCTGCCATTGGATTTAGGGACTACTTTAAGTCTAGGATGATCCCATCTCAGGATCCTTAACTTAATTACATTTGCAAAGCACTTCCCCCCAAATAAGGTCAACTTCACAGACTTGGACATAATTTTGGGGATGTCATGACTCAACCCACTGCAAGAGGGACTATGGCTGGATGAGAGGTGGACAGGCTACTTTACGTAGAATGGTTGGAGAAGGCCTTTCAAGGGGGAGATACTGAGCTGCGATTTGGATCATGGGAAGGAACCAGCCATTCAAAGAGTTCCAGTAAGAGAGAATAACATGTGTGAAAGTCCTGTGCTAGAGATGAACATGGCAGGCTCAAGGAAAGGAAGGAAGGCCAGTGTGGATGGAACAATCAGAGTAAAGGGGAGACAGGTAAAGATATGGAATGAGATCAGAAAGGTGAGAGAGGAGCCAGATCATATAGGGTCTTATAGTCAATAATTTTGTGCTTGGTTTCATTATTATTGCACTAGAAAGGCACAGGAGAGGCTTTACTGGAGAGGTATAGCAGGCAGATATGCAATTCTGGCGCTCAGGGGAGAGATCTAGATCAGATATATATTTGCTAGTTATCCAAATATAGATGGTATTTTATGCAACGGGACAGGATGTGGTCACCTAAGGAAAGAATGGCAAAAGAGAAGGACAAAGTTTTGGGTCATCTCAGTGTTTGTAGTCCAGGAAGAGGATTGAACAAAAGAGAGTAGGAAAGAGTGGGCAGTGGATGAGAGGTAAACCAGAATCCTGTGGTGTTGTGGAAGCCAACAGAAGACAAGTTTTGAGGGAGGAATTGGTCAACTGTGTTGAATACTGCAGAAAGGTTGAGTAAAATGACATCACCACCAACTTGGCAAAATGCACAACGGTAGTGTCTTGAGAAAAGTGGCTTTAGGGGAGTGATGGAGTTGGAAGTCCAACTGAAGTGAACTGAAGAGAAAATGGGGCATGGGGAAATGGAGATAGTAAATTTAAGTAAAATCTCTGTAAAGATTTTTGTTATGAACAGTAGACATATAATATACTATCCAAGCCAGGACAATTTTGAGAGTGAAGCTGGGGGGACGAGGAGGGGGCATGTTAAGAATAAATAAAATTACATAATTTAAAAAACTCTGGTGCCTGGGTGGCTCAGTCGTTAAGGGTCTGCCTTCAGCTCGGGTCATGATCCCAGCGTTCTGGGATCGAGCCCCGCATCGAGCCCCGCATCAGGCTCCCTGCTCAGCGGGAAGTCTGCTTCTCCCTCTCCCGCTCCCTCTGCTTGTGTTCCCTTTCTCGCTGCCTCTCTCTCTGTCAAATAAATAAATAAAACCTTAAAAAAAAAAAAAAACCACCTCAGGTTATTGAAGCATAATTTATATACTATATAATTTATCTGTTCAGGTATATAGTTTGAGGAATAAAATTACATAACTTTTGAAATAATTATTTGTTAGCAAATTGGTTTTAATAAACCTGGTGGATTTGGAAAAGTTTTTTCAAAAGCCATTTTCAAGAAGAAAATTCCCTCTAAAAATATATATTTACTATGTGTAATGAAAAAATTTTTATCCTCCCTACATTGATTTTCTGAATAAAAACAACATAAACAAAATAATTATTCTTGGCATATCATCCACAAATTTGCAGAGCCCTTCATTGTATCTCTCTATTATTCTTCTAAAGAATGTACTTTTTCCAATGTGGTTTTGTTATCTGGAATTTTTTCATAAAACTGCCTGCAGTATCCTTTCATGTTAAATTTTATGATTTAAAATTTGAAATTGTGACATTTTATTTACTCTTCTTTGTAAAACACGATATTTTAAATGAAGAATATCTTCTCTTTACTAGCTCTGGGATATGTAGTAAGCTCAGAGCAAATCCTGTTAATTGAGGACATCCTCAATTCTCATTTTTTCTTTTTGGCAAGGGATAATAGACTGTTTAAATATTTGAGTTCTTTTTTTGTACAGTTATTCTCTTTTTTCCTTCATTCAAATCATCTTCTCAAATATTTTTGTAAGACAAAGCTCTCGAATAGGCTCATCTCCATTTATAATTCTTTTGATTATTATACAAATTTTGATGCTATGAAATAATACTCTTTCTCAACTTCCTTTTTACTTCTGTATAAAATTTTTTTCAATAACAAAAGCTCTATTGAAGTATGCTCCCCACAAATGAAGAGATTCTAAAATACAATCATGAGGGCACGTGGGTGGCTCAGTTGGTTAATCTTCTGACTCTTTATCTCAGCTCAGGTCTTGTCGTGAGTTCAAGCCCCGTGTCAGAACCACTCCCCAGTGTGGAGCCTACTAAAAAAAAAATTAATAAAATACATGCATACTTACGTACAATTATGGAATCTCACAATCAAATCTTGTATAAAAGAGTGAGCCCCCTTATCCCCTAATGTATTTAGTTTCTTTTTGCTTTTGTAAGGGTCATTTTCAATAACTTCATATCTGTAAGCTTTACTTCCAATCATTGCACTTTGAAGGTTTTTTTAATGCTCCATGGTATTGGCTGCTTTGATTAAAGACTTCCAGATGATTCTAAACAAAATACAACCAAAATTTAGAGGACTTGTTTACAGAAAGCACATTACCATACAGGGTGCTTTGGTTGGTTTACAAAGTAATATTTCAAAAAGGCACTTCTTTTTTTTTTTTTTAAAGATTTATGTATTTGTTTTAGAGAGAAAGTGAGTGAGAATGAGAGAGAGAGCGCAAGTGGCAGGGGGGACAAAAGGAGAGGGAGAGAGAATCTCAAGCAGACTGTCTGCTGAGCACCCAATGCGGGGCTTGATCCCATGACCCTGAGATCATGACCTGAGTCAAAACCAAGAGTTGGACACTCAACTGACTGAGCCACTCAGGTGCCCCTTAAAAAGGCACTTCTAAACTCTAATTGATGCCAGGCATTAAAGTGAGAAAGAATTTACTGCTATACTGAAATAATTTTTATATTCAATATTTAGTAGTCCAGTTACTTTGTATAAATATAAAAATGTATTTCTATTATGGTCAGTACATTATTGCAAGGTTTTGCATGCAGTTATTTTTTTTAATAATAATATTTTTTATTATATTATGTTAGTCACCATACAATACATCCCTAGTTTTTGATGTAAAGTTCCATGATTTATTACTTGCATATAACACCCAGTGCACCATATAATACATGCCCTCCTTACTACCTATCACCGGCCTATCCCATTCCCCCACCCCCCTCCCCTCTGAAGCCCTCAGTTTGTTTCCCAGAATCCATAATCTCTCATGGTTCATTCCCCCTTCTGTTTACCCCCCCTTTCTTCTTCCCTTTCTTCTCCTACCGATCTTCTTACTTCTTATGTTCCATAAATGAGTGAAACCATATGATAATTGTCTTTCTCTGCTTGACTTATTTCGCTTAGCATTATCTCTTCCAGTCCCGTCCATGTTGCAGCAAATGTTGAGAAATCATTCTTTTTGATGGCTGAGTAATATTCCATTGTATATATGGACCATATCTTCTTAATCCAGTCATTTGTTGAAGGGCATCTTGGCTCCTTCCACGATTTAGCTATTGTGGACAATGCTGCTATGAACATTGGGGTGCATATGGCCCTTCTCTTCACTATGTCTGTATCTTTGGGGTAAATACCCAGTAGTGCAATTGCCGGATCATAGGGTAGCTCTATTTTTAACTTTTTGAGGGACCTCCACACTGTTTTCCAGAGTGGCTGTACCAATTTACATTCTCACCAACAATGTAGTAGGGATCCCTTTTTTCCACATCCTCTCCAACATTTGTTGTTTCTTGCCTTGTCAATTTTTGCCATTCTAACTGGCATAAGGTGGTATCTCAGTGTGGTTTTGATTTGAATTTCCCTGATGGCTAATGATGTTGAACATTTTTTCATGTGTCTGTTAGCCATGCATGCAGTTATGAGCTATGTGAACACCAGAACCAATTCCTAGAACATATCTGCTCCAAAGTTCCTTCATTTAGTAGGAATACTGTGTTGAATCATGACACTGTGTTCTACCACATATGCTTTTGTATGAGTACAACAAAAATTTTATCTTCCGTGTTGAACTTTGGTGGATTCATAATAGTGTGCACCATGGTGTGAAATATTTCCGCATTTTCAGAATGAACCTCCAAAACTTTATGATAGTCCTTGAAATAAATTAAATAACCAAATGATTATTGGACTTAATTGATATTTTTTTGGAATATCAAATATTACTGACATAAAACAGGCGTCATTTTAATGTTTGCAAAAGTCTTCTGTTAATGAAATCAACACATTGATAGTTTTCACTTTACTTTTCACACATATAAAAGAAAACCTGGAATAAAAATGGGGAAAATGAATTTATAAGAACAGTCATTTGGTCCAAATGAAAAGTCATGCCTCATAGAATGATATGCACACACATTTGTTCCGTACATGTGAAATGACCATCTTTGGGCATAGTCCTTTTAAAGTCACTATTAAGTTTTGCAATAGATGTTGTTTTTTCAACATACACGAGCCCTCTGGTTTTGGCCCCTGTGGTGGGTACTAATGTCAACAAACATTTTGTGCAATTAACATTCCGTGTTAATGGCAACGAACGGATGTCACCAACTGTTTTCTGAGAAATGGAAATTCTGAACTTAATTTTGAACGTGCATTTTTATTTTTTGAGTTCATTGCTACCTGTTTATTGAAAGATAGAAATGCTTTATCAAACAAACAATAAGTAATTTAAAAATTATTTGTATGCTTTAAGGTAGGAACTACTCAGGCTGCATCCTTTTATATATTTCTCTTGTATCTGACTTATGATTTCTCACATTTCTCACTGACACCGTTTGGGGACCTGGCAACCTTGTGCTTCTTGTAGTTCATGGTGTAATTCATGGATAGGCTGGCTGGGGCATCAGGCCTGGCAAGGCAGCCGCCCCTCCTGGGTCCAGAAGAAGTTAATTCTCCCCATCTGCTCCTGTCTGAACATCTTTGTTTGACCAGCCAGACAATGGCAGGTTGCCCCTGAAGCAAGGTGCGAGTTACATTGTATCGCAAAAGAGTCAGGGCCAAAGGGGTGGGTAACGGCTGCAGTCTTCCAGATTTAAGCAAGTGTTAAAGTGTAATTGTTGTCTGTGCCTGAGGCTCACACACTAGGAGCTGCAACCTAGGCAGACACTTGTACTATCACACCCCTTCCAACTTATTTTGAAGCAACTACCAGTAATAGTGCCTCGTTTTGAAAAATGAAAAACTCTGGAACAAGTGGTAAACCAGATGATAACCGGGACAGCAAGTGTGAAAGAGGCACGCCCTGGGGGAACTGGTGCAGAGGTCACCTTGGTTATGATAAGGAGCAGAGAAATGGTGCTGTAGCCGGAGGGAGATGGAAGGTCAAAGGAATGTGTTTGTTGCTGTTTTTTAGCATGGAAGAGACTAAGAAATACCCTGGATGCTACAGGGTTTGGGGTAAAAGGCTTATAACGCAGACTGGAACCTTCCAAAAGAACTTACTGGAAGAAACCATTCTTGAGCTAGGTTTGACTAGAATAGTGTTGAGGAGGAAGGTTTGGGGATGGGTCATTACAATGGAGGGACCAGCATAATAAAGACAGGTTAAATGAAGTGAAACCCTAAGCAGAGAAGCAAATTTCTTAGGAGAATATATATGAAGGAGCAGAGAAATGAATCAAGGAAAGAATCCTAAAAAATGAAGAGGCAAGGTGAAAAAAAAAAGTCAGCTAGACAGAGAAAGGTCAAGGTCAGAAGAGCGCAAGGTCATTGAAGTCAAAAGAGAAATTTTGAATGTGAGAGAATGTCCCACAGAATCAAGTGCAGCAGAAGACCAGGAATGTTAGATTTGATCATTGAGAGGTCACCCGGCAATTTTCGGGGCAGTGGGGTGGAGGCGGGGGCAGCAGTGACAGAGGTCATTGCAAGGCTCGCTGCACCTTTACCTGCAGTGGGCACTAAGACACAGAGGGCAAAACAGAAGGAGAAAATGAAGCTTCCATCAGAAGGGAGCATATGATCCCTGGACGGTGTCATTGGTGTGTGTTTATGTTGCAGGGAGGGATGAAGTAGATTTGGACAGGTTCAAGAAAAAGGAGGGGAGATGTTAATAGAGGAAGGCCCTGTAGGAAGCTCTTCTGGTTCTTGTCAAGCAGACAGGATGACAAGGGCAGACAAGAAGGGGCTGTTTTTGAACTTGATGACCAAATTACCATTTGCAATTATCAGTTTATTTCACTGTTTACTTGTTTATTGTCCTTGCCACTAATTAGAGACTAAGCCCATGGATACTCTTCCTGTTTTACTTAATCCTCTGTGCCTGGTATCTAGTGCACATGTTAAGTGCTCAATTAATTTTTGCTAGTGAATGAAACGAATGAAAAGGACTGCCGTTTTCTGAGGCTGCGGGAGACTTCAAAATATGGGAGTCGGCATTCCGACAAAAATTAGAATAAATATAAACAGTCACGCTACAATTTTAAATTGTCATTTTTATTCAGAGTAGGAGCACAGACTGTAATTCAACTGTGGGAGGCTAAAATTGAGGACCCCCCCATATATATATATAATTATATATATATCTCTAATTTTTTCGGGAACTGTGCGCTAAAGCAGTTATTGTACCGTGTTTTCACTGATGAGAAAGCCAGCAGCTTGCCTGTGGCTGTCACACAGCAGTCGGGGGTAGAGGTCAATTTGAACCCAGCTCGGTCGGCTTCCAAAACCCACATTCACATTCTTGTATAGGAGATCTGGGGAGTCATCGTTTTCAATTCTTTCTGGACATTTTGATGTTTCTTTTGATTGTTACTTGGAAGTGCTTTCTGGGTGACTGCCGATCGGCTGCAACGCCCACGAGAATGTGAACCCCATGAGGGCAGGCTGTCATTTTTTATTCCCTCCAATGCTTTGTTCCCAGCAATGCTTTCCTAGCACTTGGATGCTGGTCTGTGCTTAGCAGCTGTTTGTTGAATTGATGGAAGAATGAATAAAGAACTTCCAGGGGCGCTTCTTTCTTCTGGGTGGTCTTTGAGGACTGTGAAAATCCAGGCTCCTGGGGGAGGTACAAGTGCCAACTTTTGCTGTTCCCTGAATACTTGTCAGGGGAGGTGGAAGAGAACGATTGGGGGGAGGGCCTGAGGAAGCAGGGTCCACTCACGGGCTTGATTTGGTGGTGCTTATCTGCTCTGCAGTTTGGTCAAGGATTGACAGAGACAACCGTCTGTGGGAGTTTGTGCCAGTGAGCTTTAAGCTCGGGGTGTTTGAAAATGGTTGGCTGGTCCTGATTTCCTATTCAGTGTATGAGCATGTGAATTTTTCCCCAAAGTTACTCTATAAGCTTCAAGTGGTAATCGCCCCCATATTTGTTATATTCCTTCATAAATAAAACAGTATTTCCAGTAAGTGATGGCAGTAAGTATATGGAAACCTACTACATATTTAGATCAGCCTAAGACAATGTAATATTTACAATGATTCTTTTATTCATTCAATAAATATTTATTTGATACCTCCGATGGGCCAGACATTAACGAACATTATGTTACTGTACATAGCTTATAGATACAGAGAATGCTTAAGCCACGGCAGACTTTCAAACATAGTAACTAGGAACTAATTATTGTTGCAGATTATTTAAAGCTAATCTGAATTAATTTTGAATGCAGCCTATTCGTGCTATCCTATTCCCCACCTGAGAGATGACTGTAATAGTCTGTGAAGCCCCTTGGACCTCTAGAGTTGGTGTAAAGATTCTTTTATTTTATTTTTTTAAAGATTTTATTGTAAGTAATCTTTACATCCAATGTGGGGCTTGAACTCACAACCCTGAGATCAAGTCACCCGTTCTACTGACGGAGCCAGCGGGGCCTCCTGGTATAAAGATTATTTTAAAGTGAAAATGTTTGAGCTACAGAAGCTGCAGAATGAAATCTTACTAGAACTTTCCCTGACCTAACTAAAACAAAGCATGCTGAAAGTATACCTGTCATTAACCTCCCTCAGAGGAGTTTCCTGAGAATTCAGTGTCATGGAAAGAGACTGCCCACTCCCATAAGCATCAAGAACCTAGGTAGAAAATTCCATACTCTCCTATTGAAGCCCTAACTCGTCCCCCTTTTGTTAAGTTGATATATCTACACTTTACTCATTGCTGAGCAACTCCCACATGCATGTGTAGATAAACCTTGTCTTTTCTCCTGTTAATCTGTCAGTTAATTTGCAGGCCCCCAAGCGCTAGACCTGTTGGTAGAAAAACAGTTTTCCCTCCCAACATTAACATATTATTGCCCAGCAAGTCACAGTTTAAAAGTAGGTTTTTAACAACGCAGTATAGTAAATCCAAGTTATGCTTAACGTTTAGAGCTTTCCCAGCTTTTCTAGACAAAAACATATCCGGGGACGTAGTGTTTAATGCTATCTCTATTTGAACACTGACTGCTCCATTGCTAGTGGTGTGATCTTGAACAAACAAATTAATCTCTCCGTGCCTCAGTTTTCTTACCCATAAATTGGGGATAAAAATAGTACCTCATGGGGAGGCTTTGAGGATAAAATGAATGAACAGATATGAAGCTCTTAGAATAGGGAGGGCTGTATCGTTAGGGCTCAATTAGATAGTATTAGTCCAAGGTCTCCACACCAGCGGTGGTGGGGTCTTGGCCATATCCCTTGCTGATACTCTTTATAGTTTATGGTTCTGAATATCTTGGGCTCCTTTTAGAAACTTGCAAGGTTTTGAGCATTTAAAACCAACCCAAATGTCACTATACAAAGGTCTATTAGCCATGCAAATGTGAAGCTGCCAGTACTATAAAAAATTACAATAAAGAACGTAATTACACCCACTAACTGGCACTTTGCAGGCCATTCAGGTTTCCAGAAGTTGACTTTGATGAGTTAGAAAAGCAAAAGGAAAGAAAGACAGAATAACCTGTTTCTGAGCCTATAGAATTTTGCTAATCTTGTTTATCTGAAGTCGAAGTCAATACTCCTACAGTTTAAATAGCAATAAGAATGACTATCATTTATTGATACTTACTGAATGTCAGAATCCCTGCTAATCTTTTCATGAACATTATCTCATCTGACCTTTAATGAAATCCAATATGATGGATACTATTATTTTTGATAAACAAATGAGGAAATTAAGCATCTTAAAGGTTTAAATAACTGTCTAAATTCACATGTCTAGGAAGTGGTAGAGGTTCTATCTAAAACCACTTAGGAATACCTAATTCTAAAGCCAGACTTCTTTTTTTTTTTTTTTTGAGTTTTCTTTCTTTCTTTCTTTCTTTTTTTTAAGATTTTATTTATTTATTTGAGAGAGAGAGAGAGAGAGCCAACGAGAGGGGGAACACAAGCCGGGGGAGTGGGAGAGGAAGAAGCAGGCTCCCAGCAGAGGAGCCCCATGCGGGACTCGATCCCAGGACCCTGGGATCAGGCCCTGGGCCAAAGGCAGACGCTTGATGACCGAGCCCCCCAGGCGCCCCTAAAGCCAGACTTCTAAACCACAGCCTTGAACAACTTCTATAGTTTGTTTGCAGATGGGCTGCACTCGGAGTCCTATTTTATCCAATACAAATCTTAAAGTTGGGCGTAGCTATGTATCGAAGTATGGAATATAAACATACGTTACCCAAAAATCCTTTATTTTTGTGAATGCAAAGGACATTAATTTCTCTTCCTTGTTCTCATTTCCCTCCTCCTCTTTATCCCTCCTCTTCCAATTCCTCCCCCTCCTTTTCCACAAAAGTCTAGAGGAGCATGAAAACAGCACTATCACCCTGGTTGCAGAGGTTGACCTGATCATACGGACAGGAATAACTTCTGAACCCAGAGATGCTTTCAGTTGCCCTAATGTCCTCATGCTTTGCTTTGTTAACAGGCGTATTTATAATGCATCTTTCTTCTAAAGATCTCCAAGGCCCTGAAACTCATGTTATTGTCATTGGGTTGTGACTCAAATATATGCAAATTTAAATTTAAATGTAAAAAGAGAATGATTAATTTAAGGGAAGCCTTGCTTACTTGGTGCTGACTTGCTTCTTTTTCCTGTGTTGAGCATGAAGTTTCTGAATCAGCAAGTGTATCCCTCTACAGTAGAATGGTGACCTAGCATCTCTCTTTGTTGAATCAGAGGGTGCTGGATGCTCGCATTTCCTTTGGGTTGAGTGTCTACATGAAGCTCTGTCATGCATACTTTTTACTCATGCATCGCACCAGGTAACCAGCAGCAGCAAAGGTGAACTCCTAGGGATGCCGGCAGGACTACTCACTCAGAGGAAATGGTTTGTGACGAAGAATCATCTGCAGCTAAAGGCTTTTATTCCCCTTCCAAGCTTGTTTCATGTTTAAATATTGCTTATATGGAAAAAAGCCAGTGATATTTTGAGTGTGTGTGCATTATTTCTTAAGTCGAGGTGATTCTAATATGATCAGCAGAAATCATGAATGACTAATTTGGGTTCTGCTTGTTACAAAAACATCTGTGCGATTTCTTTTTCTGATAAGTACATTTGATTGAGGGTATTCCAGAAAATTCTGCTTTTCACATTTTAATACTCTTGGGAAATATTTATTTATGCTTATTGTGTGCAAAGCTCTGTACTAGACACTGGGGAGGGAGGTGATTGGAAGGAGAGAGGAGAGAGACATCGAGATAACTGCAATAGACTCAACCCTCAAAAGAGCTTATTATCTAGAGGAGGAGGCATCACATACACACACCAGAAGGACAGGGAAAGTGGTTGGTCTCTCCTCTCGACTGTATGTGATACGAAATCTCCAGTTTCCGAACTGGGACCTTAAAGTTGGAATTATTGTTGCTAATACATCTGGTTCTAGCAATAGCCTTTCAGAGCTTTTGATTTCAAATATTCATGCAAACATCACACTTCATTAATCAGCCCATCCTGGATTGATATTATCCAAGTTAACTGAAAGTAATAGAAAATATGAAGAAGAGGGGGGAAACATTCTCCAAACAATTTGAAGCTTATTTATTTTCTAGCTTTAGGGCTAACCTAATGTGCTTTCTGTTCTGTGCAACAGTTCCCTAACTCCTCTCTCCCCTCTTCTTCCCTACCCCAATCATAAAGCTACCAAGTAGCTCTTTAAAAATAATCATTACTCAGGGGAAGAAAAAAATGAAAGAATGGTGTTAAAGTCTTTTCACCATGAAGGAGGAGGGAGAAGGGAAGAATTTTCTAGGGGAATGCTAAATACATTTTTGTAGAATCTTAGAATCAGGATGAATCTTAGAGGTCGAGTTGACTGTTCCTCCAGTGGAAATTCCTGCTTTCCAATCCCTGAGTGTTCCTCAAGTAGTTCCAAAGCCTTCAAGTGCTTCAAATGACTTCTAGATGACTCCTTTTGTGCGTCCCACTCACAAGGATTAGTCAGGTTTTTCTGTTGCAGGTGACAGAAAGCTGACTCAGCGTAACTGACGCAAAAATAGGAGTCTTTTGCTCTAGGTAAGTGGGTAGACATAGCTGAACCCAGGGATTTGTAGACTATCATTAGTGATCCTGTCTCCTCTTTTCTCTGTGTGGGTTCAGTATCAGGCATCCTCTTC
Source organism: Ursus maritimus (assembly GCF_017311325.1). NCBI lineage: Eukaryota > Metazoa > Chordata > Mammalia > Carnivora > Ursidae > Ursus > Ursus maritimus. The sequence continues at coordinate 46,867,360 of NW_024423344.1, forward strand.
TCATGTTGTGGCAATGATAGCTACCAGCACTGATAGACTTATATTGTCCTTTCCCCTAGGGATTATAGTGAAAAGCCCAAGACTCTTTCTTAAAAGAATTCCAGGGTAAAAAACCCCAAGAAGAGCTCTGATCGGGCCAGCTTGGGTCTCATATCTACTGCTGAAGCTGAGGGGAATGGCCAGTCCCACTTGAACTGTGTGGATTTAAGATGGGGTGGGGTAATTTCCCAAGAATTGATAGGTATCTAAACACATATATGTTTACTATTTACTATTTACCTGAATTCAGCATGTTCAAACATAGTTCTTCATCTCTCCTTCCTAAATCACCTTTAGTCTTTTCTCAGAGGATGTGCTGTGTTCTACCAAGTTGACTAAACCAGAACACTTAGAAACATCTCATATCTACTGCTGAAGCTGAGGGGAATGGCCAGTCCCACTTGAACTGTGTGGATTTAAGATGGGGTGGGGTAATTTCCCAAGAATTGTTAGGTATCTAAACACATATATGTTTACTATTTACTATTTACCTGAATTCAGCATGTTCAAACATAGTTCTTCATCTCTCCTTCCTAAATCACCTCCTCCATCTTTAGTCTTTTCTCAGAAGATGTGCTGTGTTCTACCAAGTTGACTAAACCAGAACACTTAGAAACATCCTAGACTTTCCCTTTCTTTTAACTTCCATAAGCAATCACCAAGTCTTTTCAGTTTGACTGTAATAGTTCTCAAATCTGTCCACTTCTATCCAATTTGATTATACAGTCTTTACTCAGGTTCACCACTCTTTCTGAATTTCTGTAAGCATCCTAACTGGTCTTCCTGCCTTCAGTCTAAAGGAGTAAGTACTCTGCAATCTAAACACATTCCTCAGTGGCAACACAGAGTGACCTTATAAAGTAAAATTCTGATCATTTTATAGCCCAGTTTAAATTACTTCAATAGCTTTCATTGCCTTCAGGATAAACACAAAACTCTTTACATGATTGAAAAGGTCTGTCATGATTTGATCATTGTGTGTACCAGTGCCATAGAATAAAAATGTATTTTGGTTGTCAATTTTGCTCGGTGGTCATTTAAAACTTTCTTTTTGTAATAATAGATTCAGCATGAAGCAGAATGGAAAATTTGAATAGTTTTAAGATAAAATAATTAGGGTAGAGGTGCAGCACTCATGATATCTGGCTCTCCTCTCCTTGTGGGCACATGGATGGATCACCCTTCTTGGCCCTTTAAGGTTGGATGCCTAGTTCTAGCTAATGATTTGTGAGCAGATCATTTAATTGCTGATGGGAGGCCTTCCAGAGCTCTCTTTTCCTTTGACAGAGTGATTTGTAATATTTCAGATAGTGGCTTCTTCATCAGCTTGTGTCTTGATGTGGGAATGATGCGAACTAAGCAGATTCTCTAGTCCGTTTGTGATGAAGTGGGAGCAAGCAGCAAACCTTTCTGTTTCATGCCAATGTTGGGGATGTTTGTTACTACAGCACAACCTAGTCTGTCCTGCCCGAGGCAGGAAATCTTGTCCTCTCTAATTCCATGGGGGCAATTATTCTTACTATTCTATTAGAAATTCAGCTGCAGCTTGAAAAGTACTGCTTTGTGGCATCTAGCGTAGTGCCATGTGTATACTAGATGCTCAATTTGTGTTTCTAGAAGACAATCTGTTCGAAATCTTGAATGGTTTAAATGTGATCTTTTTTGAACTTAGGAGAATGTATTTTTTGGCTTTTCCATATAATGATCTTACAGAATTATAGAAATGATCTGTGACACATTTTATTTCTACTTTTTCCTTCACAAACAGTGAATGCTATTTTTGGAAAACATATAATCATAATTCTAACACATATCCTAGTACTATTTATTTATTTATTATTTTAATTTTTGTTTAGAGAGAGATGGAGAGGTGGGGGAGGGGCACCAGGAGAGGGAGAGAGAGAATCTTAAGCAGGTTCCACGGCGGGCATGGGGGCTGATGTGGGGCTGCATCTCACAACCCTGAGATCATGAGCTGAGCTGAAATCAAGAGTCGGATGCATAAGGGACTGAGCCACCCAGGTGCCTAATCCTAGAACTATTTAGAAGTCACATACCAGAGCCAAGTTTATTTGATAAATACCTGAGGAATTTTTAGCACAATTAAATGTGTTTCTTTCACCGTGATAAAAATGTGATACTTTCAACTCTGTGAGAAACATGTAAAAGTAACTCTCTGTGGATGTGTGTGTTACACATATATTACAGTGTCTGTATTTGAAGTTAATCTTTTCCTGAACAGGCTTAAGAGAGGTCTCAGGGAAATGCTTGTAAATTTGAGTCAGTGTTGGAGAGCAGTAAAAAACAAAGAATGAGCAGATTTCAACAAGATAGCCCTTTATTGCTATAAAAGTACATATGCCTACCCCACCCTAAAAGTCATTGCAATAGGCAGCTATGGGACTCATAAAGAACTAAAAACACTTACACTGAACGACAGCAAACCCTGCCATTAACAATGCTGAGACAGGCCATAAGAGTTCCCAGGGCTGGCCAAATTCTCTTTGATCTAGGTAAAGATTGTTTTCCTGTTTGGGTATATGTGTTTGGCCCCTGAACATTGCATATCCTTTACCGGTTTTGCTTGCTGGTTGTTGTTTCATTTATTCATGGAGCACAAATTCAAGTTTTTAAAAATAGGTATTTCCACATCTCTAAGTATGACAAGAATTTCTAACCTGGGATAAAGTGTAAACTCTGTTAAGGTATTTGTGTATATATTTCCCATATTGTTTAAATAGTGACATTTTTTAAAAAAATATTTTTTAATAATTTATTCATTTGAGAGGGAGAGAGAGCGAGTGAGAGCACAAGCAGGGGGGAGGGTCAGAGGGAGAGGGAGAAGCAGACTCCCTGCTGAGCGGGGTGCCCAACAGGTGAGGCGGTGCTCCATCCCAGGACCTTGAGATCATGACCTGAGCCCAAGGCAAACGCTTAACTGACTGAGCTACCCAAGTGACCCTAAATAGTCGCATTTTTATAAATGCTTTTTGAAAGAATGTGCAGTTATAAATTTAAGTTTATATGGAAACATACCTTGCTTTACCTTCAAATTCAACCTTTATGTACAATTTTAATTACAGGTATATTTGTGACTAGAAATTCGATTCAGGAGAAAATGTCCATTTTTTTTTTTAAGATTTTATTTATTTATTCATTCAACAGAGATAGAGACAGCCAGCGAGAGAGGGAACACAAGCAGGGGGAGTGGGAGAGGAAGAAGCAGGCTCATAGCGGAAGAGCCTGATGTGGGGCTCGATCCCACAATGCCGGGATCACGCCCTGAGCCGAAAGCAGACGCTTAACCACTGTGCCACCCAGGTGCCCCAAAATGTCCATTTTTATGTATTTGCAATGTTGACTCGTTGATTCAACTGCTGCTTTCTTTGAGAAGTTTTTCTGTTTCACGATATCCAAATGCTGATTAATCAGAGCAATTTTATCTACACACTGTCTTTTTTCCTTTTTCTCTTTCTGTTCACATACGTACACATCTAGTCCATGTTACAGAAATGGAAATGTTTTAAACCTCACTGTGTAATTGGTAAATTATGTATGTATTAAGAGATTTTCATATTGGTGTCTTTTCAGAAAACTTTCAGATTTTCTCAAATGTTTAAATCCTCTATTTTTTATGGTATAGTAAGCAAGCCTATATATAATAAGTATCTCTTTCATCAAAAAGGTAGTATAAAACCCTCTAAACACTGGGACGACATGTTTTTCAACTTATCCATTTCATAGACTCTAATAGAAATTTCAAACATTTTCATAAGTATGTTTTTCTTTAAGTACATTAGAATACTTCACTTTTTTTTCTCGTGAAGCTCATTTAGGTGACACGTAATTCACTAATTTTGAAATTCAATTGTGTGTGCATTAGATCTCAATAAAGCTGGGATAAAAAGAAAATGGAACTTTTATTATCTGAAGTCCCATAACACCTCTATTTTCATTGCCATTTGTCATCATTATTACAGAGAACCGCAGGTGCTGGTCATAGTGGGTAGAGTGTAATCAGTGGCGTGCATGGGAGTGGGTGGGTGGAGATGCTTCACGTTGGGTGCAGGCAACGGGCAATTGCAATGTCTGTAGAGAGCTTAAAAACAACCCAAAGCCAACGAAATGTCAGTGTGCTCTCATTATGCCCACACATCAGCATGACTAAACCATGTCAGTGGTCACCGATGATTCCTCCCCATCGGGGTGCACTGTTTCAAAGCCTTCCTCTCTCCTCTCGGTGTGCCAGTGCTTTGGACCACAATTTTTGTAAGCTAAATTGTTCATTCTTTCACAGAGGTTAGGTGTTTCAAAGCTCTAACATTTTATCAAAAGAATTTGGGGGGGCACCTGGGTGGCTCAGGTGATGAAGAGTCTGCCTTCAACTCAGGTCATGATCGAGGTCAGGTCCTGGGATCAAGCCCCGAGCCCTGCTCAATGGGGAGCCCGCTTCTCCCTCTCCTTCTGTGTGCTCTCTCTCTTTCTCGAATAAATAAATAAATCTTAAAAATTTTTTTTGCAGACTCTTGTGTGATCTTTAGTTTCAAAGAATTCGGTCATCTCAAGGCAGGGAGCAATTTTGTTTTCATTTGGTGATGATAACGCACAGTCATTGACTAGGACTCTGGGCTCAAAAAGTTGAGGGATTTTTTTGTCTGTTTTTGTTTTGTTTTTGGCTAGAGGTGGGGGTGGAGGGAGTGACCTGTGGAAACCTAGCCCAGCTCCTCCCCCCCCATTCCAAAAGAACTTTTTGGTGTCTTTCTTATTCCCTGCCGTCATCTTCTCTTCTATCTGCCTTACTGTAAATGTGGGCAACTGTACTTGGCAATTAAAGATAAGCAAAAGGAGCTGGCTAGAACTGAGAAACTGTCCACAAAGCACACATGCTTGAGTAATTAAGATATCAATACATCATTTTTATAGTTCTCTTAATGTGTTTGCCTAGGACATCACCACAAATTATTCACAGCATGTGATTTCACTTCATCGAAAACATTAAGGGAACAATCATAATAATGCTCTTTTTCTCTCACAATTTCTTGATTATTTATTATAACTTTTAATATTCTAACAACTACGCGTGAAAACTTAAAGCAACAAGGTGATTGAAATACATTTTCGCTGCATCCATTCAGAAAGGTAGTATTTTATGGTAAAAGAAAAAGAAATTGACTCTAGAGCCACCATCTACTAACTGCCGGGTAAATTTCAGCAAGCCAATTAACCCCTTACAGCCCGCATTTCCTGGTCTGAAAAGGGAGAAGGACAGTAGCTAACCTAACCCTCCTCTGGGGTTGTTGTGAAAACAAGGGAAACAATGTACGTGAAATGACTTTGAAAACTGGAAAGCAGAGTCACAAACTCCAAAGTCTACGGGGGGGGCTGGCAGACAAAGCAGATGTGTGCATCAGCCTCCGTGTAACAATGAGGGCCCTGCAGTGTAAGGCCGGGCTGCAGAGGATAGCCATTCAAATGTAATCATTTATTTTGTTAAATGTATCCGCCAAACAAAGCAGAGTATCACTGGTTGTAACTCTAATTCAAAAGGCTAATACAAATGTAAGTGGCATATTTACAGGGAGGTGTATTGTACCTATCTCCCAAAATAAAACAAAAATAATTAGCTACTGAATATGCTTATCTAGCAGCAAAAAGAATTCAGATGAAATAGTAGGGGAAACTTTCCAAATCCTTCAAAATTATATTATCTACGTATCAGCTTGGTTATAGAGTCCCTACAGGTCTGTGTTGGCAGAAAGCCCTGTATCTTCCTCTTGAGTCCTCTCCCTTCCCTCCTCAACCGTCAAAGATCCCTGAGAGGGACCCTGGGTGGGGCAGGGGATAGGAGACAGTGAACAGGTGTCAACGATCTGGCCCTTCGCTGTGTTTTGGCTGCTGTCCCACGTTCCTGTTGAACATGAGTCCTGCACAGTCCGGTCAGCAAGCACCCATAGGCTGGTCTGTCCTGGGCTGGCTGGCTCCAGGCCTCCAAAGTTCATAGTGATGTCCCATTCTTGGCGGGGGCAGGTTATAGCTGCCTTGATTTTTGCTGATCAGCTCAGCTGTTTTTCCCATGTACAATACTGTGTTGGGTGTAAAGATTCAAAGAACTGACTGAAACAAACAAACAAAAAACTAGGGATGAGAATGAAAGCATCATGTGTAAGATCAGGTAGAACCAACTTGTAGAGGAAAAGGACAGATGAAGTGATAACAGAAAATATGATTAATACTTAAATACTGGTTACTTTTGGGGGGCATTAGGGTAATTAGAGCAAAAAGAACTAAAGATATAATAAAGAAAAGGTTTTTCAGCTAAAAATAAATATGAGTATAGAAATTGAAATCTTTTACAGTATCCTATACAAATCATTGAAAAGAGCTGAGCATCTAAAAATTCTTGCAACATTTAAAATAGTCATCCATTTTTTAAATAAGTAAAATCGTCACGTGATCAAAATTCAAAATGTACAGAATTGTTTCAGGAGGAAAGTCTGTATTCCATCTCTGTCTCTTGTCTTTTTATATGAATGGTGGCGTTCTATACATATTTTTCAGTGCCTTTACTTTTTTTTGTTTTTTTATTTAATAGTGTATGCAAAAGACTGTTCCATATCTTCTAATTAATGAGCTTTCCCCTTCTTTTTCTTCTTTTTTCCAATTACTATATAATGGGCTTTTATTTTTCCGGAAAAACAGCACAGCCAGCTCAAAGTCAATAAACCCTATCCAGGTGCTCAGAAGTTTTAAGAGCCTTTTAGTCCCTCTTAATCATGAGCAGATAATTAAGGATTACCACATATTGGAAGAATACTTTTTTAAAAAAAAAGATTTATTTATTTATTTGAGAGAGACAGAGAGAGTGAGAGAGCATGTGAGTGGGGGGAGGGGCAGAAGGAGAGAGTCTTCAAGTAGACTCCCTGCTGAATGTGAAGTCTGATGTGGGGCTCATCCCACGACCTGAGCTGAAACCAAGAGTGGGACACTCAACCGACTGAGCCACCCAGGTACTCCTGAAAGAATACTTCTGACATGAAAGAAAGAGACCAGATAAATTGAGCAATAGAAAAAAGCAACTTCAAGAAAATGAGATTATTCATCAAGAAGAAAACTTTCAAAAATATATATAGCATTTATAACCTTAGAAAGATAAAGGAAGCAAGCATCCATGAAACAATAAGTACATGACATAGAAATGGGGCATTCAGAGAAAAAAAGGGGTTATTAGATGTTAAAAACATGTTAGTAAAATGAAAATCTCTTGAAGTATTGGAAAATAAACTTGAGTCTAGAACAAAAGACAAAGATTTAGAAAACAGAAAAGCAAAGAGAAGAAAAAAAATCTTAGCACCATCTCGAAAACAGAAAAACCGAAAAAGAAGAAATCATTAATGATACAATTCAAGAAAATTTCCTACAATTCTGAGTTTCCCGATCAAGAGTTTCTATCAATGGGTGAAAATAGATCCATAACAAGATTGTTAGGGGCATCATCTGAATTATGAACCAACTGAGAAATAAGGCAACAGATGACAGAGAGAATACCAAAATTAACTTCATTACTGAAAAGATTTAAACTGGAGAACATAACAGTTCCAGAACTGCTGAGGTAATAAATTTCTGTTATTTTAAGCCACTCAATTTGTGATACTATGTTACAGCAGCCTTGGGAAACTGGTACAGTTGTGGCCATCTTTCCCTGTGTGTCTTTCTTCTGAGGTCACCAGTTATCCTGGAATCAGGACCACCCTAATGACCTCAACTTAAGTACACCTGCAAGGGTCCTATTTCCAAATAAGGTCATATTTATTGATCCTGAGGGTTAGGACTTCAAAATATCTTCTAAGGACACAAAATTCAACCCATAATAATAAATTAAGGTGAGAGTCAAATGGTCCAGTTACTGAAACTCAAAATGTGGCAGACTTACCTTTATAGTCATGGTGCTCTACTTTGGGGTGGGATTTCAGTTAAAACATATGGCATGGAGAACAGAGAAGAGCTCTCACTCCTTGCAGTAAGTTAACTCTCAAGAAGGAGAAGCTTGGAGCAGAGCTAAGCATGCCTAGTCTTTTGCAATAGACTTGCTTAAGCCACTCTTCCTCTCCAGGGAGATGTAAGTAAAGAGTGGAGAGTGACAAGGGTGCCTGGGTGATACAGTCAGTTAAGTGTCCAACTCTTGATTTTGGCTCAGGCCATGATCTCAGGGTTGTGGAACATGCTTAAAATTCTCTCTCCTTCTGTCCCTTCTCCACCCCTCTCCCTTTTTAAAAAAAAGAGTGGAGAGAGACAGGAGAGTTTCTTGTAGGGAAACATCAGGAGTGAGGGAAAAGTCTTTCCTCAACACAAACATCAAAAACAAATTTGGAAAGAAAATCCATAAAATGTAAAAAAATATATAATAATTTCATAACAATAACATGACTGAAACTCCAAATTACATTAAGAAGACTAGGAAGTCTGAGATAAATTTCTCATCTTGTATAGGTAAACTGAAAGTTAACATTATTCTTGACTTTGAAAACCAAAGAAATGCATATTATAAAATATATGTATTTTTTTTTAAACCAAAATGTAATCATTATAAGCATTAGAACTTTGGGTATATACCTTCTAAAAAAACTCTAGAGAAGATAAAAATAAACAAAACACAGTTCATGTATTATAGAAAAAAGACAAAACATCCAAGACGAAACAAGAAAGCATAAAAAGTATTTACAAAGAGATTTTAAAAGATTAAACGTACCTGTTTTAACAGTAAATATAAACAATATAAAGACTCCATTAGGTGTCCAAGATATTCAGTTAATTAAATCATAAAATAATAATTGTCAAAAGCTGATCAACAAGTATAACAAAAAAGGAAACAAGGATAACAATATTTTATGTAATAAACATATTCCTAAGATTAAATTTATATTGCTGAATAACAATAGAGAAAGATTTATGAAAAGAAACTTTACAAATAAGAGGAGAAATTGTCAGAAACAATAACAATCTCTCAGTCTCTCCCGAACCTCCTTCCTGCCCCTATAATCTCAGCCCCTATAATCTCAGATAAGGGCATACAGGATCTGAACAATGAATTAATGAGGATGAATTGATAATACTAGAGTAAATAAGCTAAACCATAATTCTTTTCAAGTGTTGATGGAATATTTCCAAAATTTGATCAGATATTCGTTCATATGCCTACACAAAATGCCCTAAGAAATGAACCACATTCTCTGACTGCAAGATAAAAAGCCAGAAATAAATAATACAATTTAAAACAAAATTAAATCTTTTCCAAATATTGAAAAATGTCTCTCAAGTCACCACTCATTCAAATTATTACAGCCTGCATTAAAAATAATTCATATGAACCTTTTGGGGAAAATTGAATGGTGCCAAATTCCTACTCTGAAGCAATTCCATAGTCCTACATTATATGACAAGATTAAAAAGAGATATTTTAAGCATTCAACTCAAGGTGGGAGAAAAAGAACTATGAACCAAAACTAAAGAAACAAAGTCAAAATACTCTAGGGAAGATCATTATTTTGACACTGAACATGTCTAGTTACTAAAAATAATGTTTAAAACTCAGTGGGATTGACAAGCAATTTTATTTGCTATTCCTCTTAACGCTACCCCTATTTTACCAGATGCTGTTGTGTGCACTCTAGGGGTGTGTTCACCTACTTACAAGATGGGTTCCAGAGCAATTGAAAGAAGAGGACTAATTGGAGAAAGGGCAAATGGGGAAATATGTAAAGTAGTAAATGTGGGAAGGCTAATGCAAATGCTGGATCAGAGAATTGTTTAGGTTTTACTGATTAAAAAAAAAGTATTTGCAAATGACAAACCCTGCACATTGAAGAAAAGGGGGGGGCAACTACCTTTCATAGGTAGATGGAGCTGTTTGTGGGGTAGATAACATTATTTCTGGTGGTTAATCTATTCATTACCTATAGTAGAAAACCTCATACAGGAATCTGTTGCATTGCTGAAAGCTGTGCTTCCCCTCTACCCCCAGCTTTACTGAGGTATAATTGACAAATGAAATTGTATATATTTAACATGTACACCATGATGATTTGATATATGTATACATTGAGAAATATACACTATCATCAAGTTAACATCCATCACCTCACATTGTTACTTATCTTTCTTTTTGTTTTTTGTAGAGAGAATGCTTAGGATTTACTCTCTTAGCAAATTTCAAGTATACAATACAGTATTATTCATTAAGTCACCCTGCTGTACATTAGATCCTTAGAACTTACTCATCTTATAGTTGAAAGTTGGTATCCTTTAATCAACATCTCCCCTTTTCCCCCATCCTTGGCCTATGGCAACAACTGCTCTATTCTGTCTATGAGTTCAGCTTTTTTTCCCCTTAGATTCCACATATCAGTGTTACCATATAGAATTTGTCTTTCTCTCTTTGGCTTATTTCACTTAGAATAAGGCCCTTCAGGTTCATGGATGTTGTCACAAATGACAATATTTCCTTTCTTTAATTGACTGAATAATATTCTAATGTATGTATATACCACAGTTTCTTTATTCATCCATCTGTTGATGGACACTTAGATTATTTCCATATTTTGACTATTATAAATAATGAACAGGGGAGTGCAGATTATCTCTTTGAGATACCGATTTCGTTTCCTTCCGTTATATGCCCAGAAGTGGAATTGCTGGATCATACTGCAGCTCTATTTTTAATTTTTTGAGGAACCTCCATACTGTTTTCCATGGTGGCTGCCCCAATTTATATTCCCACAACAGTGAATAAGAGTTCCCTTTTCCCCACATCCTCAGCAACATTTATTGTCTCTTGTCTTTTTGATAATAACCATTCTAATGGATGTGAGGTGATATCTCATTGTCTTTGTTGTTGATTTGCATTTTCCTGATGATTAGTGATGGTGAGTACCTTGAAAAGCTGTGCTTTAAATATTGGAAATATTTTGGAACATTTGGAATAAATATTGGAACTCTAAAATCAAAAAGACTGAGAAAAATTGTAGACAAGAGTAGTTATCATTTTTATGTTTATATTCCTGGTGATTAGCATTCTGAATGTGGGCTATAATTAATTATTGAATGAAGCCTCTTCAGTGTTTATACATTTATAATTCCTTAAACAAAGGAATCAGTGAAAAGTATGGAGAATAGCCAAGTTACATAATGGAACTAGGAAGAAGTTCTTTAGGAAGGAGCATGAGTGATCTTTCTGAGATGATAATAATTTTCCATATTTTGATCTGGCTGGTGGTTACAGAGTGTATACATAAGTAAAAATGTCTTGATCTGCCCACTTAAAGGTTTGTACCTTTTACTGCGTATAAATTATACCTCAAAGCCAAAACTAAAACCAAACAGATGAAAAGAACTTATTCTTTGGAATGTTTGACCAACTTTTGCTGCTTGTTTCTTTTCTCCCAATAAGAAAAACCACTTAAATTTGATTCAGTTTTGGTGTGGAATACATACGGTACCTTTGTGAAATTTGTTAGTATACTTGTCTATTTCCAAATAGTACATCACTGTTAGCGCTGGCAGCTCTGACAGTAAGTGCAGGGTGAATATTCAAGACCATGTTCACTTTTTCCAGCTTTACACATTATTCCCTATACGAGGAGCTATCAAACTATGCGTTGCAAATGGAAGACTTATCTAATCAATTTTCTAGACACTTTATTTTATTTATACTTTTATAATTCCCTTAATACTAGGTATCTTCTTGAGTCACAGCTGTGAGCAAACCATAAAGAGCACAAATGAAGGCTGTTCAAGTGATTTGAACAGGGTGATGATTTTTTTCTAGAGATGGCTACTTTAGTCCCTTTCTCAAGTTAGGGTGCACCTAAATTTAAGTTCATTTTCTCTGGGGTCCCTGGCTGGCTCAGTCAGTGGAGCATGTGACTCTCAATCGTGGGGTGATGAGTGGGAGTCCCACGTTAGGCGTGGAGCTTACTTCAAAAAGAAATCCATTTTCTGAAAACGATGTAACAAATTCACAAATGCAGATGACCCAGATTTTTTTCACCTATTTCTAGCATGTGAGGTCCAGTTATCATTTGTTGGCATTAGTGTAATCTCAGAAGCGTTTTCCCGTGGTCACGTTGGGTTTCAAAGATCACATTTATCAAGTCTTGGAAATTGACAGCATTTTGGGTGGGGGATGTGTGTAACTGTGACCTTGACTCAGCCCTTTGGTATGGGGTTTTCATTTGAACACAGGGGCCTGATTGAGTTGTACTAGAACAGAGTGTCTACTGAGATTGTTTTTTAACTATGGATCTGATCTACTGGAAGGTAAATTTTCTAATTTTTGAATGGGTATGTTGTTAGTAGAGCAAGAGGATGGGAATGGCACAAAATAATTTCTTAAACATTAAGTAACAAAGACAATCTTTGAATATTTAACCAAATCCTTCTGTTTTTAAAACTCATTTATCCAGTAAGTATAAAAAGAGAGTCTACAAGTTTATTAACTCAAATTGTGAGCAAAATATTTGCCAGGACACCTAAACACATGTGAATTTAATTGTGGCTTTAATGTACAACTTTATGAGTGTAAAAGGATTTTTCTTTCAAAAGAAATTTAATGCACTTCAGGCCCAAGGTGGTCACCCTTAACCCTTTACTAACTCATTTATTCTACCTTGCTCAAAACTCAGCTATACTTCATTTCTTGCCGTAGGAATCCATTTGAATAACCTCACCTGATAGTTTTTTAAAATTCTCCAAACAGATGAATTTTAATTAATTCATCATTTTTGCTTTACAGACCCATTACTGGGCTCAGATCACCCCTCAAAGCAGAAAGTAATCAAACTGTGTCTATCAAGTATGTTAAAGAAGGTATTTCTACATTGGGAAAACATCTGGAATAGACCTCCAAGACCTTTCTGACGCTAAGATTTTAGTCCTGGGTACGAATTAGGCCTAAAATAACCACCCAGGGCTCTTGCCTGAGTATCCTCCAGGCATTTCACTTCTTTTATCTCTAATCCTCAAAACAATGTGGTAAGGCTGGTGTTATTATCCCTGTGCTACCAATGAGGTCATGGACACTCCGAGAGGTTCATTTAACTGGTGAGTTGTTTATCTGAAATGCAGAACTAGGTCAGTCTGATTCCAGAGTTTATACTCTTTTCATCGAACCTGCGGGGGGTGCTGGAAAGATTCTGGGAAAGCACAGTGACGTGGAGGGACAAATCTTTCCATTGCTGTGTTATTCTCTTTTATGACGTAGTTTATCACATAGTTAAAACAAAAAGCAACGCCAGCCTGTGTCTAGGGACTTCCTCTCTCCTCACCCGGAAGCTGCCCCGACGTGTCCTCTCATGGCCTATGATCTAACGAGGCTCGCATAGTTCTGATGGTGGTATCTCAGTTTCTAGTGTCACTGGCTTTCTGAGCGGCAACCAGAGTCAGGAAATAGCCAAAGCAGCATGAAATGTCTGCAGGTAAGTGGGTTCCTGAGGAGTAGGAAGGGACCGTATCCCTTCAGCGAGTAATCCAAGCAGTACCATACTGCACTTCTTTCATGGGGCGACCCTCTCTGTCAGGAGATGCCCAAATGCCTCATCAATCCTGCAGGGGTGTTAGTTGGGATTGCTGTTTTCTGCCTCACAAATGGGAGCGGTTGAGCTCGACAGATAACTGATTATCATAACCTAACTTTTAGCTGGCAATAATCCTGTGTGGGAGGGCGCCATAGTTCCCGGCTCTCGTTCTCTCTCCTTTGTGTTGGCAAACAGATCATGCAGAATGCAAACAAATTAACCCTAACAATCCCCAAACAAACGCACAAACAAAAGAACCCGTAGACCATGGAAACAACCTACTATATCTTTGCAAAAATAAATTTTAAAAAATTATTCTTTTTTGAACAGCATGGGAAGAACACACGGACGTTCAGTCTGTTAGGCCAGTCTAGATTTGAATCCATCCTTTCCATTTATTGTTTTATAATCTTGGGCAAGTCATCTAACCTCTTTGAATCTTTGTTCTTTATCCGTTAAGTGGGGAATACTAATTTTGACCTTATAAGGTTGTCATGAGGAAAAAGGAAATCGGTGCCGAAAGCACCTAACACAAGGTATGGCCTTGAACCCTTGGTGTACATGCTGGCTTCTCTTTCTCTCCCTCCCTCCTAGGTCGCTGGGCTCCTCTGGAAAAAGGTTATTTTAGAAGGTGAAAGGACTCTTTCTTCCCATTCGTTTAGAAGCCATCAACTAGCCTTTGTCTTTTAAGAATCTTGAATTGTTTGTTTTGTATGAGCTTTTAAAAATAGCTTAGTTAGCAATTCAAGAAACACAATTACAAAAGGATAATCTAGACTCAACAATGACTGTAGTGGAAAAAAGAATGAAATGAAAAACAAAAGAGAAAGAAGCAAGGAGAATGCTGTATACATTATTTACAAACAGGAACACTTTCTACGCAAAAACTCCAGGCACCTCATTACTTTGTAAACTATATATTCTTCTCAAGTATGGGGCAGTTTAAGTTAATGATGTGATCCATTCATCCTGCCATGTTTTATTTATGTTTTCTTCAACAGTGAAACGAATAGTCAGAAACAATGCCCTGCTTATTCTGTGAACAAGAAGAGGAAAGGGAAACGTGTGTGCGTGTGTATGTGTGTGTGTCTGTGTTTCTCCCCATGATTTAGGACTCAGGATGATTTAAACCAATGTTACCACAGGTTTATTTTTAAAACCTCTTAATAATGTTTAGAAATAAAACCGAATACTAAGGACAGCGAATGGCAAAAACTCTGCAGACCTCTCTCTGTTGAAGACCAACCCTGTTCCTCTCCTGCTTCGGTCTGATTACCTCTGGGGAATGTGCTGTTCCTTGGAACGAATCAGCCCTGCACAAAATAAGAGAGGTTGAAAAGTTTAGGATGTGGAAAATATGTGGAATTTGCTCTTGAATAGTGATTTGTATTTTTCTTTTGCAATCAATATGACCAATGACCCAGATAGGAGGATGGCAATTACTTAATGAATCAAACTTCAGAAATGTAAAAACGCTTCATGATAAAAACGAAAGCAATCGGAGTAGGAAGCCACGTGAAGTAAACAAGTGTACTGCTCCTTGTGTTTGTACATGTGCATTTACAAATTCCAAAGCTCTGACCGTGGAAGGGATTATTCTCATGACACCGGCATTCTCCATTTCCATTGTTGAATTCGTTCTTTTGAATTTGTGAACAGATAATGTTCTGTGCTGAATTTCCTCACCTATCTGGGAGCCAGTTAGCTGGGACGATATATCACTCACGTAGGACTGTGATGTAGCAGCCCCACGGCTCTGACAATCATTTACCTGTCCGCGAGTCCCCAAACCCTAACAGGCTCAGGTCTTTCAAAGTAAATCATTTCCAAGGCTGTTACAGCCCGTGTAGGAATTGCTTTTTTTGCTCAGTTATATATTTAAAATCTGCTGTGCGTGTGAAGCTGTCCTTGACTGCTGACCATTCCCTTAATTTGTGAAGTGGGATATGTTCCCAAACTTTAGAGAAGAGGAGAAAAAACTGTCTTTATAAAGGCGGGGGAGGGGGGGCGGAGGGAGAAGAGGCAAAGCTGTGAATGGACACAATCTGGCCGGTGTAGAGGCGTATCTTCACGGAGCCATTTTTGCCTTTTAAAAGAAAAGCTGGCAGCTCTTTACCTTAAGTCCCTGGTGCCACAAGGTTGGCGACTTTGGGAAGTCCCAGTCTTTCTTATAACACAAAGGATTGAATTAGATGCTTAAAAGCATTTCCAGCCCTAAGACGCAGTGCGGACAAAATAACATTTTCAAGGTTAAGAACATCTTTTAGAAGAAAGTGGAAAGCTATCTAGATGTTAAAAAACAACAACGGCGGGGCGCCTGGGTGGCACAGCGGTTAAAGCGTCTGCCTTCGGCTCAGGGCGTGATCCCTGCGTTATGGGATCGAGCCCCACATCAGGCTCCTCCGCTATGAGCCTGCTTCTTCCTCTCCCACTCCCTCTGCTTGTGTTCCCTCTCTCACTGGCTGTCTCTAGCTCTGTCAAATAAATAAATAAAAATCTTAAAAAAAAAAAAAACAACGGCACACTGGAGCGGTGTTACTTTCCTCCCTGTTCTCCGAAGAGACTGTAGTCAGTAGATGAATTTGAGTTACTTGATGCTGTCTGTACAGCTGTTCCTTTAGCTGTGCCAACTGTTCTCAAATATTAGCACAAGAATCACCTGAGAAGCTGTTAACAAGGCAGTTGTAGCCCCAGAGATTGGCTCAGTAGGTTGAGGGTAGAGCCCGGGAATCTGCATTTTAAAGACATTCCAGGAGATTCTAATCCAGGATTCACTAAAAGTTACGGTATTCTCAAGGGAGAGAGGACATTTTCCTGGGAGTTGTGGGGTTACCCAGCTAGTGGGAGCACGGGGCATGTTGTAGTAGCCTCTCTCTGCTTAGGGAAACTCACGTACTGATGTTGGAGGTAGGGAAGTGTATAGTCTTCCTTACATGGGTTGAGGTTGGATCACTGCCAGAGGCTACTGGTTCCATTCAACGAAAAGCAACAAATAACAAACCTACTGAAAAAATACTATTTGAGAAGAAAACCATCTTAGCATCCAAGCAATTAGTAGAAACTAAGGAAATTAATTGAAGAAGCATGAGGTTAGGAAGGAATTCTTATCAAATTTCTAAAATGTGCCAGGTACTTTATATACATTTGTTTTTTCAATCCTTACAATTTTGAGCAAAGACTTAGTCCTGTTTCCTAAACAAAGAACCCTAGACTGATTGACCCAGTAATTCTCAACCTGACAGCACATTAGAATCACCTGGGGGGAGACGGGGAAACTGAAAAATTATCTATGCCTGGCCCACACCCCCAAAGATTCCAATGTCATAAGTGCCCTGGAAGTGTTGATATGCAACCAGGGGTCAGCCCTGCTGATATTAGCCCAGGTTCATAGCATTAAGATGATTCCCAAAGGAGCACTCACAATGGACCTCCTGCTGCCTACTCTGGGAACAATTCTTCACTCTAGCCCAGACCTCCAAGGTAACATTGTTGAATGAAAATCTGACTTAGGCCAGGTCATAGGAACAAAACCTTAGAGGGAAATTTTGAATAATGTAACTTATATTATTTGGTTATTACTATGATCCTGAAAGGTCAATATTATTGTTGTGATCCTCCTTACGGATGAGGAAACTGGGGTCTGGGTTTTTAATTTTCTTACCAGCTCAAGATTAAAAAAAATTGGATTTAAACTCAGTGATATCAGAGTCTTTAGAGTATACCACTTTTCTTTTTTCTTTTTTTTTTTTAACCTCGGAAGTTATCTCGACTGGTCTACATGTTCTAAGTAACTACAGCTTTACTCTCCCAGGTAGTTGGGAATTATCTCTTTCGGAGACTTTCTGAAAAAAATAAAATCTTCGATATATTTATCAAGCCCATCGCAAGGCCATTTAGCCACCTGACAGTGTTAGCTTTCATGACAGTTAAATAAAAGCAATGATATGAAACATATTTAGAGACGCCATGGTGATAAACGAATAAGTTGTAAGTGCTTTTGGAAAAGAGATTCTGTTTTACAAAAGAAAGAAAAACAAGTTTTTCCCTCCATAGAGAACACTAATGTTAATATTATAGTAATTTGTTAATATTAATATTAAAATAAGTAATAATTACCTGATGAATTTTTCAATAATTTAACATTAGGACTCTGAAATAATAACACCAGCACTCGGGCGGCCTTATGCATTTTTTTTCCCCCGGAAGTTTCTAGTGTCTTAATGCATGTAATACTATTGAAATCGCGTCAGTTTGGGGGCACCTGGGTGGCTCAATCCGTTAAGCGTCTGCCTTCAGCTCAGGTGATGATCCCAGGGTCCTAGGATGGAGTCCTGCATGAGGCTCATTGCTCAGTGGGGAGCCTGAGTCTCCCTGTCCCTCTGCCTGCCGCTCCCCTGCCTGTGCGCTCGTGCGCTCTCTCTCTGTCAAAAAAATAAATAAAATCTTAAAAAAAAAAAGAAATTGCATCAATTTAAAGTAAGAGTGAGTCAAGTTTTCAGGATGGGGACAGGTGAGACGAGGGCATTCCAGTTAGGACAGTATATTCGGGGGATGGAACTAGGATAGTGGGGTAGAACGGCACGTGTACATGGTTGAGAGGCAGGACATGAAGCCAGAGAGATTAGCAGGGGAAGATCATACACAGCCTCATATGCCAAAGAAACAATTCTGAGCCTTTTCTGCTAGATGTGCACTGACCGGTACAGCAGCCAGTAACCACATGTGGCTGTGGAGCGTTGGAAATGTGGTTAGTCCAAATCAAAATATGCTCTACGTGTAAAATATATTTTGATTTTCAGAGTCTTAGTCTGAAAAAAAAGTAAAATACCTAAATAATAATTTTTATATTCATTATATGTAGAAAATATTGTTTTGGGTATTTGGGCTTAACTAAAACCTCATTAAAATTAATTTCACTTGTTCCTTTTTACTGTTTTCCCCCTTTTTCCTTTAAAATACATGGCTACTTGAAAAGTTAAAATGACGTAAGTGGCTTGCGTTCTCTTTCTGTTGGCCAGGGCTGCTCTCGATGTGTCAGCAAACTATGACCTGTAGGCCAGTATCCGGTTTTGCAGGGTCAATGAGCTCAGAAAGGTTTTTACATTTAAAAGAAATTGCTTTAGAAGAAGGAAGAGGAAGAGGAGGAAGAGAGTCAAAAACTGCATGTGGCTTAAAAGCCTCAAATATTTGCTATTTGGCTCTCTACAAAAAGAGTTTGATGGCCTCTGCTCCAGATTCTTGCCACCCCGTGTTCCGTGGAACAGGAGCATTGGGCATCACCCAGGAGCTTGTCAGAAATGCGGGACCTCACACTCTACCCTGGACTTACTGAATCACAGTCTTCATTTCCGCAAGATCCCCAGGAGAATCATATGCTTGTTAACATGTAAGAGGCACAAGTGTAGATCATAGAGAACCACCGAAAGATATTAAAAAGAGAGAGTGGTGTTTTTATTTTCCGACATAGAAACCTTTCCTTTTACACGTAGAATAAGCCAATTTATCTAAGTACTTTGTAATAGTTCTGTTGAGAGTATGGATAAATACCTCAGTTTCCTGAATGGACACTGTGTCTGAAATGAATTCAACTCTATGTGAAGGAAATCAAGGTCGTGGAATTTGATCTGATTCAATGACTTTTAATTTTTTTTTTTTTGACTATGAACCACAATAAGAAATTTTTTAAAATTTTGACTGGATGTCAAAGTGTATCTATATATCTATAGATATAGATATATTTAACTGAAAGCAAAGTTTCACAAAACAGTATTTACCTTTACTAGAGACATGCTGCCATACTTTCTGTTCTATTCTATTCTATTCTATTCTATTCTATTCTATTCTATTCGTTCCAATCCATTCCATTCTATGATATTCTATTTCATTTCATTCCATTATGTTAAAATCAGTGCTATTTCCAGTCAAGGCAGAGTACCTGGTACTGAACTAGACTTCCCACTAGAAACAGCTGGAACATGGGTGAAACATAGGAGATGACTGATTTTAGGCAGTCAACTCTTAGGGCAGAAAACTTAAGAGATATACCCCATAATCCCTCATTCCGCTTGGGATAGTTTCTTTACTGTGTTGCAGAGAGTTGGGGTCTGAGCTGAGCATGGTGATTCCATTGAGCTAAAGAGACAGAGGTCAGAGTTTGGAAAAGTTGAAATGGCTGGGATCCATTTGTCAGGGCAACAGAAATGAGAGGGCAAGGGGATCCCAGGAGTCCATGCTGGCATCACCCAGGAGTGCAAGACTGAGGGCTGAGCAATTCGTCGTGTGCAGAGGAAGACCACCTGACCCTTGAGAGCAGCCGCTATACGATTGGGCGCAGACTGGGCTTGGGTGAAGCAGGCTGATGGAAGGGTGTGCAGAAAGAGCTTGCAGTTCCAGCCCTGCCAGAAGGGGGAGAGCACAACACCACCCCTGGAAAGCTAGAGAAGACAGCACCTGAGAAAGACCAACTCTAGACCCGCCCTAACAAACCAATACCCCAAAAGCTCTGGAGGAGACAAGGTTTGTACGGTCTGGTCTTTAGCTTTGGTCACAAATTGCAGCGCAGTCCTATCTGGTCAATTCGACAAGCACAGTGTCGGCAGAAGGGTATGGCTGGAACTGACGAGATCAGCATTTATACCTGAGGTTGAAAGAGAACATCAGAGTGGATATTCTACTGCTACTCCAGCATTTTCATACATGAAGGATATTCTTTTAGTTGCCCTCTAAGTCATTCATTGATTTATCACTTGTTATTAAATAATTTCTGAAGAGCTAATACGTACCTGAGATGAGCTGGCACTAGGGATACAAAGATTTAAATTCCAACTCACATGATGCCAACAGTTAGTGGGAAAGATAATGTTTATCTATGGAGCTATTCCAGGTGATAAGTACAGTAGTCTGTCCTTATATATGGGGGATATGGTCCGATATCCCCGGGGATACATTGCCTGAAACTGTGGATAGTACCGACCCCATATATATATATTTTAGCAACAATAGAGGTTAGCAACCTTAACGAATAATAAACAATTATAATAATCTACTGTAATAAAAGTTATGTGAATGCGGTCTGTTTGTCGAAATATCTTAAACTGTATTCATTCTGATGATGATGGTGATGCGAGACGATAAAATGCCTACGTAATGAGACGAGGTGAGGGGAATCACGTAGGTGCTGTGATACAGCGTTAGGCTACTCCTGACCTTTGGACTATACGTCAGAAAAAGGGTCATCTGTTTCCAGACTGTGGTTGACCGCAGGCAATTGAAACCATGCGGAAGGGAGTACTGTACTTTGACACTTGGTGATTTTCTTATATTTCTAAAACATACTTCAGAGTCTTATTCTTTTCTTGGTGTTATAGATAGAATAATGTTATTCCCCTCCCCTCATCATTTTAACAGTTTTGCTGAAACAGTAATTTATGAAATATCTATTCTGCTGCTCCAACATTTATTGCTTTATTATTTTGGTAATATCTGAGATGATTATCCAAGTTAGTTTCCAGCATATTCTTGTTAAATGTTTAAGCTGCATGACTATATATTCATTTAGAGATTTGAGATTCCACTGGGGTATAATGTTAACATTTCATTAGAACACAAAAGTTAAGACAGTTCATGTTAGTGTTGTTTTTTGATGTTGGAGATTTTTTGTTATCAAGGTTTTGTTTTTATAGTGATTCTGTTAAGGATTCATCTTGTGTTCGATAAAAAGGCGATCATTTCCTTACGTTAGAAAGTAACTCACGATAAGAGCCTTATGGATTGACCTGGGGCTTCTGTGACACGGCTGCAGACTGCGTGGCAGGGTTTATTGTTCATGATTAAAGCTCTGCCCTGTACGGAGTGTGTTGGGAGTTGTGATCCATCAGACCCAAGCTCTGCTCTCTCTGATCTCCTGTTACAGGGTGGATACAAAATAGATACACATTCCCACCGTGAGAAGTATTGGGAAACAACTCTTTAGCAATGGCATTACTTATTCACTGTGTATCTTTCAGGCAGACCCAGTTTCCTTTCACAGCCATTTGTCTCTATGTGCCTGACCTGTGTGAACGGTTACGAGTCAGCTCTTGCAAAGAAGCCGAGTATACAACAAAACAAAACAAAACAAAAGTTCTGCTGGAAAATAATCTCAGGTGAAAGCCTCTTCTGGGGCCCCCTAGAATTCTTCCACATTCTTCTTTTGTTTTTTCCTCTCTCCCTCATGTTCCACATTTTGATTGGAAGGATAACTTCGAATAAAAAGCTAAGAAGAAAGATGATCATAATTTTGAAAATTCAGTGGGCTTAGTTTTTGCCTACTTCTGCCTCAGTATGCAGTGGGCTTGCTTGCCACAAACAGGCACGGTTATAGAAATAACATGGTGTCCTCAGGTCCTACCACTTTCGGGTGAAAACCTCCAAGGGAATATAAATCACCTAAATGAAGAATCCTAATCTTTTCCACAGCTTTCATACTTATGAAAAGGCTGTCGATTTGTAGCGTGTAAGAGAGAAGATGATTTTACTTTGTTGGAATAATTCAAACATCTGCTCCCTTCTTTGAATACATTCTGATTTATGTGCCTGTACCAACTTGATATCTATAAAACCGACTAGCAATGTAATATTTTGAAATTTTATTCTCTTTGCTTTGGGGAGCTCCAGAACCTAGGAAGTGACTAATGATATTGCATGAGATAGATTACCTTAATTCTTTCATCATCAATTTTTGTTTGTGACTACACGGTAACAACCATAAAAATAGAGACTAAGCGTTCATTGCTCGGAGCAGTTCGACTTCCCTGTGGTGCCGCAGAAAGATGTAGCTAGGTCCCACAATTTCAAGATTTGTGCCTGTATACTCCCCAAGCAGCGCGATGATTCAGCAGTTCTACTTTATGCACTGAAAGCAAAAAGCCGAAAAGTAGAGTACTCAGATTGTGACTGAGTGTGCGGTGTGGTTGGAGGACTCCCCAGCCAGGCAAACTCCAGCTTTCAGCTCCACAGTGCACCTTAAAACAGAGCTGCACGGGGTTGGAAGTGTGCGTTTTGGCACGACGAGGTGCTGTGTTCTCGCGACAGCTCAAGCCTAAACCGAGAAATTCTTCACTCTTTCTTCTTGCCTGGTTTCCCTGAAACTCTCTCCCCTAGGAAAAGAGCATTGTTTATTTTTCCCCAGGCTGATGACTCCAATAACCTGTGTTGAAAGTTTGCAGAATGGCATCCCTACTTTAGATCTATTTCTCTTGTTTTTTCTGAAATCTAATGTTCTGTAATATCCAAAAGAAACAGTATTTGCAAGTCACTGTTTTCTTTCTTTTTCTTTTCTTTTCTTTTTTTTTTAAATCAAAGTGTTCCTGTTTCTTCCGTTCTTTCTCCCATTGATCACTATTTTCCCTGTTTTTTGCTTTCTCATTCTGAGGAGCCTCGTATGAACTATCTTTAGTTAGGGTATAATTTAAGTCTGATTTCATAAGCCAAATACTGCGGAACCAGATGACAGAGAACCTCCCAAAAGAGCACACTTAATACAGGAAGTGAGGTTAATGATTCAGTGGGTGAAACTCTTATTTCTGACTCATCGTGCCACCTAATAAAATGCTATATTCACAATGGAGACTTAGTAAATGTTTGTGGACTGATTACCATTCCACTGATAAATCCTGACTCTTAAGGAAAATGCCATGTAGAAATCATCGATTTCAGTGAGAAAGATTAGGAAATAGAAGCACCAAGAAATGGAATGACACGTCCGATATGATATGTGAAGGAGTTTGTCAGAGAAACATTT
This sequence comes from Ursus maritimus, assembly GCF_017311325.1. NCBI lineage: Eukaryota > Metazoa > Chordata > Mammalia > Carnivora > Ursidae > Ursus > Ursus maritimus. The sequence continues at coordinate 46,890,748 of NW_024423344.1, forward strand.
CTATTATTGGCTCCATTTTATGTCCCTGCATGTTTTCCCCTTGCCTCTCTCTCATCTCTTAAAAATTTTCATTAAGTCACTATACAAACTTATCTTTGAAAGCCTTCTTAGACGGTTTTTGGAACAAGGCAGTAAAAAAACAAACAAACATAGGTACTAAACAGGTACCAAGACTTGAGATTCAGAGACGTCCCTTTGCCATCTGACCAAACTGAGTGTGCCACGAATTGGAGGCCAAGTTTCACACAGTTGATCAGAAACTATGTGGTGATCCGTAGCACCCAGGTCAGTCTGTCCGAGACGCAGAACCGATTCTGCTATTGTGCAGTGATTTTCAACCACCCTGGTAGCCTCAGAGAAGTAGTCCATGCTTGATAACATTCTTTCTGAATTACCTTGCATGATTTAGCAGTGGATCTTAAATTTTCAAAAGGTCTAGGACGTCGCGAGAATGCGCGTGTATACATACTCACGGTAATTTACACAGAATTTCGGCAAACTTGGAAGACCCTGGATCTATTTGAGGACTTTCCACGGCACCAGGGCCTATAGGATAAGACCCTTTACATAGATCTACTCCCGTGTGTTCATTTGCCAGTTTTAGGGGGGTGGGGGAGGGGTGGTGGGCGTGGGGACCAAGTCGTCTAATCTTTAAATCTGTTTTATAAAATCAGTGGAAAAGTTATTTCCTTTCAAAGTACAGAGTAAATGGGCAGTGTGCAGATTTAATTTTGCTACTAGAATTAGAGATTTCATCTTATATTGAATGAATGTGATTCCTAAAGTTAAACTCCTACTATCAAAAAGTCATCCTGACAATTGGACTTCTTTCCAATTCCAGAAATAAAAATTAGAGGATGCTATAAGGGAGAAAGGATGTACACCAGGAGTCAGCAAACCAAGGCAGGAGGGCCAAATGGATCCTACCACCTTGTTTTTATAAATAAAATTTTATTAACACAGGGCTGCCCCCATTTGTTCTTGCCTGTGGCTGTTTTGTGCTATAAGAGCAGTTGAATAGCTGTGACAGAAACTGTTCAGGCAGCAAAGCCTAAAATATGTACTGTCTGGCCCTTAATAGAAAAGTTTACTCACCCCTGTCCTATGCCAGTCTAATTAAAAGCATCTCAACCTCAGCGCTTTGATGCGTGGGGCTGGATACCCTTTCTCGTGGGGGGCTGTCTTGTGCATCGTGAGATGGTTAGCAGCAACCCCGTCTTCTTCTACCCACTGGATACCAGAAGACCCAGACCACCCTTCCCTGTGGTGACAGTCACAAAGGCCTGTAGATATTTCCAAATGTCCTGATGAGGGCAAGTATTCTGGCTAGATGGAGTCTCTCTTTTCGGCTACTGGGGAGAGGAGTCCATACCTTCTCCATGACTTAAGGATCTCTTCCATTATGAAGTTTTTCCACTAGAGCATTCTTTCTTTCAAAGAAGAGATGTATTCTTCTATTCTATCTGTTTATCTTTTGGGTTTTTTTTCTTTTTATAGATTTAATTCATTATTTAGAGAGAGAGCGCATGATCGGGGTGGGTGGGGGGAGGAGGGCAGAAAGAGAGGGAGAAAGAATCTCAAGCAGACTCCCCACTAAGCGTGGAGCCCAACGCAGGGCTCGATCTCAGGACCCTGAGATCATGACCTGAGCCAAAAGCAAGAGTCTTGGACACTTAACTCCCTGAGCCACCCAGCCCCCCCTTTTAGTTTTTATAAAAAAGGTAGAATACTAGTAATCTCTGTCTCTTAACTTAAAAGACCTTAAAAAATCTTGTACTTGTTAAGAAGTCACACGTTCCCTCATTATTACTATTATTGGTCTCTCCCTCCTTCCCTCTTTCTTTCCCTCTTTCTTTTCCTCTTTCTTTCTCTCTCTCTCTCTTTCTCTTTCTTTCTTCCTTCCTTTCTTTCTTTCTTTCTTTCTTTCTTTCTTTCTTTCTTTCTTTCTTTCTTTTCTTTCTTTCTTTCTTTCTTTCTTTCTTTCTTTCTTTCTTTCTTGTGTAGTTGACACACAATGTTACGTCAGTTTCAGATGTACAACACAGTAATTTGACAAGTGTATATGTTATACCCTCATTAGTATTATTATTAAGTGCTACTATCACTTCAAGCCAAAATAAATGGAAGAATTTTGATTTGCCACTATGGGAAAAGTAGTAGTTACGTAAATGCAAGATATTATCACTATTACTAGTTTTATTATTAGTTTCTTCTCTGATACGGCTTGAGGCCAGTGTGTAGAACAATCTCCGTTAAGAAATTTAGTGAAATAAGGAAGATTTATAACCAGTATCCCAATCAGAGTGTCACTCTGAGAGTGTGGACCTGCTTCCCTTTCTCAACACTTCAGTTAACTGATTCTACTCTTCTCTAAGTATTGCCTTAATAATATAACTATATTACAAGTATTTTTCTTTTCACATCTTATCTTCATTTAATAAAAAAGCCTACACATATCAATGAAATCCTGAATGTTTCTTCCATCTTTTTGTTAAAACAAAAGAGTTGGTTAATAGAGGAACTACCTTTCTTTAAGAATTTTTTTCTTAAAAGCTGCCATCTAAAAAACAAATCTTTGTATTTATTTTTTGATAGGTAAACAGGGTTATAATTTCAGCCATTTAAATAATGTTGAACCTGATGGTATGTATACTTTCTGATCACAGTAGATATTACCTTTTAGTATTTATCTTGAGCAGATGTGGGTGAGTTGGTTTTGTGAAAAAATCTTGTAGAAATCAGGCAAGAAACATTTATTTCCTCCAGAGTCTAATCTAAGGTAGATGACATTTACACGGAGAAAATGAAGCTATTTCATTACTTCAGAATGAACTGACATGATCTATCACTGCAAATATATTAAAAAGAAAACAAACCCCACACACAGATTATTGAGAAAATGTAATTTAGTGGTCAGAACTAAATTAAATATTTAGAGGAGTGAGAAGTGAGTTAAAAATAAATTCATTTACTCCCAAGCTGTAATGACCTGCACTTATCCTTTCTGACTTTTACCTGATGAGGTAAATATGACCTAATGTTCAGGAGGCTTGTTCCGTACGTGTGACGACTGTGACATTGCCATGGATCCGAGCAAAATATTGTTTCCTCGGCACTGTTCAGGCTGCCATTACCATTATGCAATCTGAATTTTCATCTAGCTTACATTGTAGACCCATCAGAGTTTAGCCGAGTTACTGTAAGGCAATCCAACAGATTGTTTACCTTTGTATTAATAATTCTTTTCAGGGGAGATATGTTCCTTTCTTATTTGGATATAAGAAATAACTTTCAAAGGCTCAGGAAAACAACAAGCATTAACAACGTTTTCCCCACCAACAGTGCCAAAGTGATCAAAATTCCTTATGACATTGTGAGTTGGAAACATGTAATGTTTTCTTTATTTTGTCTTCAGTGATACAAGGTGGTCTCTTTTTTTCTTTTGTTGAACAATCAAATTTCCAGAGCCGGAAAACTCTTACCCTTTCATACTTGGGTTGATAGTCACTCTGACCTTTTTACACAATGAGTGAAAAAAAAAAAAAATCACTCCAAACCCACAAACCAGTGTTTGTATTTTGAAGAAAAACCAACTACTTTTTTTTCCATGAAAGGGGAAAAAAAAAAGAGAAAGAAAAGAAAAAAAAGAAAAAAGAAACCATAGCAAACGACTGTTTTGTGATTCACGATTGCATGCTATTCGCAGTTGTGGTGATTATCCAATTATATGTGGTTTCTCTTGTATCATCTTGTCTGTGTATTTTACGGGTGTCATTTTGTTTATTTTTGCTTTGATTATTTTAGAATTAGTACAACATATAGTATGTCTGAGTGCATCAGTTCACGTCAGGCCCAATCTTGTAATCTCCACACCCATTTTGCATAAAAGCTCCCACAGATCAGATAAATCATGTGCAGATGACTTGCATGGAAATGGTTACTTGAAGAAAGTCCTCACGTTC
>NW_024423344.1:46894717-47144178 GCF_017311325.1 Ursus maritimus
TTTCCCTGTTTTCTTCCAGTTGCTTCATTTATATTCACTCATTCATGTAATCGAAAGTCATGTAGATCCTCGTAATGAGCCGGAGGGGGTGCTTTCCCATTTTCTCATTTTATTCTTAGGTTGATTCTGTGGTGTCGGCATGTTTATTTCCATTCTACAGATTAGGAAACCAAGGTTTTAGAAGGTGGATTTACCCAAGATTACATGGCTAGTACCTACAGCTCTACGACCTGTTAATTTTCTGCCACATGTATTTGTTCATCAGTGTGGGTGGTTGTACGTGTATGGGACGAAAAGAAAAGAGTTTAATAAATGCATTATAATGTTCCCTAACCTAATCACCGTGAGGAAAAAAGATAAGGTAGAATAATTGATGTCTCAGAGCAACAGCGTCCGTTTCTTAATTCTTAGGTTGTATATTCAGGATAAGGCAACAACAAAAGTGAAATATCGGTCAATCAAAAAAATGTTCTTCCTACGTGACACTGCTGTGATGTTGCCTGACCCGAGGAGATGTTTTGGCCTCTGGAGTCAGTCCATGGCATAGTCTCGGCCAGTGGGGGTCTCCTGCCTCCTTCTTTGTGTCCTTTTCTGTGCAACAGAGGAAGACATTCGCTATGTATGAGGCATTTTACTGAATCTTGCGGAAGCTGTATTGCATTTCTTTAAAATTTTAAAAGCCATTTAATTTTTTTTGATTGTGTAAAATATACATGCCATAAAATTTACCACTGCACCCGTTTTTAAGTGTGCAATCCAGTGGCGTTAAGTACATTCACAACGTTGTACGACTCTCACCACTGTTCAGTTCCAGAACCTTTTCTCATCTCAGAGACTCTGTGTCTTTTGAAGAGTAACTCCCCGTTCCTCCCTGTCCCCAGCATCTGGTAACCTGCAATCCATTTTCTGACCCTATGAATTTGACTCTTACGAGTATCTCACATAAACAGAATCAATCATACCATATCTACCTCTTTGTGGCTGGCTTGTTTCATTTTATAATGTTTTCAGGATTCATCCATGTGTAGCATGTACCAGAATTCCATTACTTTTTAAGGCTGAATAATATTTCATGGTGTATAGACACTATATTTTGTGTATTCATTCATTTATTGATGAAATTTGGGTTGTTTCCACCTTTTGCTTATAGCATGAATAATGCTGCTATGAACATTAGTGTTCATCTGAGCTCCTGCTCTCAATTCTTTTGAGTATATACCCAGAAGTGGAATTGCTGGATCATATGGTAATTCTATATTTAACTTTTTGAGGAGTCTCCAAACTGTTTTCCATAGCAGCTGCACCATTTTACATTCCTGCCAACAATGGACAAGTGTTCTAATTTCTCCACATCCTCGCCAATACTTCTTTTCTTTCTTTCTTTCTTTTTTTTTAAATACTAGCCATCCTACTGAGTGTATCTTTAAATTATTAATCAAACATTTTCCATGAATTATAATTAAAAGATGCCCATAGATTTTTAGACTTATTTATTTTAAATAATGTACTCTTTCAATTTGCATCTTTTATTTCTGAGTATATGCTAAGGGCTTATTTTGGGGAGAATTTTCAGTGGGGAGGGTACCCATGTTTTGAAGCACTAAGCCTGTCTAATAGGACTCCTAATCCACTACAACCCTGAACCCCTTGAAATTAGTTTATACAGTTTGTAACAATCTAATCTTTGTCCGGTATTAGGCATAAACTGTGCACCCTATTAGAACACATTCTGGGACTCAACACAGCAGTAGCTTTTGCAGTGTAAAATTCTGGGGTAAATCAAAGACACGTACACTGTTGATTCCTCTAGGAGAACCAAATCTTCCTGTCCTCCTGCTTAAAAAACAAAGCAGATACGGAAGATCTCGTAAGAACAATTAGCAACAGCCTTTATAATTACGCACGAGCACACACGTAATGCGAAGAATGTCATCCATCCTCAGCCAGGGGCAGGCATGAAATCAGATAAATGCTTAAGGAATTGCTACTCTGCCCCCCACCCCCTAACCCGGCTCCCCGCCCCAACCGGCAGCCCTGCCTCCCATGTAAACTGTGAATGGGGAAAAGAAAACAAGGCTTTTGGTAAAATGTCCAAAGAAAACCTAATGAATAATATTTCTTTCTCATTACACCGAGGTTCTAGGAAAAGAAAAAAATTGCTAAGAAAAATGTTCTGAGGCCTAACTACAATGACATTGTTTTCATCATACTATGTTTTGAGAAAATGGAGTTTTTAGCAAAAGATGTTTATGGCCTTTTATCTTATTCAACTAAATTGAATTGAGAAAAATGCTTCTTTAAAAGCATCAAAAAGTTGGAAATGAAAATAAGTTCTTGTTTGACTAACTTGTAAGAAGATACTAAAGCTAAGACTTGGAGTTTGCTAGAATTCCTAAGTGGATGGCCACATGTTAATAGATGTCGGGCCAAGGTTGTTTTATTTTAGGAAATTACTAATCTTTTATGACTTACAACGATTTCAAAATTTCTGAAATATTGTTTTCGCCACCTTAGCAAGAAATCTGCAATAGAGGGGCGCCTGGGTGGCGCAGTTGTTAAACGTCTGCCTTCGGCTCAGGGCGTGATCCCAGTGTTCTGGGATCGAGCCCCACATCAGGCTCCTCCGTGGGGAGCCTGCCTCTTCCTCTCCCACTCCCCCTGCTTGTGTTCCCTCTCTCGCTGGCTGTCTCTCTCTGTCAAATAAATAAATAAAATCTTAAAAAAAAAAAAAAAGAAATCTGCAATAGAGACCTAACTTTAAATTGTAAGATATGTATTTGCTTTCTCCAATAATTGAAATTTAAGTATTGATTTGTCTGGGCATTATGCATATACATCAGGAAAGTCCTTGCTAAGATTTTACCAAAACCCCAGGTAATGCAGAGCCTGGTGTGTGGTCATAGTGCATGTGGGAGGGAGAAACTTCTTAATTTAGGCCTAGAAGTTTAGGAAGGGAAACAGTATTTCAGGCTGTAACGATAGGCAGAAGTCGGTATCTGGGGGGCTTCTGGGAATGGGGAGCAATTCCTCAGAAACTAGGCAGAAGGGAGGGCATTCAGAGGAGCAATCTGTGGATTGCTCACAACTCCCCAGGATTGGAGTTGATAGCTTCAGCATGGATTTTTTTCCTCAGGAATTTTCTTTGGCCCCATCCCACTACCCACATTCTGTTTTGTTTTTTTTTTTTTAAGATTTTATTTATTTATTTGATAATGAGAGAGAGAGAGCACACAAGCAGGGGAGGCGGCAGGCAGAGGGAAAAGCAGGCTCTTCGCTGAGCAGGGAGCCCGATGCGGGACTCGATCCTAGGACCCTGGGATCATGACCTGAGTCGAAGGCAGAAGCTTAACCGACTGAGCCACCCAGGCATCCCATCTGTTCTGTTTCTTAAATTCGATATATGGGATTTGTCTTTCTCCAACTGACTTATTGTGCTTAATGTAATACCCTTTAGCTCCATCCACGCAGTTGCAAATTGAATTCCCGTGTTTAGGAGTTCCCTGCCACGGTGCTCCAGCCCCCTCCACCCCATGCCTCCCCCCTCACACATAAAGTCCTGGGCTAGTCCTTCTTCTGGAGAAGTGTGTGTAGTGGTGATGAGGGTGGGAAAGAAGGTGCTTTCTCTAGTGTAGGAAGGGAAGGAGTTTTCCGTGGATTACTGTCGCCTCTAGAGTTGGTTAGTTTTATCATCTGCATTTCTTCCTATTGATTTTGCTCTTGCTGAAATTTTCCTTTGGAATTCTTTGCAGTTCTGTACTGTATCTATCAAGGTTGGCAGACAAGGTGCACTTTATTCCCCATACCCCTGTGCCTATGTGAGTGTCCCAGCTGCCCCTCATAGTGGTGACCCAGGGGCAGCCTTAGCAGAAATACTGATTGGGGACAGCAGGTGTCAAATAACAGCCTTCCCCTCAGACTATCATCTTCTAGACCATGTTATACTAAGAGGAATTGTGCCCCTTCACAATGAAAAGTTTTTACAGAGAGAATATCATGAAAAATACGCTGTTTGGACACATAGTGCTTAAGGTATATCTATGGCCATTTTAAGAAAATATCGTCAGTGATACTCGGCATGTGTCATATAGAATATGAGAGACACAGCTAATCAGATATGACCCATTCCTGTATTCACCATGTGACCATCCGCTAGGTCCAGACTGCTTTACAAGATGATGCTGATAAAATTAATAATAATAATGACAGATACGTATTGTGTTCGCCATATTACCCACATGCTAACAGGCTTACATATCTATGTCAATTGGCTCCTCCAATACTTTTTGCAATAGCTACTATTATTATCCTCATTTTATAGATGGGGAAACTGAGGCATAGTACAGTTAAGGAGTTTGCCATGGTTAAGCATCTAGTAAGAAGCAGAGCTGATCATTGAAACCTAAGTCCAGGACATGTCCTTATATGATACTGTGTCCCCAGGCACAGCTAGGTTGTGGCCCCCCCTTTATCCCACCTGCCTCCATGCTGTGTTCACCTTAATCTATGAACCAATCTAAATGTGGTCTAGTTTATATCAAACACCCCAGAAACTGTCCTGCCCATGAAGCCCCCATGGTTACAAGTGGCAGCATTTCATCTGAAAGGAAGGTTAAATGTTTGACAAAATGATGTGTATAAACTTGTAGGATAAGTTCATTAAGTGAAAGGCTCTGTGTAAACCTATTGTCTTTTTTTCTTCTCCAATTTTCAATATTTAAAGCTTCTTAGAGTTTTTACAAAAGACTTAATCATGTATTTTTTTGAAATGAATAATGTGTTTTTAACCTAATAAAAAGTTAACCAAGCAGCCTCACAATACTTTGTTTGGAAGGAAATACAGTTTAAATAGTGACCTATTTTTCCAGCCAAGAGGAGATGTAAGCCAAGCTGTAATGTTCACCATTTCCATTAGAATAGAATCACGTTAATTATAAATTCATTTTGGCTCAGAAGTATAGTTGTCAAACCGGAAAAAAAAAAAAAGGAAAAAAATGGACATAGTGAACAAAATAAATCCCATTCATTACCGATCTCCAACTCCATTTCTATCTTGTATGACTGTAAGTAGAATAATGGCCATCATTATAATGTTGCCACCTCGCACAATCTGATAACTCTTAAGAGAAGGGCACATTTTCCGTTCGTTTTCTTTTTGGCGGGTATGCCATTGATAAAATAGGAAAAGACTGAGTTTGCTCTTGAGACCAAAGTACAAGCTGTTGGAGGGTGCCCACGACACTGCTGTGATCTATAGGAATTCTGCTTAAATTTGTTTGCAGGGAAATCTGATGATCTGGTCTTTGGTTCTCTGGTTATGTAAGCTCTGAACTAAGCTATGTCATCTTGTGACAGGGCATTTGAAGGCAGAAGGAGTATCTCAAACTCCTTTGCTCCCCAATTGCTTTTGGGATCTTTTAGAATTAAAATGATCATAATATTATCTCATATTCTATTTAAAAGTTTTGTCTTACTCTTTAATAATATTCCTCCTCCATTTCTCATATTGCTTCTTTATACTTTTCTCATTTTCCAAACTTACTCTGAGCTTGTTAATTTTACTTATTTTATTCAAAGAATTAATTTTGGATTTTGGATCCTATTAACTTTTAAATTATTTTAAACCTGTTATTTGATTTATTATTTATTATAATTAATAATTTATTATATCACCAATATTATATTAAATTATAAATTTAATATAAATTATAGAATAAATATTAATATAATATGATTACTATATATAAATAATTTATTTCCTAAATTTTGCTTTATTTGAGTTTATTTTATTGCTATTTTAATAATTTCTTTTGTTGTATATTTAGCCCTTTAATTTTTAACTCATGTTTTCTAATATAAGCATTTAAAGTTACAGTATTATTTTAGCTGCATTAATGAGTTTTCATAAATAGTATTTTTTAATCATTCAGTTCTAAATGTTTTCTGATTACCGTCATATTTTTTTGAAACACATGTCATTTAAAACAAATTGAGTTTGGTTAACATACAGTGTTACATTAGTTTCAGGTGTACAATATAGTGATTCAACAATTCTTTTTTTTTTTTTTAAGACTTTATTTATTTGTTAGAGAGAGCACAAGCAGGGGGAGCTGCAGGCAGAGGGAGAAGCAGGCTTCCCGCAGAGAAAGGAGCCCAATGAGGGGCTCGATCCCAGGACCCTGGGATCATGACCTGAGCCGAAGGCAGATACTTAACCAACTGAGCCACCCAGGCGTCCCTGATTCAACAATTCTATGCATCACTCAGTGCTCATCAGGACAAGTACACTCCTTAACCCCCTTCACCTTTGTCACCCACCTCCCACCCACCTCCTCTGGTAGCTATCAGTTTATTCTCTATAGTTAAGAATCTGTTTTTTGTGTTTTTCTTCTTTGTTCATTTATTTGTTTCTTAAATTCCACATATCAGTGAAATCATATGGTATTTATCTTTCTCCGACTGACTTACTTCACTTAGCATTATACTCTCTAGCTTAATCCATGTTGTTGCAAAGGCAAGATTTTGTTCTTTTTTATGGTTGAATAATATTCCATTGTGTGTAAATATACATTGTGTATATACATCACCTCATCTTTATCCATTCATGTATCAGTGGACGCTTGGGCTGCTTCCATAATTTGGCTATTGTAAATAATGCTGCAATAAATATAGGGGTGCATATATCTTTTTGAATTAGTGTTTTCATATTCTTTGGGTAAATATGCACTAGTAGGATTACTGGATCATATGGTAATTCTATTTTGATTTTTAGTGAGACCTCCATACTGTTTCCCACAGTGGCTGCACCAGTTTGCATTCCCACCAACAGGAACCCGAGGGTTCCTTTTTCTCCACATCCTCGCCAAAGCTTGTTTTTTATGTTTTTGATTTTAGTCATTCTGACAGGTGTGAGGTGATCTCTCATTGTGGTTTTGATTTGCATTTCCCTGATGGTAAGCGACGTTGAGCATCTTTTCATGTGTCTGTTGGTCATCTGTATGACTTCTTTAGAGAAATGTCTGTTCATGTCTTCTGCCCATTTTTAATTGGCTTATTTTGTTTTTTTGTTTTTTGTTTTTTGGTGTTGATTGTATAAGTTCTTTATATATTTTGGATAGTAACCCCTCTTGGATATTTCATTTGCAAATATCTTTTCCCATTCAGTAGGTTACCTTCCTGTTTTGTTGATGGCTTCCTTCACTGTGCAAAAGCTTTCTGTTTTGGTGTGGTCCCAGTAGCTTAATGTGGCTTTTGTTTCTCTTGCCTGAGGAGATATATCTAGAAAAATGTTTCTGTGGTTGATATCAAAGAAATTCCTGCCTATGTTTTCTTCTAGTTTTATGGTTTCGGGTGTCACATTTAGGTCTTTAATCCACTTTGAGTTGATTTTTGTGTGCAGTGTGAGGAAGTGATCCGGATTCATTCTTTTGCACGTAGGTGAACAGCTTTCCCAGCACCATTTGAAGAGACTGTCTTTTCCCCATTGTATATTCTTGCCTCCTTTGTTATAGATTAATTGACCATATAAGCATGGGTTTATTTCTGGGCTCTCTCTTCTCTTCTGTTGATCTATGTGTCTATTTTTGTGCCAGTACCATACTGTTTTGATGACTGTAGTTTTGTAGCATATCTTGAAATCTGGGATTGTGGTACCTCCAGCTTTCTTCCTCAAGATTGTATTAGCTATTCAGAGTCTTTTGTGGTTGCATACAAATTTTAGTATTATTTGTTCTAGTTCTATGAAAAATGTTGTTGACATTTTGATAGGGATTACATGCCTTATTTTAAAAATTGGTTTTAAATTCTTAAATTTTTTTGTTTTACTAGTTCTTTGAAATTCAATGAGATTTACTTTATGGTCAAATTACATGGTTAATTTTTAGAAATATTCCATATGTGTTTGAAGGTAATGTATTATCAACTTGATGGACACGAAGATCTTTACAAGTCCATTAAATCAAGCTTAAGTATGCAACTGAATACTAACGAGGAAATGACTTGAAGCTGGAGAAAGAACCACCCAAAAGAATTAGACGTGTGATTGTATTGAGCATCCATGGGACTGAGAATCGTGCCTATTCCCAGTAGCCAGACTGGAAAAACCTCATGATTCATGGAAGATTAGGTAGGGTACACAGAAAGACATCCCATCATATTGGGGAATAATTAGCTTTCGCATGAGCACTGCTTTAAGCCTACAAAATAAATCTTATAAGAAAATCTGATAGAGCAAACTGTGTCCCAGAAAAAAAGATCGGGAATATTTATGGGAAAACACAGATATCAAACAAGGTATACTCAAAATATCTACCGGCAACAACAGAAAGCTCTCCAGAAAACACTCAAATATTTAGAAACTAAATAACATGCTTGTAAATATGGGTCAAAGAAGAAATCAAAAAGGAAATTAGAAGGTGTTTTGAGCTGATTGAAAATGCTAACCCAACATATCAAAATTCATGGGATGACATTAAAGTGCTATTTAGGGGGAAATTATAGCACTAAATACCTATTTGAGATAAGAAAAGAGGAAATACTAAAGATCAGAGTGGAAATAAATGATCTAGAAAGCAGAAAAACAACAGAGAAAATCAATTAAACCCAAAGCTGTTTTTTTTTTGAGACTAAAAAAATTGATAAATCTTTGGCTATGCCGATCAGAGATGGCATATGTTACCAATACCAAGAATGAGAAAGGTAACATCAGTACACACTTTACAGATATTAGTAAATATAATCACTTTAGGCCAATAAATTTGACAATTTAGATTAAATATACTAATTCTTTGAAAGATGCAGACGAAACTCACTTAAGAAGAAATAGTTAAAATGAATAACTTTATATCAATTTTAAAAATTGAATTTGTAGTTAAAAACCTCCCTGCAAAGAAGGGAGTCCAGATAGCTTCATTGGTGTGTTTTCCACCAAATATTTAAGAAAAAACACCAATTCAACACAAATTTTTCAGAGAATGGCAGAGGAGTTATTTTCCAATTCATTTTATAAGGCCAGGTTTACTCTGATTCTAAAAAACACATCTTATAAAAAGAAAACTACAGACCCCAATCTCTCATGAAAATATGCAAAAATTCTAAACAAAATTTTAGGAAATCAAATCTAACAGTGTATAAAAAATATAATACATCATAACCAAGTGAAACTCATTCCAGGAATGCAAGTTGACTTTAACATTTAAAAGTCAATCAATGTAATTCACCATATTAATAAACTAAAAAGAAAGGGCATATGATTGTCAAAATATATGAAGAAAAAGCATTTGACAAACTCCAACACCCATTCATGACAAACTCTCAACAAATTAAAAATAAAAGAGAACTTTCTCAACCCCAGAGCATCTACAAAACCCCTACAGCTAACATCATATTTATTTTATCTTATTATATTTTATTTTATTTTATTTTTTTAAAAGATTTTATTTATTTATTTGAGAGAGAGAAAGAAAGAGAGAGAATGAGTTGGGGGGCAGAGGGAGAGGGAGAAGCAGGCTCCCCACTGAGCAGGGAGCCTGACACAGGGCTCGATCCCAGGACCCTGGGATCATGACCTGAGCAGAAGGCAGACACTTAACTGACTGAGCCACCCAGGTGCCTGCTAACATATTTAATGGTGAAGGATGGAATGCTTTCCTCCTACGATTGGGAACAAGGCATAAAGATGTGTGCTCTTATGTCTTCTAACCAAAATTGTATTGGAGATTCTCAGCAGTGCAATCAAATTAAGATAAAAAATAATAAAAGGTGTTCTGATTAGAAAGGAAGAGGTAATACTGTTTTTATTCACACATGATATGATTTTCTGTGTAGAAGATCCAATGAATCCGTGAATAAGCTACTAGAACTGAGTGAGTTTAGCAAGGTTAAAAGATACAAGGTTGACACATAAATATCAGTTTTATTTCTATATATAATTTGGTAGGTTTCCTATCCGTTTCACTTCCAGAAATGCAATGATCAAATAGCAACAAACGATCAGAAATTGAAATGAAAAGGATACTATTTAAAACAGTGCAATGGAGCGAATGTTTGTGTTCCCCCCAAAATTCATATGCTGAAACTAATCCCTTTGTGATGATATCTGCAGGTGGGGTTTTTGGGAGGTAATAAGGTCATTACGATGGAGCCCTCATGAATGAGATTAGTGCCCTTATAAGAAGAGGCCGGAGTTCTAGCTACCTTTCTCCCCCACCATGTGAAGACCCAGCTAGAAGGTAACTGTCTAAAAGCCAGAAAAGGCCACTCACCAAGAACTAAATTATGACATAAGCCTGGAGAGCTGATATACCCTGGAGGTAGGGCAGTGAAGTTTGTTGGCCCAGCCAGCTGAATGTAGACTGCTTCTGGTGGTCTTTACTACCAGGGATTGAGGAAAAGGATGGTAGTCAGAGCCATAGCACATACCAGGTACCAGAGAGCATGCTAACTTACGGAAGCAGTGAAACCATACCTGGTGCTGTAGCTGCAGTTGGAGTCACCACCTGGTTAAGCTCATGATCATCCACTATCGTTTCCCAGTATCCTTCTGTCTCCCGCACAGGCCACATAGGTGAGGTGAGTGGGTATGGGATACAAACCAGACTCGTGCATCTTTCAAGTCCTTGATGGTGTTGTCAACCTCTTATAGTCTCCCCAGGGATGAAGTATTGCTTTTGGCTTACTATTTTCCTGGGGACTATTTCTTAGAGGCAGCTGTATTGGCCTCCACTTGGCCTTTTCCACCGTAAATACCCTCACTCCACTCGGAGATTCATTGTGGGGATTCTGCCGGTTGTTAAGTGTATCTGTTATGGTTATGCATTCTAGAACTGGTGAAATAACCACAAGATGGGTTCAGAGACTCACTCGCCCACGATGAGATAAGCGTGAGCTAAGACTCCTTGATTTTTCTGATCTCCATAAGCCCCTTCTATGATGATAGGCCCCAGTGATGTTTTGGGCCTCAGAATTAGTGTCAGTTCAGAGCCAGTGTCTAGTACTCCCCATAAAACACAGTTACCTTGATAAAAAGCTGCAGATCCCTTAAGAGAAGGCTGGACGAAAAATTAACAGTGTAAGTTTTTGGCAGTGTACCAAAGTCCTTCAAGGGGTTCTGGGTCTGTAACTGGTTCAGTCTGGAAACTGATCGAAAGGCCATGACTCTGTTTTTATGATTCAGATTACACCTTTGTTCACCTGACCTGGGAACTTTACTGCGTATACAGATCAAGGAAGAATTTGGTAGGCTTCCTATCCATTTCACTTCCAGAAATGCAATGATCAAACAGCCAATGCTATAGTTAGGCTCAGGTCAGACCATTCTGATTGGTGCTTTTACTCTGCTGTCCATTACGGTTACCACGCCCAGCTGGCCTCTGGAGGTTGGATGTTGCCATTTGGCCTTGTCAGCCTGAGATCCAATTACTTCCACTGCATTTAGGTTTCCCAAATTCGGTGACTTAGTCCCTACTGACATCTGGCCTACAGAAAAGAGTGATCACAGAGCTTTTTAAGGATGCTGGGTCTCCCCTCACAAACTTATTTTTCACAGTTGTGATAAAAAGTATGCTTTCCAGGCTCTTCAGTGTGGGAGAGTAGGCCTTGAATGACAAATCCACTCTGACGTTCCAGTCTCCCCATGTCTTTGAATCCCTTCCTTTACAGTAAGCCAAGGCAGAGCTGGCATTTCTGAATCACTACTGTGGGCCACTTCTTGGTCCATTTTCAGTCAACCGGCCAAACTGTTAGAACCCTTCCTAATTCCCTGAGCTGCAATGTTAATTGCAGAATCTAAGCTTAGTGAGTCTGTATCAATAAATTTGGCTCAACCTCCACAATTATCCCACACCCTCCGCATCTGTTCCCATGTGTGTCCCTCAGATTGCGATCTGTGTATATGAGAAAACTCAAGTATTTCTTTTGGAGTATAGCGCACCTCGTCATGGGTCACACTGTTTACCTCACCTCTAGGGGCCTGCTGTGACCTGAGTCCAGTTATAAATCTAGAAACAAAAAGGAGTGGTAAGGGTGGGTTCTGAGGAGAGTCAGGATTGTCTTTTTTTTTTTTTTTTTAAGATTTTATTTATTTATTTGACAGAGAGAGAGACAGCCAGCGAGAGAGGGAACACAAGCAGGGGGAGTGGGAGAGGAAGAAGCAGGCTCATAGCAGAGGAGCCTGATGTGGGGCTCGATCCCAGAACGCTGGGATCACGCCCTGAGCCGAAGGCAGAGGCTTAATGACTGAGCCACCCAGGCGCCCCAAGGATTGTCTTTTACAACATCTGCCTCCGGGGAGACCATTACAGTTTCCTCAGGCAATGTAGAGTTCATCCCCTCAGACAGGGTTAATCCCCTCAAAGAAGACTCAACAGAATTTAGGGACTGCTTGCCTCCAGCTTCATCAAGGTCCACTCACACATCCCCATTCCACTTTTGGGCTCCCATCCGATACCCTTATTTAACAGTATACACTCTATGAGGCTGTGAGTTCAACTTGCACTGTAATTCGGCCAGTCACAGGATAAGATTCTGCAGTTGATTTTCAGCCCCCTTCACCCCGTGGCTACAGAAGATAAAGTTCTCTCTAGGGCACACTCAGAAGCTCTCAAGCAATTTATGCAGCACTTGAGCTAGGATTCGAATCCCAGACCTCATCCTTTTATTTTATCACTTTGTCCTGTGACATTAGGAGCAACGAGGCGATCTCATGAAACTTGTTAGTTTTCCAAAATGTTCAAACGTATCCTCTACACAGTCACCCAGCTCCTCGCGTCTCATAACAGTTGATTAGAAGTATCCGATGGAGATATTTTGTGTATCTCTATTGCCAGGTCCATCCATGGACTATCAGTGCTCTCTTTACTACTAGAAAGAGAGTAATTAGCGTCTTTAACTCTAATCAGTTAGACAGTCCATTCCAGAAACTCCAGAAACAATTCAGAAAATTCTTCCTTAAAATTTTCCTCGAAAACCATTCATAGTATCAAAGTCTGTATTAGTTAGGTTCTCCAGAGAAACAGAACCCAAAGGATGTGTGTATGGTGTGTGTGTGTGTGTGTGTGTGTGTGTGTGTGTGTGTGTGTGTGTGTCAAGAGAGAGAGATTTATTGCAAGTAATTGGATGGTGGAGTTGGAGATGTGTCAGGTTCTGCAGTTGGCAAGCCGGAGCCTGGGGGAGCTGCTGGGGAAGTCCCAGCTCGAGTCTAAAGGCCTGAGACCCAGGATAGCCAAGAGTGTAGGTTCCAGTCTGAGTCCGAGTCTGAAGGCAGGGGCAGACCAGTGGCCCGGTCCAAAGACTGTCGGGGAGAGAGGAATTCTTTCTTATTTGGGGCAGCATTTTTTTTCTATTCAAGCCTTTGAGGATTGGATGAGGGCCACTCACATTAGGGAGGGCAGCCTGCTTTATCAATCTACTGATTTAACTATTAATCTTTTTCAAATCCCCCCTCCCAGACATACTCAGAATAATGTTTGACCAAAATATCTGGGTACCTGGTGGCACAGTCAAATTGATACTTAAAAAATAACCACCACAGATGGTAAGAGTTAAAGCTGTCATTGGACCAAGAGAGAGAAGCTGCCTGATGAAGTTGGCAGAAGCCAGTAGATGAAAAATCCTGGACTCTCAGTACTCTGGAGTACCCAATGATGCCTGCCCTGGAAGCTTCCACTGGGACTCCTACATTAGGAAACTAAATAAACGTATAGCTTGTTTAAGCCATTATTATTTTGGTTTTTTGTTATCGCCTTTTAACCAATGTCACAATTACATTTTGCCTTTTGGGTTCTTGAGTATATTTGGCTTTGTTTGGAGGAATTCAGAGTGAAGGAAAAATATTAAGTTCTTTTGAAATGTTGTAGATTTTTTCCCCCTGTATGTGTGACAATTTCAGGTTTGAAGTTGTGGATAAAAAAATAAATTTGTGAGAAAAAGGTCCTGTGTTTTCTTTACGGCCTTAAGATAATTCACAGGGTATTTTGCCAAATATATAGTAAGATGTGATGTAGGGGTGAAATTCTGTCTGTAATTCCTAGTTCTTTTCTTCTTAAACTGGTGAAAGGCAGCAAGGGAGACACCATGTTATGGTCCTTGAGCAAACCCTAGCTCTGCCTTGGAGATGAAATATTTGTCTGGCTAATCTTACCTAACAGTGTTGAGGTTTACATGTGTGCTTACTTTTTATTAGGCATGTACTGATCTGACTTGTTCAAGTTTTATTGGCACTTACAACCATGAGAAGATCACTGATTCATAACAGCAGAATTTTAGGTGATTCATTCAGTTCATTAATCAAAATGATTATTTCAGCAATGATTTACATTTGAGAATCAGTAACCAGCCTATCTTCTCTTATTTAGAGGCACTTGAATTATTCTGTATCAAAACACTGAAATATTTAAATTTGTTGAAGTATAAGTTACATAAAATAGAATGTATACATCTTGGGTGTTTCGGTGCCATGTAACCTCTGTCTGTGTCACAGAGATATTTCAGGTTTTTAGGAATGGGTGTTGGTGGTGATGGAGAAAATAACTCAAAAGACTTCTTCTAGATTTCTTGTTTAAACAACTGGCCAAATGGTACTACTATTTCCTGAGATTGTGGGTGCTCAAAAGAAGGCTATATGTGAATGTGAGTGTGAGTGTGTGTATGCGTGTGTGTATTTGGTGGAGAAAAGCATAGATGGAAATGTTGATTTCATTTTTTGACATAGATTTTTTCAGTGCTTGCAAAACATTGAAATGGTGATGCCTGTGAGACACTTGTCTGGAGCCCAAGAGAAAAAGAACTTGACTAGAGATATAAATTTGCTCATAATTGGCAAATAAATGGTTATTGAAAGATGGCAGTGGATGAAATTGCCTACAGAGAGATGTATAGCTCTTGGATATAACTAGTGGATTGTTTCCTAATATGGGTTCCATGGTGGGCTAGTTCTGTTAGATACTTGAAATAAAATTACTTTGTGGTCAAATAAGTTTAGGAAATGCATCCAAGAGTACCCTTCCCTTGAAAAGGTACATATGCTATTGGATTAAAGACCAGAAAATCCAGTAGTATCAAAATATGTTTCACGTTTCATAATGCTGTGTTTCTCAAATACCCCCAATTATCATACAATGGAAGAAGGAAACCAAATCCTACCAGTCCTCTGCCTTGTGGTTTTACCTTGTGAATGCCTCATACCCAACCATCTTGGCCCTGGGCAAGTGGAGTTCCAATGCACTTTCCAATAACAGTAGGATGCGATAAGTATCTGTGCATAGAGTTGCAATACAACTAAGTATTTTTTATTGCTTTCTGTCTGCTGAATGTTTAGCATCACAGTTAAAGCAAATTCTAGGTTCCATGGCCTACATATATACTCATTTTATTTTTTTTAACTCAGTTTAATATTTGATGTTGGTGTTATTGTTTGAATACTAAGATAACTATAATTTTGCTTTATTGTAGTATTATAGCAGAAGACATTAAATCACTTAAAGATGTTTTTGAATGTAGTTAATATTCTTCTTTCTTTGTTTCTTACCTAATATATTTATGTCTTGGAATAGGCTGTAGCAGCAGGGTGGTTGCTTAATCTTTCCAATGGGGGTAGTGAATGCAGTCTGTGAAGATACGCAGTGACTATTCAATTAAGCAGGATTATTTTATAGTTTAACAAGGAAAAAGGCAACTGGGTTATGGTATTCTAAAATAAAATTAACTAGAATACTCTTATCCACTCCATGGATTCATCCAGTGCCTCTATGCTGCTGACCTTCCAAGGTCATTAAGATCTCTTCCTGTACCACTCTACCCGGATGTCCACAGGCATCTCAAGCCTGATGTACCCAAATTAGAGCTTGTTATCTTATTCTCACTGAGAGGGGATGTGGGAAAGCTCCAATCATTTCTATCAGAGCTTCTTTTCCTCTTGGTTTTCTATTTTGGTTCATGACATTTATTGATTTTTCTCAGCTCAAAAAATTCAGTCAAGTATCATGTCATCTTGATGCTTTCCTCTTTTTTCAAATCCAGTCACTCTCCAATTCAGTTGGTCTGAAATGCTTTTGCACCCCTGGGCTCCACCTTGCTCTGTGATGCTAGATTGTCTTGAGTCAGATCATCATCTCTCACCCGAGTTGTTGCAATACCCCTTATCTGGTTTCTCTGCCCCTACTCTCTCCTTCTTCCAGCCCCTCTTCTGCCTCCACCCTTCTGCTAGAGTTATCTGTCTAAAACACAGATCTGATCAAGTACTTCTGTTTTTACAATCTTTAATGACCATCAACAGGAGACACTTAATCTTTGAGTGGATTGGAAATCCTAATCTGATTTCAGGTACTTTCTTAATCTCATCTCCCACTTCTACACTTCTTACACAACTTCTCCTAGACACAATATGGGTTTGTTATTTTCTGTCCCTATGCTATGCTCCCATTCTCCATGTCCTTGCCCTTTTGTCACCTTCACTGCCTTTATTCTCATTAAATATACTCATTAAATTCAGACTTCTACAAGTAGAAGGAATTTCCCACTGTTATCAAACCTCTGTTACAGCATTAATCATGTTCTGAAAACAAGTATATACGTGTACCTCTATCCCCCCAGAGATGGTGAGCTTCTTAAGCAGGGTTTGGCAACCTTTTTCTGTAGAAGACTTTGCAGGCACACGGGCTCCGTGTAAAGTCCTCAATTCAGCCATCTTAGTGTGAAAGCATCCACAGGTAAATTATAAAAGCAATGAATGTGGCTGGATTTCTATGAAACTTTATTTGCAAACAGAAATTTGAATTTCATGTCATTTTTACATGTCACAACTATTTTTCTTCTTTTGACTTTTTCCCCCCCAACCATTAAAAAAATCTGACAACTATTCTTAGCTCCTGGCCCATGCAAACACAGGCTTGGACTGTGGACTATAGTTCGCTAACCGTGTTCTAAATGGAAGGGCTATTTCGTATTGATATCCATACACGGCTGGTAGGTAACAAAATACCTGGCACTGAATGAATGTTTGCTAAAATGAATCCTATAGTGACAAATGGTTTTCATTTTATGTTCTATTCCATTACAAACTGCAGTGGTGTGACAGAGTAAAAATTTTTTAATTAACTGGAGATTAACTAGAAAACCATTTTTAAATTTCAACCTTTGTTTAAAAATCTTTCTGAGGTATGTTTTTCCAATTTTCTGCCCTAGTAAGTACAGTTTAGTGAATGCATTTAATGATTATCTTGCAGTGCCCCTAGGTCATGATTAAAGATAAGAATCTCTTTGTGCAGCCAACTAAATGTAGATATAGAATATATAGCTAATTGAACCCCAAATGCATAGAGGCTGGGATTTACTCCAGGTACTGCCTTTTTGATGCAGAGGTTAAGTCTCTGCTATGTACTTGTTTTCTAGTGACCTTTCTTTCTCTGTAAAGTAGGGCATGGGAACCAAAACCAAACCAAATCAAACTGATTACTTAAAGGTTCTCATTTATTGGGTTCCAGTTCTGTTGCTCCCTATATACGGAACTCTGAATGTTGGTGTCATTGATTGCTTCTTTCTTCTTAACCCCTCATACAAGGGAGTTAAAAGTGCAATGATGGTTAAAGAGAAAATGTTGAAAGCAAACAAGTGTGTAACACTGACCTAGGGACAAAAGTCACAGGTATCTATCTACATAGCATGAATACCTGGTTTTACTGATTCAGTGGAAGTTTTATTTTAAAGTGCCAAAATGGAAATTCAGGATAGTATAATACTAGAATAATCCAGGAGTCCCTCCAGGTGGCAAGAACACAGAGGCTAGTGATTTTTTCCATGCAAAGTTGACCTGAGCATTTTCCTCTCTTCTACTCAGAGTAGATTGTCTACCTTATTTATCAGCATGGTACAGTGGAAAAAACACTCATTTGGATCACAAGGACTTGAATCCCGACCTTTGTTCTATCAATTCTTCAGTATATGCTAATGTTGATCCTTACTTATTTGAGTAAATGCAATGCGGGATCCTGGAATAGATCCTGGGACAGAAAAAGGACATTGGGAGAAAACTGGAGAGAGCGGAATAAAGTTTGTGATTCAGTTAATGGTATTATATTATTATTGTATAATGTTAATTTCCTGATTTAAACATCACATAGCTGTTTAGAAGTTGAGGAAGCTGATTGAATAACTGGGAACTCTATATTTTTGGGGCATTTCTGTAAATCTAAAAGTATTCCAAACTAAAAGAACAAGACCAAAAGGAAAAAGAAACCTTGTTGGACCTTCTTTCAAAATTTATGTAGAATCTGGTCACTGCTTATAACCTCTGTTAAAACCACTTTGATTCAAGATACCATTATCTCTCACTTGGATTAGATTATTGTAATAACCTCCTAATTGGTCTTTTTGCTTCTATTCTTGGTCCCTCTGAGTCGGTTTTCAATGCAGTAGCCAGAATAATTATAAGTAAACAAGTAAAACCCTACAGTATCCTGCCATTGCTCTTAGGGTGAAGCCCCAAGTTCTTACACTGGTGAAGACCGACCACTATCTGGCCCTCGGTCCCCCTGGGGTCCCCTCTTGCACACCTTCCCACTGCTCGCTTCCTTCAGCCATGCTGGCCTCCTTGCTGTTCCCTGAAGTATCTGGAACATTCCCAGGGTAGAACCTGTGCTCTGGCTATTCTCTCTGCTGGGAACACTCTTCCTACAGATACCATTATGCTCTCATGCTTGAATCATGTCCATGAGGCTGACTTGCTCTCTTGAGCCATTTTATCCCCCACTGCCTACTGCTCATCAGCACAGGCTTCCAATCCTCTTAGCTCTGTTCTACCTAAAAGACTTTTTCTGCGGCCCTTCTCATCTTCTAAGACACTGTTTAAGCTTATGTATTTATCATCACCATCATTGCCATCATCATTATCACCATTCTTATTAGTGGCCTGGTCTCCCCAGACTCCAACATAAACTCCAGTAGAGCCGGAAGCGTTGCCCGTTTTGTTTGCTGATAGATCCCAAGAGCCTAGAACAATCCCTGGCACAGAGCAGGCACTCCATAAATACTTGTTAATGGATTGAGTAAAAGACAGGACAGACAGAAATTGAAAATTACTTGTTGGTAAAGGAAAAAATAGGGTGTAGTGCAACTTTATGGCTCTTGCTCTAGGTCACGGGAAGGAAAAATGCTCCACTAATCAATACGGAAAAGTACGTCTATAAGGGAAGGTATTATTTGGATAGTCCTGTGAAAATGTCCAATAAACTGTTTCATATGTAGCTCTGCAACTCAGGGTGAAGGTCTGGGGGGAAGAGGGAAATTCGGAAGTTTCCACTTGCAATTGTAGGCATGAGACCAACGTGAAAAAGAAGGTCTCTTGCAGTTTCAAATGCACTTGTTTATCCTATCTGCATCCGAAGAGGGGAAGCCTGAGTGGCAAGGAGCTCTGGAAGGCTGGGGGTGGGTGGGGATGGAGAAGAGCTCACAAATGACCCTGGCAAGGTGACAGAAGCACATATTCCTTACTTCACCATTTGGCATAAGGCTAAAGGGTTTAGGGTTGAGGAAGGGGAAAGATTCGAGAATGCAGCCAGGCAGCTCCTTGTCATTTAAGTGAAACAGAACCAACGGATGATGGGGCAGAGCTCCTAATGCCCTTCCCCAAATGAATCAAATCGGTCTTAACATATACGCAGGGGGTTTGTTCTGCGTTGTTTTATGTTACTGTAGCTGGGCTGGAGTTGGGACAGGGTAGGGGACCGAACTGGGGTGTAGAGGGAGGATCACGACCTAGCTCTTACTTTTCTAAACTCTTAACAGTCGAAGGAACACTCGGGGGTATTTCTTTCAGTCATTTAGACTATCACCTTGTCCCTTCCTTGGAGCATAATTTTGTCATTAAAGCTTTCACTTGGCAAGAATCCGATTCATCAAGGAAGATAGAACTCTGTGTTTGCCTGCTTCAAGGCAGAGTTAAAGTCTACTTTGGCAAGCTTTACAAGGAAAGAGAGAAAAGAAAATAAGAGCCATAAATCATTGGAGGCCAGAATATAGGATTAAAGATACTCAATCCATCTCAGAAAGGACTTCTGCTAGCTTGTGTTTACCTAGTGACCCTTCTTTATTCCTATCAGCCTTTAGATCCGCCCACTTCGTTTGCACTAAGGAAGTGACATCTCATGTGAGAGGCAGCCGTGGGGAAGGACGAGACTCTGCGAGACTGGCCTAGGGCTTACTTCTTAGTGACCCTTCTGAGGGTCATTGTTCTTCGGCAGCGTCCACTTGGAGAATTTCACATTCATGTTTATGTAACAGTTCATCTTCAGAAATAATAAACACTTGAAACTCAACCCCTGTTGGTCTGTGGTAAACGGAGGAGGATGGCAGGGTTCCCATCTTGTAACTAATCTGCTCCCCTTCACATGACTAATTTAAGTTGTGCATTCACAAAGTCCCGATGAGAGTCAGATTTTAAGGGAATGTATGCTTCATGAAATTGGGCAATTTTTAAAACCTGAGCTTTCAGATTTGTGTTCTGTACACCTGAACTTTAATGAACTTTTCTTCCTTTTCAGATAGGCTAAGAAGAGCTCTACACCTCATCGTGAGTCACCTAGGTAATTATTACCTGTTGATTTTATAATAAAATGCTACTTATCAAATCTATCATGTCACTCTTTACATTATTAAGAAAAAATAATTTATATGTGCCAAATTATACCTGAAGGCTGAGGAGAAAAAAAAAATGTGTTACGATTTTTTTTTTTTTAATTTAATGATATTCTGTGTCAAGCAATCCTGTAAGGAAACTTCAGATAGTACAAGGAGCTTTACTTCTCACATACGGAAGGCTGTCCTGCCTTAACTCTGGTTATCAGTATCCACTTAGAAATGAGGTAATTTGAACAAGTAGTCGACACTTCAGAGCCTCCCATCACCCTTCATGTTATAGCTTGAATTGAGTTAAAGGCCTTCCTCAAAGGATCGCTTGTCAGTTCCTTGTTTTCAATTGGAATGTATTTACCCTGAGAGAAGAAAGAAGGAAACTGGGCATTTATTTAGCCAGGGTTTCCTGCTCTTGTGTGTTTCCAGTGTAATGATGCATGTACCCAAGAACTTAGTATACTGTGAATAAATATTTGTTGAATGAATAAATAAGTAATTAGCCAATGGCAAAATGTTCTCTTTGATTCCAGGGACAAGGGGAACCTTTCAAGCGCAGTCACCTATTGTTTCCGGAAGCTGAGGTAATATTAATAGAGGAAGTACTCCTGGACCTTCCACTGGTGGCTTCTCTGCCTCCAAATTAGCATGAGAGATGTGTCCTCACCTTTCCCGGTGGGGTCCAATGGACTCATCATCCTCTAGCTGGGAATAGAAGGTCAAGGGTCATAGCTATAATCTCTCTGGGACCCTCAGCTTCCCCTGCGGGTCCCCAGGCCACACCTGGAGATACTCACCAACTTCTGAGCGGATTAATCTCTGGTTCCTCCTCCCTCTCGCCCAGACTTTCATGAATCAATTGGGAGTTTGATTTTAGAGTTGTGCTTTAGAGCGTCTGGCTTCGTTTTGAAATATATACATAGCAATAACTATTTCAGATCCCCCCCACACTTTTTTTTTTGCAGTTTATGGGATCAGGACAGCCTAGGCCAGAACCATGAAGCAGCCACAGATAGTCTTCATGTCACAGGAGTGGAACGCTGGGATATGGTTGCCTTTTTGACTGGCATAAGCCACAGACACAAAAGCTAAGCCTGGCTCAGTTCATCCATGATAGGCCCTGAGAAGTTAGCCTTGGTTTCAGATATGTGTAAGCAACCAATGGTGATTTGAAGTTGGGGAGAAGGAGATGTGGTTGATGACATTTACTGAGGATCTGTTGAGTAAGCGGGAGACTCATGTTTCTAAGGTGCGTTCGGTTACTCCAGGTCAAAGAGATTTGCATGAGAAATTTGTGCAGCTGGAAATATAAATTGCATGCTTAATAATTGCATGTGCAGTAAGGGAAGTTTTATGAGGGCCTCGAGGAAGATTGGACTTCGAGGCCATACGTGCTAAACGGCCGTGCGGAGAAAGCACGGGGGTCTAAGTTGGAAGGGACTAGGGCCTGCGTTTACAGCAGGTGGGTGCTCAGATTCAGATCACCCCTTTAATGAGGAGACCAGGACAGAGAGCTGGGAAACGCCTCTGGGCTAACTGAGCAGCAGCAGAAATCTCGTGCTTTTCTTTTGTAATATGAAATACTCAAGTTTTGTGGGAAAGATTAAGCTTGAAAAGTCTAAGAACCGTTTGACTGGTTACACTCTGGAAATCTGGCAAGATGAAAGGTGAGTGATTAAGGTGGTTTCGGTCTAAACCTTCTAGTGAGTGCTCAGCACTCTTTGGCACAGCTCGGTTTGGCAGAATTGTTAACACCCTTCTCAGGAGAGAAGCTCCGGGCTGGGAGATTCAGGGCATTGCAGGTCAGAGGTTAATTGTGCTCATGTATTTATTTAGGAAGGCGGACAAAAGCCCTTGTTCACCTTGGCTTTTGAAGACCGAGTTGTCAATCCCTCACTTGCACGATCACATTTTCACCTAAAAATGTTTTTAAGCAGCGCAGTATCAAAACAGAATCTCTGTACCTCAGGTAGAAACATGTCGAACTGCGTGGTGCCTGTAATGCTATGTTCGCTGGCAGCTTCGCTGGTTGGATACCTATCATGTGAGCTCTTCTTTTGTTCCTATAAATTCAGTTACTATTTCAGGAGAGAAGGTGATTTATTTTTAAAAAATAGGGTGGAGGGAATGTTCTCTATTATTTAAAAAAAAAATCCTCTTTGAAAATTAAGCATTCAGCTCCCTCATCTTTTAGGGGAACAGTGGCTACCTGAAAAAAGAAAATGCTCGGTGTCTTTTAGTCTGAGGGGGGTTTTAGCAACAAACCATTATTGTTTGCTGCCTTAATGACAGCTTATGCAATAACGATCCGTGATACAGCACTGACTTGGATGTAGCAACAACTGTGCTCTAAGCCAAGAAGAAGGAGGGAAAAAAGTCAGTATCTTGTGCGTGAGAAGCTTGTAGATACCCTGAGGTGACTTCATATAATTCTAAAATAGCAGGTAGCTTCTTGCATAGCTAATCAAGGCATCAGCGCCCGGAGCAAGTGGAGGTGGCTGACAGTGTACTTTGGTTTCAGATGCATTCAGCTCTTTTTGAGTGATATGAGCTTAATTCATATTCTGGTTTCTATACTAAAAGTTTATGTGTTCTGATTTGGCAAATATTCTCCCCCGTAACCTGACAGCTCGTGCTTTGATAAAGCTGCTGATCTTAACGTCTTACTTGCATTTGTTCATGTGTTTCATTATGTGTGGGGAGAAAGTTCATACAGCTGAGTGAAGGGAAGAGGGTTTTTTTTTGGGGGGGGATTGAGTTATACCCCACCCTCCACTTCCATTCATTGCTCAGCAAAGGACAAAGGTGGCTCACCTGAAAAACTTGAAATACACACTACAGGTGAGTGGAAAGAGCTTTCAGAGAAAGGCGTCAGCCTGGGTTTATAAAGTAGGTAGGTCCCTTCCGGAGAGAACCGTCCCTTTGTGAGAGTGAAGGTCCCAGAGGGACATGCTTAGATCGTTTTAACTGCCAGTATCTTGAGGTTTTCCAAAGAAAGTCTAATGTCAGTGGATGGCTTTGGTCTGTCATTATGTCCATCCAAGATCTGGGCTACATTTTTGGTTCGGCGAATCCCTCTTTAGGACATCAAGGGGACAGTCTCTTGCAGGGGCCACTGGCCCCTTGCTAAGCAATCACATGAGGCTGATGTGCCTTACAAAACGGAGGGCTCAATTTCAGCGCTCAGGAAGCTACAAGTGGAAACGCCACATGCAAAGAGCCCATAATTTGACTCTAATAGATATTTAGCAGCTTAAATGAAATAACAAGGAATACGTTCACCCAGGCGCCGTCCAGGAGGACTTGGTGGGTATTTTACATTCCAGTCCTTGAAAGGAAAAACATAATTTTTTCTACTTTCCCAAGATATATGAATATTTTGGTATGCAAAGAGATAACACATGGCATACCTTTAAGGTTGAATCAAGTTCTGTTTGGCCAAAGGGATTTACTGCTATCAGTATAATGCAGGCCAGTCAATCAAGTTGAATTTTTCTTCCAAATCAGTGCATTCAAGTTCACCCAGGCAGCCACTTGCTTTTTGGTGCTGGTTTGTTCACAGGCTGACTTTGTTGACTTCTGGTGCCCAGAGTCAACAAATATGAATGTTGGAACTTGCTGCCCTGTGCCCGTTTCTCCTTACTCCCCCGCCCTAGCTCTGAGGGGTCGTTTGTGGACTCAGTCATTTCTCCTTTTAGCCACTCAGAACTCCATGGGTCTAAGCAGAGTTTATCATTCCGGGATTTTTCGAGTCTCATACTCCTTCAAGCCATGGTCCTGATTCTTCTTTTGATCCCCCCCAGCCCCCCCCCCCCGACATCCATCCAGTGCCCTCCCTCCATTGCGCGTGCCCTCCTGCAGTCCCTCCATGTCCCCCGGGCTGGACTTCTGTCACATCGACAGCACTGAGGGTCACGGTTACCCTGGCAAAGCACTCAGGCTCTGCAGTGAGAGCGGACTTGAGGCAAACCTCCCTTTGCGCTTACTGTATGCCTGCTGTTGTTACCCCGCTGTGGTGCGGGGAAGATCATAGGACCTGCCTCTTCAGTAGGAGCAGGCAAAATACTTAGCATGTGCTTGGAGAGTTAGCGCTCAATAAAACGTTAGTGATTATGAACGTCGCTGGTCTTCCTCACCTCGCTGCCTCATCTTGCCACAGGCAGCAGAGTTGTCTTCCTTCCCCTTGACATCAATCAAGCTGCTGCACTTCTCAGAAATCCCTGGTGGCTGCTAGTCCTGCTGGCTCAGGTTTGCACGCCAGCCGAGACATCCGTGCATACCTGCTTCACGCTCAAGTCTTCTCTGCGCCCTTCCAGCCCCACGGGGCAAACAGCACTCGCTGCTCCACTCTTACACCTCTGTGCCTTCGCACGTACTCCACCCGGCGTGTTGCCCTCTTTCTCTGCCACTTGTTAACATTCTACTCGTCCCTTGAGGCGCTGTTCCAGGGCCACCTCCCCCAGGAAACCTTTTTATCTAAATATATTTTTTAAAAAGATTTTATTTATTTGACACACACACAGAGAGAGCGCAAGCAGGGGGAGTGGCAGGCAGAGGGAAAGGGAGAAGCAGACTCCCCTATGAGCAGGGAGTCCGACGTGGGACTTGATCTCAGGACGCTGGAATGATGACCTGAGCCACAGGCAGATACTTCACTGACTGAGCCACCCAGGCCCCTCTACCTAAATATATTTTGAAGTCTAGTTTGGCCATCTAGTTAGAACTGATGACTCTTCCGGCAATGGTCTCATAGCAGTTGGCTTGTGCTTCTGGTTAGACTTGCCCATATGTGTTTGGTAATAGAGTTCGTTGCTCATATCTGTCTCCTTTAGGGGATTCTGAACAACTTCAGGGCAGGAATGGTGGCTCTAAAAATCTCTCAGTATCTACATGATGCTTCGCTCATAATATATGATCAATAAATGTTTTAGAATGAATTAAAATTAGGTATTATGTGGATAGTCTAAATATCTGGAAGTGGGCTGGAGCCGCTGCTCTAGGCGCATTTATTACAAAACTTAGTAGGTATGCGTGGCTCTGGTGATATGAGTGGACCCTCCAATCTCTTTGCTAGTCAGCAGCAGGGGGAGTCCTGACTCATCCCAGAGCCTTGATGAGAGAGCAGATGCAATGTGAGCTGGTGGGCGGGAGTCATGTTTCACTGGACTCACAATGGAGATGTTAAGGGACAGGGTTTTCTTCTCTACTAAGAGCGTAGAGAGAGGGAGAGCTACTCTTGGGTGGTGCAAAATCCCAAAATGTGATTCTGGGTCACTCCATGGTAAGATCTGGACAGGGAGCGTTGAGATCTATCCCTGGATGACAGGAGGTTGACGTTCCATAGAAAGCCCAGTTCCAGCATAGAGGACACTCTTTGTCATTGGATAAAAAGTTCACTAGCGTGCAGAGGGGAAAGGTGGCCACAGTATCTGTGGAGGTTGCCGCTCATCCGTGGAAACCTCTTCTCCCCTCTTCTCCAATGATGGAGCGACAGCTGGGATGTGGCTGTCTGTCCAGCTCAGGACTGTAGTTCCTGGCAAACTTGGCAGCCAGGTTTTAGGCAAAGACATGTACTTAAAATTTATGTGTGCAACTTCTTACTCATTTCCTGAGGGAAAGTCTCTGGCACTGGATCTCCACTTTTTCTTCTGTTCCTACTGGCTGAGATGGGAGCCATTGAACTGACCTCGGAAGCCATTTGTTGAAGATGGCAGAGCCGCGTCAGCCTGGCTCGCTGGCCGCCGGAGGAAGGAGAGCCTCTTGTAGCAGCCAGACGGGGTCACTCACCACCCCGTGCTCATTAGAGGAGCTGCCGGTCCCCCAACACAGGGTCTTTTCTTTCTCCAAAGCTGTCCCCAAATATTTGTTGAACACCGATTATGTGTTAGGCCTTCACAATGTGAGGGAATAAAAACAAGAAGGAATGATTCTCAGTCTCTGTCTTTAAGGAGTTGATAGCCAGGTCCAATAGGCAAGACATGTAGGGATCCAATGAACTGTACAGGCAGGCTCCCGCCAGACCACAGACAACGGACACTAGAGGCTCTAGAAGGAAAGACAGATTCCGTTGAGCTGTAGTGAGCTAGAGAGACCCCCGTGCAGGAGCTGCTTTGGAAAGATGGAGAGATGCAAGGAAGACATTCCGATGGGCAAGTGCCATGTGCATCTTGAGATCAGGGGAGGGGGTAGTGAACTCACAAGTTTGGACAGACTCAAGTGATTTGTTTTGCACCAGGGAGTAGCAGTGTACCTCTGGGAAGGGTGTTGGGGTGTGATTGGGGAGAGTCTTGAATACCAGACCGCCTTGGGAATTGGTTTCTCTCCGGCAGTCAGTGGGGAGCTGTCTACGGCCGCATCATGGCATGCCACTGTGAACCTTCCAGTTTGCATGTAGTAACCCAAGCAGCATTCTGTTTGTTCACAGATCTGTTGTCCCGGCGCCTTGTAGGAAGCTGTGAGAAATCTGCTTCGGTCTCCAAAGTACAGTTTTCTACAAATAGCTGGTTTGTGTACCCAGGGCCTAAAGCCATTCCACAGAACAAACTGCAGAGGAACAAATACATGCATGATTGTGTCAATGGCTCAACCCTTTCCTTTTAACTCCACCTTGAAAACAAACTTCCCCTCATCTTCCTAGGCTCCCATTTTCTACACCAGTGACATCTCACTGCACCTGTCTTTGTGTAATTACTTCTTTAAAAAAATGCAAGTAAACTTTGCATGTTTAATCTCAGTCTTCTTACCTCACTAACTGGCATTTTATTGATTTCCCTGCTCAAGAAGTCATGTTCAGACTCGGCTCTTCTGCAGTCACTCTTGCTTGTTTGTATTTATAAACCACCTAGCAACAGGTCTTTGAGGGAGCCCTCCTTCCCAACTGGTACCCTACATGCGTGTCAGCGGGATTGTGTAGGTTTTTCCAGCTTTACGTAAACATCTCTTCCTTTTGAACCAGTGGCAATTATCTTGAAACGAGAAAGTCAGGCTCGGGGAAAGTTGACTTCTAGGTGTTTTTCCTTGTCTTATCTCCAAAGAGTTAGACGTCTGTGGTCTTGAAATGGCAAAAGTTTAGATGAAGGAGAGCTTGACTGCAGCTGGCAAAATTTGAGTCATAGCTTTCAACTTGGGCGGGCTAACATTAACTTCAACATGTTCCCTAAACATGTGAGGGTGGAAGGCCAAGATGCCGGAACAGTATTCCGTGACCCTTTGTCCAACAGTGACCTTTCTGAAATGATTGAATCAGATGTGGGAGAAGACGGTGTAAAAATAAGAAGGCTTCTCAGATGTTTGAATTGTACAAGACATTATTCTTGCCAGTATGATGGAAAATGTTGTATAATTCATTTGAACATTGAAGAAAATCAGGAATGGAAGCTTCTTTTGGGCTGCGGGGAAAAAAAAAGTCTCAATTTGTAAATGTTGCTATCTCAGTAACTTCTCAAGTTGTGGAATATTCTGTGGCTCTAATCAACAGAATTGTGATCAACCGTGTGGTGATTTTGCTTCGTTTTTTATCACATTCTGGCAAGTTGTGTTTAAACAGGTCTCAATATCTCATTCTTTAACTACCGTCTCTGTGTTTACCCTTCTCAGAAGAGCAGGACTATCATTTAGAGAAGCGAGCCTATGCTAGCATCACGAGGATGCTTGCTGCAATATGGGTTTGGGGGGAACAGCATGACCGCTTATTTATCTCCATCCACATATGGATTAGCTTGTGTTTTCCTACCTGTCCCTGGCAGTTGCTATTTCTTCCTTTATTTCTGCCTTTTGCTCCCCCTACACATTACTTTTCTTAGTTTCTCCATATCATTGTTTTTGTTTTTAAAGTTTATGGTTGGGGATGGAGGGACAATGGGTAATGACGGTCCGTGGGTATAGGATTTCTTTGGGGGATGATGAAAATGCTCTAAAATTAATTATGGTGATGGCTATATGACTCTGAGTGTACAAAAGAAAAAAATCATTGAATTGTATATGGTAAATATGTGAATTTCTTGGGCACCTGGTAGAGTCAGATTCTGTGTGGGCCCTGAGATGAGTGGTAAATAAAATCAGTGAGTTCCCTCTTCGCAAGGGATTGACATTCAAGTGTTGGAAACAAATACTAAATAGTGAAAAAAATGATTTCTCATAGTGATAAATGCTCAAAAGAATATTTAAAGGTGAACATATTGTAGAGAGTTTATTTGAATTTAAGATGGAATCTTCAAGAGAGTTCTCTCTGTGAAGGTAACATTTTAGGTGAATCTGAATGATGGAGGAGCAACCCAGAGATGTGCATGTTTGGGGCAAGAGTATGCCCGGCAAAGGGAACAGAGAGGGTAAAGTTCCATTGTGTCTGGAGCAGAGCGGAGGGTGCATTATGCAGGTTTTGTAGGGCAAAGAGCCCTTGATTTTTGTTGTGATGACAATGGGCATTCATTGGAAGATCATAAGTAGCGGCATGCTAGGGTCTGATTTCCACTTTCAAAAGAGCTCAGAGACCAGCAGAAGGCTATTGTGTACTTATGTTGTAGTGAGAGTAGTGGAGATGTAAGAAGTGGTTGATTTTGGAGGTACAGCCCAGTGTATGTGTCTTTTATATCTCCTAGCGTAGCGTGGCATATACAATGGATACTTTGTTGAGTGGATGAATGTTCCAAGAGGACCATTTGGGGGAAAATATCTAAGCAACAACAGAAGGCCAATGATACATTGGTCTTTGGTGCCATGAAATACTGACTTTTGAATTTATCAGTAGTTGCTGTGTTCTTGATGGATGTTACTATGGATTATAGTCCAAACTTGCAATATCAGTAGAGATAATACAGACTAATTCCCTTGCATTTCACTGTTCATCGCAATGCCATGCAGAAAAGGAGGATTTAATTTGAGGTTAAAGATATTGTGCAATGGGGGGCGCCTGGGTGGCACAGCGGTTAAGCGTCTGCCTTCAGCTCAGGGCGTGATCCCGGTGTTGTGGGATCGAGCCCCACATCAGGCTCCTCTGCTATGAACCTGCTTCTTCCTCTCCCACTCCCCCTGCTTGTGTTCCCTCTCTCACTGGCTGTCTCTATCTCTGTTGAATAAATAAATAAAATCTTAAAAAAAAAAAAAGGATATTGTGCAATGGAGAAGCAAGGGTAGCTTTACTTTTAAGGTAATCTCTTTTCCATACCTTGATATCTTCCTATCATTGCCTCTACCTGTCTGGTGACATTTGTTGAGTAATAAACACCTCTTAAAAACAAAACAAAACAAAACAAAACAAAAAAACAAAACCCCGAAGTCTGGAATTCAGAGGGTCAATATCTTTGTAGTAATATTCATTAGGGAGCAGAAATGGAAACCATGAGATATGGAATCTGTTCTCTGCATGATCCATCTCATTATTCAAGATAAAAGAACACCATAGGAGTTGCTGAGAATCAGTTTCCATATTTAGATTTCTGGTTTGCTAGAAATTAACTGCATCACAATAGGTCCATGCTCTGTTTCTGGGAAGCAGTTGGCAGGGAAGGGAAAGAACATATTCTTTGAATATCAGTTTATATCCTGGTTCTGTTGCTTACTGCAAGGGCTTGGCAAAACACTTCATTTCTGGGTTCGGTGTGCTAAGCTGTAATACGATGGCAATAATCCATTGCTTTCCAAAATAACTGCTTTTGAGTATTATCTATATGGGAGGTCACCTATATAAAGTAACTCAAAACATGGTCTCTTTACTTCCTTTCCCTTTTCTTTCCCCAGGAAGCAGTTGTCAGGTGTAATTTTATTGCTTATCAATATTGCAGTTGTCATGAGACCATAGAAGGGGTCTGGCTCTGCGGAAGAGGCTCATCACCGTGGTGGTAAATCGGATGCAGAGTCCCGGCTTCCCTTGAGGACATGCAGGGGTCGCGGAAGTAGCCAAGGATTGAGGGAGAGGATGGGTTTCTGTGATTATGTCAGAATCCCAACCAATGGCCAAGATATATGACCTGGGAGAAGTGAAAGTAAAAGCTGGCTATGTTAAGAGTACACTTGGAAGAAGGCTACCGAGAATGGAAAAGGACTGACCTTCCATTCAGATGCAAGCCTTTGACTTGGTTACACTTTGTTTCCTCTCCAAACTGGCACTTTATTTGCAGCCCTCAAAGAAAGAGCAACCATTTGATTTTGTAATGTAAAAACTATTATTGCCCTTAGGAAAAGGATTACTGAACTTTCTGTACCTAGTGTTTATGCCTTTAATAAGCACAGTGTTTCCAAGAGAATTGAATGCCTTTTTGTACTGTGATGTTTTTCTACCACTACATCTGAGTTTTTGTACCTTAATGTCTGGGAAACTTGTTTTTATAAATTCACAGAAACCTGACAAACAGTAGGAATTTTTGTTCTCTGCCCTGTAGAGATGGGCAAATCCCTAAAGAGCTTGTTGATTGCATGCTTGCCGCTTTGCTGGGAGCCAGGCGCCTCTCTTTTCTAAGGAAAAGATTTATGGAGGGGGATAAGGTTCATGGGAAATACCAGACTCAGAGAGCCCAGGCGTTAGCGAGCGGCATCACAGGTGGTCGGCTCATCCACTCGTCTCTGAAAACTCTTACAGGCACTAACATCAGCTTGAGCTCTATGGTTTGCATCTAGCATTGCATTTTAACTCCAATGATGGCATCATGAACGGCAATGACATGCAAAGACCTGGTACTCTTTTTTTTCTTTTAAATTTTATTTATTTATTCGTCAGAGAGAGAGAGCACAAGCCGGGGGAGTGGAAAGCAGAGGGAGAAGCAGGCTCCTCACTGAGCAAGGCGCCTGATAGGGGACTTGATCCCAGGACCCTGGGATCATGCCCTGAGCTGAAGGCAGATGCTTAACCGACTGAGCCACCCAGGCGTCCCAGAACTGGTACTCTTTTGAATATTAGAAGCCAAAGCATGAAGAGGAACAATTTAAGTGTGGAGCAATGAGACGAGAGAGAAAAGCAAGAGTCGGATGAAAAAGTGGTTTGTGTGCCAACTCCAAGAGTTTAAACTTTATTCTAAGACACTTTGGGAAGATAAGGAAAAATCATGGGCGGTTTGTAAGTGAAGACATGAGATTTTCAGACGTATATTTTGGAAAGGTTTTTCTAAAAGAAAGGGCTCTGTGGAGGTTTGATTAGAATGGCGAAGCAGGGAGCCAGCCAGCACCCTCACAGCCACCTGTAAGTGAAAGTCTTCACTTACCAAAACCAGTCCATAAGGTTGAGAAGAGGCAGCTCCAGCAAACATGCAGACGACAGCACAAGGCTATAAACCATGAAAAATCAAGGAAACAAGACATCACCAAACGAACACAATAACTTCTCAGTGGCTGACCTCAAAGGAGTGAAACCTACAGATTGCTGGCTAAAGAACTCAAAGTAATCATTTGAAGGAAGCTCAATAAGCTATGAAAGAACACAGATATTTGGCACCAAAAGCAAAGGCCACAGAAGCAAAAATAAACAAGTGGGACTACATCAAAGTGAAAAGCTTGCACAGCGAAAGAAATAGTCAACAGAAATGAAGAGGGGACCTGTGGAATAGGAGAAAATATTTTCAAACTATATATCAGATAAGGGGTTAATATCCAAAATGTGTAAGGAATTCATATAACTAAATAGTAAAAAATCAAATCATCTGATTTCAAAATAGGCAGAAGACCTGAGTAGACAATATTTCAAAGAAGATGTACAAAATGGCTAACAGATACATGAAAAGATATTGAACACCAATAATCACTAGTAAATGCAAATCAAAACCACAGTGAGGTCTCACCACTTACCTGTTAGAATGGCTATATCAAAAAAACAAGAGCTAAGTGTTGACAGAGATGTGGAAAAAAGGGAACCCTAGTGTACTGGTGGGAATGTAAATTGGTACATCCACTGTGGAAAACAGTACAGAGGTTCCTCAAAAAATTAAAAATAGAACCACCATATAATCTAGCAGTCCCACTTCTGGGTATATATCCAATGGAAATGAAATCTATCTTGAAGGTTATCTGCACTCCCATGTTCATTGCAGCATTATTTACAATAGCCAAGAGATGAAAACAACCTAAGTGTCCACTGATGGTTGAATGGATAAAGACAATATAGTGTAAAATGGAATATTTTCCAGCCATAAAAAAGGACGAAATCCTGCCATTTGGAGATCCATGACATCATGGATGAGCTCAGAAGGCACTATGCTAAATGAAGTAAGCCAGATATAGAAGGACAAATACTGCATGGTATCACTCATATGTGGACTATAAAGAGAAAAAAAGTTGGAATCATAGAAGTAGAATGGTGGTTGCCAATGGCTGAGGGGTGGGGGAAATGGGGAGTTGTTGGTAAGAGGTACAGTCTTTTAGTTACGGATAGGTTCTGAGGATCTAGTGTACAGCATGGTGACTACAGTTAATGATGCTGTGTTATATACTTGAAATCTGCTGAGAAAGCAGATTTTCAGCATTCTCAGTGCACACGCACACACAAAAAGGTAACTACGTAAGGAAATGGATGTGTTAATTAACTTGATTATGATAATCATTTCACAATGGATATGTATTTCAAATCATCATGTTGTACACTTTAAATAAACACAATTGTATTTGTCAATTACATCAGTAAGTTGGAAAGAAAAGAAACATTTTCATGTAATATTTACCAGGAGTGTTCAGTTTAGTCATGGAGACTCTGTAGCCCCTGGACAGAGCTGCTTTTTCACTCGCCTTCAAAACACTGCTTTCTCATCACTTAGAATTGCTTTTTAGGAGATTCGCTTCTGAAATACCAAATTTTATTAAGACCAATCAAAGGAAACTTAAAAGATATAAAATATTGCATATTTATTTTACTTCTCTGGATGTCTGCTGTGATTTCTTTTCACCCTAGTATGTTTTTAATGCTGATAATAGAGTTCATTTCATTGGTTACTTTCATGTTAGGGAATAAAGGATATCTAAATTGAAAGATACAATAGTAGCAGCACATTTTTTATATTATAAAACTTAGAGGATGTTGAAACAGATCTGGTATGCTTGGTGTGGAATTACATATTATTGGGATGTTTCCCACCTTGTGCCTTCTTTAAGAAGTATTTACAGTTCCTAATTTACACTCTCTTGAGCTACTGGATCACAAATGAAGGGGTCGTATCATCTAAGAAGGACACAGATTACTAGAAGAAGTGGGGGAAATGTTGGTCAAAGGGTACAAAGTTTCAGCTATAAGGGATAAATAAGTCCTTGAGATCAAATGTACAGCATGGTGGCTTAGTTAATAATACTGTATTGTGTACTCAAAATTTGCCAAGAGAGTTGGTCATAATTGTTCACACACACACACACACACACACACAGATGTAACTATGTGAGGTGATAACTAGATCTGTTACTTAGCTTGAGTGCGGTAATTATTTCACAGTTATTTGTATATCAAAACATTACATTGTATACCTAACATATATACAATTTTTATTTGTCCAGTAAGCATCAATAAAGCTAAAAAAATAAAGCAATACAAAACCATCAAAAGCTAGACTATTTACCATAAATAAGATGCATAAATGCCTATCAATAAACCACAAAAATAACAATAAATTTAAAAAAAAAAGAACATACATTGCTATCAATATAGTAAGCGTTAAGCAAAGTTATATCATCACCCATGTGATAAATCTGTGCTGTGAGCAAATTATTGAGTTGGGGTTGAAAAAGTTGAGACATGGGTCCAAAAACATATAAGAAAAGTTTTTTTCCTTACAATGCAGTTGATGAGACCATATATACACACATACATATATATATATATATATATAATTTGACTGACTGGAGTGTAATAGCAATACAAGCCCACATAGCAAGACACATCACCAAGCAACTTATGGTTGGAAACCAAATGAATGTTGGTGACAGTAAGTGTCCAGGAGGGAAAGAATGTTATGCAGGCCCAAGTGGTTTAGGATGGGTCCCAGTGGAGCCAGTATAGATGGAGAGGAAGAGAATACAAAGATAGGGACATGCCAGTTATGTTTTTGTGGAAAGGAGAAGTAAAGAATTGCAGTCTGAAAAGTAGGTTGGTGCCCAAGGGTAAAGGCAATCTATCTTAGGTATTAAGAGCCCCTTTTGAGTATTGGATTTGAATCCTAGAACAGTTCTCACTAATTTCCTTCGGGCAAGAAAACATCTTGCTAATCCTCAATTTCTTCATCTATAAAATGTGGCCAATAATCATTACTCCTTAGAGGGGTGTGTGTGTGCGTGTGTGTAATAACTGACATAATGCAGATTTCTTAGTACAGTGCTGTTAGGTGAATGGCAAATTAAGGAATGTGAACCATGTGTGTCCATAGGTAACCAGAGCTGGTTTTTGATGTGGACAGTGACATAATGAAAACTGCCATAAAAAAAAATGTTAGGATAATATGTAAAAAAAAAAAAAAAAGACTGGAGAGAAGAAAAAGGAAACCTACACAGGTGCTTTTGAAAGTTTGAGATTCTCTGACTTGGGAAATGGTGATCTTTTTAATAAACAAGTGTGAGGGAGCAGCCAGTTTTCAGAGGGGGTAGGTGGGGCTAAATTTTCATACATTGTTTCACAGTTAGGATGTAAAATAAAGTTGTTGAGGTATAGTTAGATTCAGAGGCAGGGCTACCACTGGGAGAACTTCATACTTTGAGGAGCAAGAAAGGCACCTGCAAAGAAGGCAGGTGAAAACTCAGCAGGGGTAGAAGGAGAGTCCAAGGGATGTAGTAGGAACACACCTGAGCTGCGGGGTCTCATCTGTAGATGACACCACAGAGGTGCCTCTGGGATGCACTGAGGCTGCAGTTATCGATAAGGAGGTCATCACTAACCTTTCAGTAAGCTGTTTCAGAAAGGGGGATGGGCTGGGGAGGATCCAAGACGAGGTGAGATGGAGGCAGAAGGGGTAGCAGGCGGCAGGTGAGAAGTTTGACAATCAAGAGAAGCAAACTATAGGCAGCAGGAAGGCAGGAGGGTTTTCAAGATGACTTTTGGAAGGCAGAAGAGAGAACAATTCAATGCGGGAACCTAAACATGCGGAAGAGGCAGGAATTAACAGAAGCAAATTCCTGGAGCAGAAAGATGATGGAATGGAAAGAAAGCAAGGATCTAGGATATCTCTATTTATTAGATCAGGAGAAAGGAAAAACTGATGGATATAGAAACAGGTGTTTTGAACTAGAACTTATATTGGCCTTGGAAAAATGAAATCTGAAAATGAAATTTGGAATTGTCTCCAAATTGGGAACTGAGAAAATAAAAGGCAAGAAAAGGAAAATGAGGGAAGTTCTAGGAAAGAATCATGGTATTTCAGCCATCTTTAGGATAGTGAAAGAACAACAAACATCATGTCCAGTAAGGAGGGGGTTGAGCAAAGGCATGGTCAACTATATTAACCCATCATAGGTCATGAAGCTGTGGGCACCTGACCACAGAATTTTCAAACAGATTAACAAGGGCAATGGCAAATTCAAGGTAAAGTGATACCAGGGAACAAGGTTGCTTTCAGTGTTGGACTGTCCTACATTGTGAAGGCAGGGACTTGGCATTTCCTGATCAGGTGGAGCTATGAGAGATTAGGAAGAAACAAAGCACAGTAGCGTACAACAGCTCCGAGTGTTTTGATGTCAGTCAACAACCAGTGGGATTGCCCAGAAAGAACATTGAAACAAACAGTGGAAGCGATCCAGAGAATAAGAAACTGTTATTTTCAAACCAACCAATTAGAAAGTGACATGACAGCCTATAAATAGGCAATATGTCAGCATTTTATCACCAAACATCCTAAGTTGACAACCCAACCAAGTGAACAAAATGTTACAGAGTTGGACAGGCCATTGTGAAGAGAAACTGCTGTTAAGCCAAAATAAATACTATTACATGTGACATTTCAGAACGGCAAGGCTTCAAAAGAATAGCGGATGAAATAGCCCTTACTAATAATGAATGAGAAGAGAAAAATACCCTGGGATGATGAAGAAAGACAAATAAAAGAGAAGGCAGAATTTAGATCAATAGTGGTTTAAGAGCATGGACTGCATTTCAAGAAACCTGTCATTTACCCATTCTTTGTGTCTGAAGGTCCAAATCCGGAACTGGCAGTAGGCTATGTTTCTTCTGCCTTTAATGGCAGCGGGGTCCTATGCAATCGTTTCCCATTTACAAAGGAAGACAGTTGCAATGAAGATGCTTAAGGTCACTGCTAGTTTTGAAGTTCTGTGATATTTGATGTTTAGTCAGATTTTCATGTAAGAACTCAGACACGATCGGGTATCAGAGGAACATTGCTTTAGGAACTGGAAGAATCAGAAACCTTGGATTCTAGTCTCAGCTCCGTGTGATTGTGTGGCTTATGACATGTCATTTGACTTCTCAGTATCTCAAGTTCCTTCTGTAAGATAACAAAGAGAGGCCAAGTGCTCACTAAGGTCTTTATCATGTTTCAAAAATCTGTGTTTCTACAAGAGTGGGTCACCACACTATAGACTGCCTAAATAATACAATTGTTTTTTGACAAATAACATTAGGTATGGAAACAACTATGTTGTGGGTGACAGAAAATAAATACTTCTAGAAAATAAAGACTTCCTATGGAGAAGAGATCCAATGCTAACGCTAAAGCACAAAGATAACACTAAATCCGTAGGACTGAATGAAGTGGCTTAGGGAGTGAGTGTCCATAGAGGAGCGTTCTGAAGATTGAGCCCAGCTTCTTGACTTCCAAGATGGTGGAGACCTAGCAAAGGAGACTAAGAGCAGACCTGTGAGGGTATAGGAGAACTAAGAACAAATAAAGTCCAGGTGATCAAGGAAAGAAGGCAAGTTATGGAGGAGGCAATGTTGTCAAATGCTATTGATCAAAGGAAGATAGGGTTTTATAGGAAGAGAATTGTCAATTGGATTTGGCAATGTAGGGTCATTAGTGACACCGATAAGAGCAGTTTCATGGAGTGATTGGGGGATGAAGGCATGACTGGAGTAAGTTCAAGGAAGAATGGGACAAAACGAAATAGAGCTAGCAAGCACAGAACCCTTTCAATGAGTTTTGCAGTAAAGGGAAGCAACAACTGAAGAAAGATATAAAGTCAGGAAGTTTTGTTTTGTGTGCAATGAGAGTTGTTCAGTGAGAATGATGCAGTATAGTAGAAAAACTGATGATACAGGAGCCAATAGATAACCAAAAAAAAAAAAATAATAATAATAACTAAGCAAAATAATTTCGGATTGCAGTGAAGAAACCAAACAGGCGGAGAAACATTGGGATCTTTAGATAAAATAGTTTAGAAAGCCTTTTTAAGATGTTTGAGTTGGAATCTGAAGATTTTTCTAGTCGTTGTTGTTGGGGTGGAGAGAGAAAGGGAGAGAAAGATTGATTCACAGAGGAAATGTAAAGCACAGATGACCCCGTTCAGCTTGGAACATGTGGGGTTTAGGGAAGGAGGTCAGTATGGCTGAAAAGCAGTCAAAACAGAGCTGAGGCTGAAGAGTGGGCAGCTACCTGATCTTGTCATTGTTTGGTGATCATGATAGGTCTAGATTTTATTGTAAGTACAAAGAGAAGTCCCTGCAGGATTTTAAACAAGAGAAATGTTTTAATATGATCATTAATAGCATTGTTAATAACAATTGTTATCATCTTGCATTTTAAAAATACTTTATGGTTTTTAAGTGCTGGATCTCCTGTGTGGAGGCTCGCAGAGTTCACGACAATTGCTTGAAGTCTTTGCACAGACCTGGGCGCTGAGCTCAGTGGGAAGTGCAGAGTATGGACTCAAACCCAGTTCTACCACTTGTAAAGCCAGTGATTTTTCTCCCATCACTCTGCGGTCTGTCATTTGCAACCTTTGTTCATATTCCCCAAACTCATATCTGTCCCTGTCACCCCAATGTCATCCCTGTCATTCCCAATACTGCTTCTCGACAGAAACTCCCTACTGCTGTTCCTTTGCACTTTTCTTTGATTCTTGAACACATCAGGATTAACCCCAAGCACAGAAGGCACTTAAAGATCCTTGTTTTTATTTTTTAATTTATTTAACTTATTTTCTATTTTTTAAAGATTTTTATTTATTCATTTGAGAGAGACAGAGAGAGCACAAGCAGGGGGAGGGCTAGAGGGAGAGGGAGAAGCAGGATCCTGGCTGAGCTTGATCCCAGGACCTGGAGATATGACCTGAGTTGAAGGCAGCCCCTTAACCATCTGAGCCACCCAGGCACCCCAAGAGACTTGTTTTTAATGACAAATTTGCTTTTATTGGCAAACGAAAATATTTGGTATTTCAAGCAGAGTAGATTAAGATTTATGTCAGGGTTGAGAGAGACAGATATATGTTATTAAAATCAATACGATGTGGTTGAAACGTATGAATTGTATTTTTAAAGCCTGTAGCATAGTTCTTCCCTCAAAACGATTAAATCCTCAGGTGTGTTTGCCAGACATTTTGACCATTAGTTTTTGGCCTAATTCAATGAGCAAAAGGATCCTCTTCAATCTTATAACCAGAGAAACGACTTTCAAATGAAAGACCACATTTTAATCAATGTTTAGTTAAGGAAGCCTTGCTTGCCAATCTTTCAGATTTCTGTTTGCAACTAGTTGCATATGATTTGTTTTGAAGAACAAAAAGCATTTACTATGACATGGAATGTGAAGATAAATATTAACATCAGGTCTTCACGTAGTCACAGGGCTGATCTAAGTGAAATTGCTCTTTAAGTGGGCTCAGGCACAGCAAGGGATTTACCCGTAAGGCTAAAGTCAGACAGGAAGTGACTAAAAATGTCCCCATTGGCTCAAGTTGGCCCCAACCAATTAAGATGCCCTCAAATAGAAGAGCTGAGAAGTCAGGTTGCCACCATTCCCACCATGGAACTGGGCCAAGGCAAGTCAAACTTCCTTAGTATTCCACTCCCTTCCAATCAGCTGCAGCCGCATAGAAACAGTATTATTATTATTATGGCTTTATTCATTGCAGGAAAGTTTCAGTTGTTGAAGATTTAGTGCAAGATTTGACCATCTGTACCAAAACATTCCGTTTACATGCAGACTGTGGACCATGTGTTTGAGTG
The DNA here is from genome assembly GCF_017311325.1 of Ursus maritimus. Classification (NCBI taxonomy): domain Eukaryota; kingdom Metazoa; phylum Chordata; class Mammalia; order Carnivora; family Ursidae; genus Ursus; species Ursus maritimus. The sequence goes on from NW_024423344.1 coordinate 46,934,403, forward strand.
TGGGCCATAAAATAAGTGTGGTCCAGGATTCATCTGCAGCGTATTTTTTATTACCTTATGTAGGAATAAAATGGTTTCTTTTGAGCTTAAAGGGCTGACATGAAGAGGCAAAAAGGAAAAAAAAAAAAAACACTCCACCCTACAACTAAAATTGTTTTACTTGTTCAGATAGAAGAATAACGCGCAGCTACAACCTTTACTGTACGCAGATTACAAAATTAAGGAACTACTTTTACAGTAAGTCAAATTGTTAGATCATATTTTTACACCACTAAATCCTAGTAATATAAAAAATAATCTGTCAGGAAATCTACAAATGATTCAACAGCAAGTTGAGACTTGGAAACAAAAAGGATTGCATAGTACCCACCTGTATCAGCTTAGCTCTAATTATATAGATAGAATTATGTGTAATTTTTTTCATTCAGTAACCATTTACTCAATTCGAGTCAATAGGTAATAATGGAGAACCTACCACGTGCAAAGCACGGGGTTAGGCACCACTCAGGGGGCACAAACAAGACACGGTTCCTGTTTTCAAGGAGTTTACAGTCGAGCGGGGGAGATGGCCAAGTACACAGCTAACTCTAACATAGGTCTGGCTGTGACAAATGCTATAAATGAAAGTATAAAAGAAACTGCCATTAATTTTGTCCAGAGGATTCAGGGAGGCTTCACAGAGATGAATGGTGAGTAGAACTTCTACAGGCAGAGAGGGAACAAAGGGCTTTCCAAGTAGAGGAACAATGTGACGGAAAGTCTTTAAGTTTGCCTAGAGCGTGGAGTCCTGCTGGGGAATGGATACAAATGAATCTATGTGGGGGATGAAAGATACCGGAAATGAGGGCAAGACCAGAGAAGCCTTATGGAGACTGGAACCAGAGTATATACAGTGGGAATGGAAATGAACCAGGGGCTTAGTGGGACTTGTGGTTTTTGTCTCAATCGTGTTCTTTTCTTGTGCCTAACTTACCTCCTGGGAATGTTCTGTTCTTCCTTCAAAACTCAGCTGTAAAAATCACCTCCAGGTGAAGCCTTCCTCCACCTCTCAGATGGCATATGTGTCTCCATTCTTGGTGCCTCGAGAGCATGTGGATCAGATCACGCTTGGAGTTCTTGTAAGTTACAGCCCCTATGAGCAGCAGATTGGAAGGAAGGCCTCGTTTTGGATCCACTGCTTGCAAGGGTAGTTTTAGGTGGAGGTGGGCAGTAGGCAGCTAGAATCCCCATCTGCGGCTCAGGGAGTACATAGAGTTTAAGGAAGATTTGGGAAGAATTTGCATAGAAATGGTCATAGAATTAGAATTTAGAGAAAAAAAAATGACTCAGTTTAGAACACATCAAGGTTCAGAAGTCTGTAAGATATTCTTATTTTATTTTTAAAACTCAGTACTAGCTGTGGACTTATGTCTTCAATGAACTTACAATCTAGAGATGTTTGACCAAAAATAAAGTGTGTCATTTGGTGAGGGACTCAAAGTTTTCACTGGGAAAATTTAAAACATGTATTAATATAAAATAACATAAATGTTTTCTAAAAAAATTCTAGGTGTCAGTATTTTAATAAGATGATTGAATGCCTAATTGGCATATATACTACTTAGGAAGCTATATATTATAATTATTATTAGAAAGATGTTGTTTATGTGAAAATCAACAATCAGCTTTCAAGCGTAAGTCAATTCATGAATGAATAAATCCTGTTATAAGATAAGCCCAAGTGTGTTGAAAGCAGCCACTGGTCCTCCATCCAATGCCGAATCACTCAGGAATTGCTTTGAGAAAGGGCAAATCTGTAAAATGAAGCTCTGGAAGACATAGTTGGTGAGCCTATGGCAAAAAATTGTGAAGGCTCACAAGTTACTCAAAGGTAAAATTTCAAGAAAAAAAAATAGAGAACTTCTTTTGCCACCAACTATGCTGGGGGAGCTCTTTAGAAAGGACTTTTTCTAAAGAGAAAAAGAAGTTATGTCATTGCTTTTGTCACTTGCTGTTCCAAGTGTTGGTAAGTCTGGAGTTAGGACGGATTTTTCCATGTTGGATTCTAAATAAGAGGAGAAAGGAGGAAAGTTTGAGAGGAAAGGGGATCCGTAAGGCAGAACCTACCAGAGAGGAAGGGAAGATGAGAGACAGTGAAAAAGCAATTTGGAATGAAAAATGCTTGACAAAGTTCAAGAAGGTGGTCAGGAACAGCGGGAGGAGGAGCACTGAGAGAGGAAGGTTCTAAAGGGATGAGCATAGAGGCGGAAGGCTATTTTGGAAAGAAAACTGAGCCAGGAGAACAAAAGCAGAAAGAAAGCAGGCAACAATGTTGAAAGTAGGTATTACTGTAGGACCATGCCAATCCATATTTATGGAATGCATTAATCGCTTGGGATGATAATGAAGATTGCAAAAAAGGGCACAGAGAATTCGATTATGAGACCGTTCGAGATCTCTAAGTAGTATCAAAAATAATGGGACAGGACAAAGATCGGAGGTGGTCAAAGGAAGAGAAGTTGGGGTGAGCCAGAGAAGAAAGGGACCAACTGAAAACAGAGGGATGGGGTTAAGTGGTGGGTGTGCTTGGTTTTCTTTTATTTGAGCGTGGAGGAGATCAGAGACCATTTGACCGAAGGCCATTGCGAGTCTCAGAGGAACCAAGAAGGACCTAAAAACAGAAGATCAGGAAAACTGCCTTCAATCAGAGCCAAGAATTTAAAATATAGAGCAAGTCTAGTAAAAATATGCCAGCGTAGCATGCCTCAGCAATGGCTCTCAAACTTTTTCCAGTGTGCACACATGACTGAGAATGTTCATGTGTTCTGTGCTATCATGGGAGTATATACTTTCTGGCAAATTAGCTGTAATTTCACCTCATTCTCATCCACTCAAGAAAGCCTATCAAAGTGCAAATGAGAAAGAGTGACACTGAATCCCCTCTCGTTTAGCCAAATCTCTCGCATGCATGAGCCAGAAAACAAGAGAAAGGGAAGGTCTAGAGCTATGGATTAAGGGGATAATGGGCTATCAGGGAAATGGACAGGGGGCTTTTGTGTCTCAGCCATTTCAAGTTTGAGAGAAGGGGAAGGCTCTTTGCAACCCTGGACTTATGAGAACCTCTGATGAAGAAGTCGTTCAAAGAACTGAGTCTTGAGAACTAAAAAAAAAAAAAAATGTTAATGGAGAAACTTGGTTTGGGGGTGAGAGTAAAAACTGGAGAGCATGGAGAAGATGGAGAGAATATGAGCAAAAGCCTAGGCACTGCTGCAGGGAAGAAATGGTGGGGAGACAGAGAATCTGGGAAGGAGTCCTTGGAGCCGAGAGGGGACAGCTGTTCTGTTCTGTGTTTCACCGTTGGGCAGAGAGCAGACATCACCCCAAGACCGAGGGGCCAGGCTGGGTGATCCAGGGTCTGCCCAAGTTGCAGGGTCGTCCAAAAAAGCATTTTTGTTGTTTGGTGACAACAGACTGGTGGGTCAGATATACCCGTTTTTTCCCCCTGTCCCCCTCTGTCAAATTCTGAGAGCTTCATGGGCAATGTGTATTTTTAAGTTTTTAAGCACATGCAATCAGAGGGGATTTTCTACAAGGACTTACAAAAATGCAGATTACACTGTAAAAATGCTTCTCAGCCAATAAAAGTCCTGTTTTACTGCGCAAATTTCTTTATGATGTTTAACTTCGGTTCAGGTTCTGATACCGAGAAATGAAATTTGGTGGAATGAGAAGGAAAAACAACATGGAAAGAAGAAAACCCCAAGATAGCCATTTAAAACCCCACAATCAGACCTTGTTTATGTGATACAGACTCAGAGTTTTCTCTTCAAAAATGCACGCGATTAAGAAAATACTTTGAGAACCTAATAATAGGTCCTTGAAACCTGAGATCCACCTCTCATCTTTCTAACTCTTGGGAACGCAGTTAATAAGAATGTATGTTTTTAATACACTGATTCTTAGCAACAAAGTAGTTCTTTAATTAGTACAAAACTTGAATAATGCATTGCCTATTATTGTGCGAGGCGCATAATATTTGGTAACTTGTACTGGCAGATTCGTTTACATATGTCACCACTGTACCTGTAATTTAGTTTAATGCCAGGCCGGTGAGCCAAGTGTGTGTGTCTGTGTTTTTAAAGCTTTCCCCAACAGTTGTTTCATGGGGCTTCACGGTAGTAACGAAAACAGTGTCTAGATTAGGAAATCATAATCAGTCAAAATGACTGTCTCTTGCAGCTTTCTCTTATATACTCTGCTCACACGAGGGCATTGAGTGGTTCACTTTATAGAGGATTATTTAATGTTATCTTTTTTTTTTAAGATTTTATTTATTTATTTGAGAGAGAGAGAGCACAAGCAGTGGGGAGGGACAGAGGGAGAGGGAGAGAAGCAGGCTTCCCACTGAGCAGGAAGCCCGGCCCGGCCCGGGGCTCGATCCCAGGACCCTGAGATCATGACCTGAGCTGAAGGCAGATGCTTAATCCCCTGTGCCACACAGGTGCCCCGGATTATTTAATATTATCCTAAAAAATGGGAAATACTGGCCGAAGGTGCAGTTAGTAAGTTGTGTATAATTTTGCCAAGAGAGATGCTGTCTTTTAAGTGAATTAAATCAAAACCAAAGCACGGAGACTTGAAACAAACTCGTGAGACCCACTCGCAGGGCGGATGCATAGGACAGACCAGATGCAGATGTTCCGACGTGTCTTTTTTGGTTTGAATTGTTCTCATTTCTCGCATCGTGCCGTGCAGTTTTCTGATGTAGGGAATCTCTTCTTGACAGAGTAATCAAGTTTCTCCCTCGTGACCAATTTGCCCGAAAGGAGGATGGCTGAAAAAGAATGCGGGCCAGTCCCTTTCTACCCCGATCTCAAATCAAGGTTGCCTCCGCAGGTGTTGTAACTGGAAGCTTCCAATGAAAAGGGAGTTCCAAAAAAACATGAGAAAACCTCAACTCACAGCTATTTAAAGCTACCCTCCCGTCTCCTGATGAACTGTCAGTAGAAGTGTGTCGTTTATTCCCTCACTCCACACTGGATTTCCATGGGCAGATAGCAGCAGGATTTGAAGAGTTTTTCATCGTGACTTATGTCGCCAAGATTTAGAGTATTTTGTTTGTCTGAGGGTCTCCCCACTACAAACCTTAGCCATCAATATTAAAATGGAGGATTCCTTCCTTTGGTAGTCGCAAGCACAGCATACATAATCCTTTCTCTCTGGCAGAGCTTTCTGGCCTTTGGCTGGTCGATGTATACAGTATCTATAGTTATTGCAGGCAAGTGACTGCAAACTGACTTGCAACTGACTTGCAAACCCTTTGATCAAACCAGCTAAACTTGATTTTCCAGATTATTCAAGAGACAAGGCACACATCTATCAGCTTTACAAGTCCTGGCAAGCAATCAAGACCCCATGCTCCCCTACTCCCTCCATCAGAATCAAAGGTAAACAGGGAGCCAGTTCTCATTTAAATACGGAGCATCGAGGTCTTGCCTCGACTTTCGCAGTTGTAGCACCAGAAGAAAAACAACAGGCGAAGTAAGAAAAGGTTTCCTTGGCAAGGACGCCAAACTAAATAATGACACCCAAAGCCAAAACATGCTTCACTGAAACTCAACTTCAATCAGTTCAGCCTGCTGCAAAACAAAGCTTTTTTTGTGATTTCAAAAGTGAACATTGTACTTTGCTCTGGCAGCCATTTCTGGGTTTTTGAATGATCCGATTATGCATAAATCCCTGGCCCACAGGTCTTTCAGCACCTCGATCCTGTGAGTGACTTGAAAACATGACTGAAAATTTCTATATACACTGCCTGCCCTTTGCTTCCTCTTAACCTTTTGAAATACGCACTTCGAGTTACACTGTTTTGACATACATTGTCACTGTGTGTTTTCTCTCCCCCGCTCTCTCTCTTTTATTACTTTGGAAATATTTCTAGGACACCGGGTCTCTGCTTCCTGTTCCTTCGAAGCTCCTGTTTTTCATCACCCTGTCATCCACGTTGTGCTTCCTTGATGCTACGGTCCTCCTGACTTCCCAGAGGCAGAATTATTTGAAATTGCCATATGTGTCCACCTTCGTGATTTGTCCAGTCTGTAGGAACGAGACAGCAAGCAAAAATCAGTTTTTTGGTTTTGTTTTTAAATAATTGGAGCAGTGATGTCAAGGTCTTTATTGGAAGAGTGATGTGTGTGCTTGGCTGGTGAATAGCTGATGCACGAACGGTGTAAAATGGTACCTGTTTGGGAGCACACGGTGGCTTGGAAGGGGTTAAAGAAGCAGGGGAACACTTATTTGGCTCCACTTTTCTTTGGGGAGCTCAGAGCTAGCAATAGTGGCATGATCCGTGCTGCGGCTGCGTACGACGCCCTGAATAAGGCCCCAGAGTAATTGTCGGTTGCCTTTCTTTCCCGCTACGACTGGAGATAGTCCCTATCATTTTGGCTACATTCCTAACCACGCCATCGCATTCTGTGTCTTGGGAGTTTCCGCTGATATCGACAGGACACTCTCTTACCTCACTCTACAGCATCATCCAGTAGCTCCCTGCTAACTCTTATTTGTCCCTGCAGAGCAAGTTGATTAGGGTTGCCTTCTCCACTGGGACCACGCAGGCATGAGTGACAAGCATGGTGAATCCAGAAAGGACACTTTGTACCAGGGCAGACGCTCCTTGGGGCTGCAGAAATTGTAAGCAAATTCTTCATAAGTCACCCCAATGCCCCAGTGAAGTCATAAATTGATCCCTCCAAGTCAGCTCTGGGATAGGGTTAAGTCCACGATCCATCATGGGACTTTCCTGAAAAGTTATTGTTGCTAAGACCAACCTTTAAGAAGAAGAGATAAATATTTAGAGATAGAAAATTCTGTGGATCTCAGTCACTGTTGACACTTGTTGCTTACTCTATCTTGTGTGTGTGTGTGTGTGTGTGTAAAACGGCACTCTCTTGTTTTCTCCTCCTACCCCCTAACAACTTGTTCTCAATCTCCTTTGCTCCTTCTTCTCAATCTAGATGTTCTGGGGAGATAACGTTATCTACTAGTAGAGTTTCAATTGCCTACTATATAGTAAGAATTTCAAATCTAATCTCCAGGCAGCACTGCTCATTAGGGTTTCAGAATCACATATCCAGCTAATTACTAGACAGTTACTCTTCAATGTCCTGGTGACCCCTTTCTGGCCTGTGGCCTGTATCTCAGTGAATAACATCACTTTTACCACATTTGTTTAAGCCGTAAACCTGAGAGTCCTTCTGATTCTTCCTCTTCCCTTACTTCACATGTCTAATCAAACCAGGTCCTATTGATTCTACCTTTCCAAAATCTCTTAGACCTACCCATTTCACTCCATCTCCTCCGGCATGTCTCTCCATGGCTCTGCACCATTTCCTGCCTGGCTTCTTAGCCGGGCTCCTTGCCCTCAGCCTTGGAGACTGACTTCTCTAAACTATAACTCAAATCTTCCAGTCTTAAAATCTGCCTTAAAGGCATCAGTGGCTTCCCCTTGCTCTTAGCATAAAAGCTAAACCTTCTTGGGGCACCTGGGTAGCTCAGTCGGTTAAACATCCTGATTTTGGCTCAGGTCATGATCTCAGGGTTGTGAGCCTGAATCCCACGGTGCGGGCTCTGTGCTCAGTGGGGAGTGTGCCTGAGATTCTCTCCCTCTCCTTCTGCCTCTCCCCCTGCTCATGCATGCTCTCTCTCTCTCAAATAAAGAAATAAATAAATAAGTCTTAAAAAAGAAAAAGTTAAATCTTCTAACATAGCTTACAAAGTCTGTATATTCTTGGACTCTGTATTCCCCTATGGCCTTAACTCTTTACCTTTCACCTCTTGAATGCCACTCTTGAGATAGTCTGTTTGCTTCTCCATCTCCCCTCATGCTGATTGTTGCCTTTTAGCTGGTTATGTTTGCTCCTCCTTATACGTGGATGATGCACTCAACCTTTAAGTTTCATTTCTATGAGGCTATGTTTGGGAATCCTTCTCTAATGTTTCAGCTCTGAGTTATAGCACCTCCTATTGTCCCTGTCCATTCTTGCACATCATAACATTTATCTGTGTGTATGATGGTCTCTTTAAGAGTTTCTCTTTTTCACTCTTCCCCCACTGGGAGGGCAACAACTTGCCAAATGTCCAGTATGTCCTATGTAGTTAATAAATATTTGGGGGAAAAAAAAAGAACAAATGAATGCATCAAAACAGGGTCCGTCAATACTAGCAGGCTCCAGCACACTGGCTGAGACAAAGAGTCCTGGTTCCTGAATACAGCATTGGTAGAATCATATTTAATTGAACAGAAAGGAAGTCAGGGAAATGTTAGGGCTTTCAGGAGTTTTGGAGATCATCCTCATTTTATAGAAATGAAATAACAAAGGCTCAGAGAGTGTAAGTCATTTCGTTGTCATCCCATAGGATGACTTCTGTTACTCCTGCCCCAGTATCCTTTTTTTCCAGGCTTTAAAATTGTTGCCATTTTGAGATGTATGAAATAGTGGCTCACTTTTTGAGTTTGTTTATTTTAATGTTTATTTCCCTGGCTACTACTGAGTTGAACATATTTCTAATATTTATTGGCCAAGTGGGGTCTCTCTTTATTCAGTTGCTTATTTGTATCATTTGTCCATTTGATATTAGATCATTTTTTTTCTTGCACATTTTTAGGAATTCTTTATATATCCCACATACTAATTCTTAACCATTTATATAACTTGTAAATATCCAGTAAAATTGAAGATATATATAATCTGTGACCGGTAATTCTATGCTTAGGCATCTTGAGAGAAACTCTCACACATGATCAAAGAAACATTTAAGAATATTGTTCTTGTGGTGTTACTTGTAAAGGCACAAAATTGGAAATGGCCTAAGTGTATATTCAGTAAATGAATGAATAATTAATTTATGGTATGCCCACATATTGGAAATAGAAGCCTAAGTAAATGAATTGGCTCTATACATCATTAGCATTGATGATATCAGAAAATGTGTTGCCCCCAAAAAGCAAATAATAAATCAATATGCACGGTATTCCACATACATACAATGTCACAAAACAATTCTAAATAATGTTTATAAGTACATACATATGAGGAAAAAGTGAAAGACAGAATGCACATCTTTCAGGCCTGGGAAAACAGGATGTGTTGGAGGAACTTAAAGAAGGTGCAGAGTTCTAGTGATGGGAGAAGGTTCTAGTAAAGAGGGTGGTGGAAAAAAGCAGATCATGAAATACCTTGCTAGCTGACACAGAGTTGAGAAGAGTTGTAGACCTGTGAGCACTGCAGTTCCTGGAAGGAGAAACCTACCAGTGAGAAAAATAATGTTTTGATTATACTTTTACAACCCATTTATATCGAATAGATTATAGGAGTTGAAAAGGAACGCAAAGCTCATCTTGAAGTCCAACTCCTTCATTTTAGTCACAGAAAAAAATAAGGCTCAGAAAAGTCAAAGTGTAAAGTAGAGGAAGGGCAATTTGTACAAGAATATTGGGACACAACTAATCCAATCATTCGATATATTTTTACTGGCTGACTTTTTAAAATATTTTTTTTAAGATTTATTTATTTATCTTGGGGGGGTGGTGGGGAGGGGCAGAGGGAGAGGGAGAGAAGCAGACTCCCCACTGAGCGTGAGAGCCTGATATGGAGCTTGATCCCATGAGCCATGGGATCATGATGGGAGCAGAAACCAAGAGTTGGATACCCAACCAACTGAGCCACCCAGGCTCCACTTTACTGGCTGACTTCTTAATTGATGTTACAACTAATTGTACCATAGTGATAGTAGGTTTTTGAAAGACTGGTACAGAGAATAGATAAATTTTGATTAGGAGGTATGGATATTGTTTTGACGAGTGGGACATAACAATGTAGACTTTTGAATATCGAACAGGAAACACCAAGTGGGCACTTGCCTGTGATATGGGGTGTTTATAAGGGGGAGACATAAGACATCATAGGGGCACATTAGAACTAAACTACCTCACAGTTGTGCCTGTGGGTTCTGCTTGCTGGCTGACCAATATCATGTTGGAACCATTTGAGTTCTTATGGCTCTTATGGCTCCAATAAAGTCTATCTCATTAGGTAGCCCAAGGCCAAGAGATAACTGTAAGGTCCTTCTGTGAAGATCTATAGAAGATGACCTAAGGGGTCACCACCATTGATCGGGTTATTTTTGATTTTTCCATGGGATTTTCTTCTGGTAGGGCAGGTTGTGAGACCAGAGAAGCACCAGTGATGTCCCTCTTGGCCTTGGTGACATCTACCTGAGGCTCACTGTCTGTTCCAGCCCAGATAAAGGTAAAGGGGGCAACATAAACCACTCTAAGTAGCTCATTCATCAGCTTTTCCATTATAATTGACCTCACATTGCCTCAGTTAGAGATACTGGTCTGTGGACAGCAGAGAGGCCAGATACATCTCCTTTGACATAAACATATGGGTTGAGTCAGAGAAGAGGTTCTTTTGAAGGTATCTTCAAGAGTTTTTTCCACAACATATCAATACTATGATGAATCAGATTAGCTAATTGCATTTCAAAAGGAATAGGGAGCTTTGTCCCAAAGCGGAGATGCAAGACTGGCAGGTTTCAGCATGTTGATGGTAGGCTAGGCCAAGTAAAAAACATCACAGTCTCAAACTTCTCCTGGCCAACTCTTACTCAGACATCTCCTGACATCTTCAGGTTAAGTCCCTCTATTTTTTACACATTCTTAGAACTCTGCATTTTCCTTTGTAGCACTTACCAGTTTTTTAGTTAAATACTCACTTGAGCAGTATGTGTTTAATGTTTGTCTGTCTAGATAGACTGTAAACTCCATGAGTAGAGGGACCACATCTCTCTTATTGTTTGCAGTATTATGGAGCCCTTGACTGGTATCTAGTTTATAATAGGCACTCCACATGGAATGTATAAGTGATTAAGTGAATGAAAAAAAATGGAGTCAATGAAGAATGAGTGAGTCCATGGACGGTACTGGTGGAGCAGTAGGAACATGAATGAGGAGGGTAGGACTGTGTGGGCCACCATGGCTTGGGCCCTGGCCTTTACACAATCAATTGGGGTGAGGCAAGGAGCAGCAAATGTTTTAGGGGCAAGGTGGAAAAAAATCCCTGGTTGGTTGGGGTACCAAGAACTTGTTTCTGACAATAAAGGAAATTAGTTTTCCCTGGAGGTATTCCAAAGTCAATTTTACCTATTTTAAAATTTTTCCTGGGTTAGCCACACCGCAATGATCTGAGCGATTACTGCAATGTTACCCTGCAGCCTCAAAAGACAATGCTATCTAAAGGAGCACCCGAGAGTGTTTCTTCAAATGCAGATTTAGTCCTTATGGAGTTCGTAAGATTGGACTCTGGTAATCCTCAAAATCTTAACACAATGGTTCCTTGTAGCTACCATTGTCTTTTATGACTTAATTGAACTACCCATTAGAGAGATGACTCAGGACATAAAGGCATTGCACAAATATGAAATATTATTACTTACCATAACCATTTGATTCCAGATGACTTACCTTAAAGAACAGTGTATTCACTTCCACTTTCCCATGACATTTAAATCTGGATTTATGAGATTCCCAGAATAGGAAGTACAAAAAATTGAGAGCATAGAATTTAGTTGTCTGGGTGATCCAGCTACCTCCCTGTTCATGTGCAGTCTACACTGGTCAAAAACACAGTAGTCCTATGTGATGTGAAGTATTTTATCTTTGGTTCTGGATTGAGGAATATAGGGATAGGTTTCATACGATCACCACTGATCTTTACTTTAAAAACCAATACTTCAGTTCATCTTCTGGTTCAGAATAAACTAAGAACTCCATGTGAATGTTGCTTCTTTTGAACATGTCACATGCACTTGCAGGTTAAGGGGATAGTTACAATCAAGCTTGGCTTTGATATGCTGTTTTGTAATAAGGGGAGATCATTAGTGTTTTCAAAAATAGAACCTCCTTGACTTCTTTTTGTTTAAATTGAATTTGTTTATAGCAACATAAAAGCTTTCCCTTCTTTTTTGGACTAAGCAATAATTTAAATTTCTTTAAATTAATGGACTTTATTTTTAAAAGCAATTTTAGGTTTCCAGAAAAATTGAGCAGAAAGTACAGAGTTTCCATTAACTTCTCTCTCCTCCACCCCCACAGTTTCCCCTTTTATTAACATTTTGCATTAGTGTGGTACATTTTTATGAGTGATGAACCAATATTGATATATTATTATTAATTAAAGTTCATAGTTTACATTAGGGTTCACTCTGCATTATCCAGGTCTATGGGTTTTGACAAATGCATAATGCCATGTATCCACTATCACAGTATCATACAGAATAGTTTCCCTACCCTAAAAATCTCCTGTGCTTTATCTGTTCACCCTTCCTGCCCTCCCTCAAACCCCTTAATGGTTTAATTTTATGAAAAGTAGAATAATATTCTTCTAATAGCAGCATAGAAGAATGCCAGAAACATGCCAAATACCAAAAGAACACGTATAATCTTTTATTCTCATTCTATTATTATTTTCATCTTATTACTCCAAGTTCTGCTTTTGAACAATACATAGATAAATATGAATTTAATTAAATTCTCAGAAAGTTTATCAATGAATTCTTTTCATCTATTTTTGTCTCTAAATTCTCTGGATAAGACCAAGAATTTTCTTTCTTCCTTCCCCTCCCTCTTATATTTAAGGTGAGAGGTACTGAACTGTCAATGTGGGTCATGGTGAGTACAATCAGCTCTCGTCCCCAAGTCATCAAAATGATCACATACCCCCATCAGTACCACCATGTTCAGCAGCAGCATCACCATTGCCGAGAATCTTTATTCAGTACCTAAATGTGCATGATGCTGTTAGGCTTATCAGAAGGAACTGCTTGGCAACCATTCTCTGGATCCCTGAGACTTACCCAGAGCCTTTCCTGCCTCCTGGAGGAGGTGCTGAGATTAGGGAAACCTTTCACTTGGCATTGCCGAGCAATCAGGCTTAGAGCCCTGAAATGGATACCCTTTCTCTTGACATTGCTTCCTTGTGTTGCAGAATTAGAGCACATATAAAAGATAGTAGAAGCAGCATCTCTCCACTCTTGACCAAAGGAACTGGAATTTCCCAGTCCTGTAGCAACTGAACTCCCTAAAGAATAGCTTGCTTAATTCATATGAATATTATATTACCTTCTTTGGCATTCATAGACGCCAACATGTCCTCTAGAGCATGGTGCTTAATTGTTTTTCTCATTAGTTCAAAAATAAAATGTGTTGAATACATTGCCATGGCTGCTCCTCTAATTAATAAAAAGACTATGTTGAGTTTAAAAACAACTAACTCTTTTCATGTCCAAGTTACTTTTAGTAGCTATTATAAATTATTACCTTCCTCCACATCAGAGGTGTCTTATGACTAAAGGACGAGACAGCCCCCATGATGCTCTTTAACAATGACTCTTATGTTTCTTTTGGTAAACTCATAATGTTAATTACACTCTGCAACAGATGGAGTGCCTTCCATCAAGGACCTCAGTGCACCTTGCAAATGTCATGAGTCATCAAAGCCCTTCTATAATGGAGGGAAGTATCTGTGGTCACAATTTTATAGTTAAAGAAGCACAGGGAAGGTAAGTGTTTTTGTTTTTTAAAGTGGAATATGTTTTAGTCAAAAGAATTAGTCATCATTTAAGAAGGCAGAGACACTCAATGACTATTTATTGAATGAAACTCAAGGAATATAAATGAGTGAAATGGTTCGTCAACAAGATTTGGCTCTCCTGGCAATGAACACCTAGATCATATTAATTATTTTGAAGAGTGATGAATAGATCAGAAGTGATTTACTGCTACTTAACTGGTCTTTACAATCATTGGTATAGAAAATGGTGATTTAGCCACCATTATGCTATAGCAAAACTAGAAAATAGAAATGGTCAAATGTTTTTATGACAATGATACAGAAACTTTGAAATTTAGAGCTAGAAGCTTCCAGAGATTAGTCAATCACTTTCATGTTTCAGATAAAAACAGTGAGATCCAGAAATGTTAGTAAGGGGCTCGCATGAAATTATTCAGCTTTCAAAACCTTAATTTCTTTGTACTCCCTCCTGTTTCAGAAAGGGTTTAATTTGGCTCACTCAGCTACAGTGGTATTGCTAAGTAGAATCTAGCCTCCTGATCTTAACTGATCCATGCTCCCACTAATCCTGTTTTAAAAAAATTTTCACTATTGTCTTTCTGCATGCTAACAATCATAAAATCATAGTATTTGAAAGTTGTAAGGAGGTCACTTTTGTTGGTCCTCCTCTTTTAATGGATGAGAGAATCTGATATTCAGGGATTGTAAAGGAATCACTCAAGGTTGCATGGCGAGTTACTGGTCAACAACTGGAATCTCAATTCCCTCTTCTTTTGCTGCTTCAGAATCTGGAATTTAATCAGTAGTCAAGACCTCAGTAACCCAAACCACCAATATGATTTCATCTTGATTTTTCTGAAATCCTCTTTTACTAAAGACAAATGAGAAATAAATGAGCCAATGTGAAGGATTTTTTAAAAATGCCCATGGCGTGTCATTAGGTCCATAATAATCAAAATTCCACCCATTTATTTGATATCTTCCAAACCTGTGAATTCAGACAATGATAACTATTATTCATCATAAAGGCACAGGTACTGAAGATCCCAAAGTTCTTGCTGAATTTTCAAAGATTGAACTATCTCCATCAAGGAGGTTGTGTATTTTTGTTTATGGTGAAAATTGGCAGTCACAGGTAAAATGATGATGCTCCTGGTTTGAACAAGAACATCTAAGTAAAGCAACACATTGATTCTTAACCATCCTCGATAAATAAGCATTTCTAGCATTTTTAGGTGTTTTAAGTTTGCATCATCCCATTCTACAACCCTAATTCTTCAATTAAATGGAGATCGCCAAATAAAACAGAAGAATGCTCGAGTGAGTTTTCAAGATGGCCTTTTCTCTTATTTTACATGGCTTTCCTTGTGTAGAAGCTGTCACATGGTTCCACACTTTGAATCAACTCGCCTGTTTTTTTGAAAAAGAAAAAAATTCTAAAATGAAAGCATCCATATCAAAGAAATCTTGCAGTATGACGTTTTCCAAATGTATGGTGGTTTTAAGTGAAGCTGGTAAAGAACGTGGGCAAGTCTTCAGAGATCCCCGAGCTGGTGAAGGAGACTGCTTCTCTTATTGAGATGGAGATGGTGGGGACTGGGGGTGGGAGTGGGGTGCTGAGGGGACTGATCAAAGTCCCTTGTGTCACCCTTATCAAGTCCTCAAGTGCTCCTGCTGTGTCCTCAGTTTTCATTGCAGACAGAGCAGACCAGGGAGGTTGGATTGCTCTCTGAGTCTGCAAATACTCACCTCTAGACTTACTTGCTATCACTGATATTTATTCTGCTGGCTTTACATCTTGTTTCCTTGACACACATGAGCTCACTGTAGGAAAATGATTCCCTGCTGTTATTTGTATAGGAAATTAACCACAGAGCTCCCCATTACTCTGTTTATTTCTCTGTGTATACTAGGGTCTTGGAAAGGTTGTAAGTGGAATTTGTACTGTGAATTGAATATGAATAAGATAAGGACCAGAAACAAGTTTCTCTGTTCCTTTAGAGCCCCAAACTGCCCTGTGAGCGGGGACATCCACTCATACTGGTAGGCATAATGTCCCCCCCCCCCCAAACACCCAGTTACCCAGTTCTCCACTAGTACCTCATGGCAACTTCAAGAGATTCCTTCAAGACAGTTTGGGTTTTGTAAGTAAATCACTGAAGCAATCGGCATCTTCTACTTTAGTCAAATGCTCTGTTTTTTTAGGAGAGCTGTGAAATTTTAACATGCTGCTCCACTTTTTACCTTCTTTTTGAAGTATAGTAAAGGGTTAGCAATGATATTTAGCACAAGAAGCAAAGCATTTCAAACTCTTTAAAGAAATACATCAATCATCTCTTTTATTCCTGTATTTTATAAGTACAAATGCTTATTTTTATAGATGTTCCCTCTTTAACGTTCTTACCTCCCTTTCCTTGTCTAGGCTCTTAACTTCAACGTAAAAGACGCAAGGGGTCTATAGAAAAATATTCTAAGTTTATATGTAAAATGATCAGAAAGAGAACACTGAGATGGGAAAGTTGAGACAGTGCACATTTTTCTTTATTCTTCCCTAGAGCCTATTGGTAGGGAAACCCAGGGGCAAAGTCAGAATCAGTGCCTATCACGCTTTGCAGTTACATCTCCCACCATCTGAAAATACCACGGTGGTTAGTAGAGGCTGAAATGAAATCCCCACAACACCTTCTCAAATTAAATAAATGGCTTGAATTATTAGCTTCATTTGTTAGAGAAAGAAAGAAGGATATTCATGTGTATCACCTGAACCCCCCAAACATTGGTAATATAACTAGCAGCTGAAAGTCTAACTTCAGTTCTAGCCCTAAGGATTTGAATTCAGGTCAGTTCCACAAACAGGGAAGGAATTTTCAGCTAAGTGCCATGCACCAGGCTGGTTAAAAATTACAGTGTAGGTGGGAAAAGACAATCAGAGTGAAATCAAGGTTAGTTTTCAGGCCACTGATTTTGCCTTTTAAAATTCTGACTGTTTAGAATTATATACTTTTCAATGTACTGTGTTCTGTAGTTGGAAAAAAAAATGAAGAGAGAAATGTGACACCCAGTAAATACTCAGATATAGAAATGGAGTGAATAACCGGTAACTAAATTACTTCAAACTGGAATAAAACTCAAATTTACTTTTTTTTTTGAAGTTATCTAAAATGATTTATTTATTTATCCTTAAATTTCAGTGTAATTAACAAATAGCGTTGTAGTGGTTTCAGGTGTACAATATAGTGATTCAGTAAATCTATAAACTACTCAGTGCTCATCAAGATAAGTGTACTTTTCTTTTTAATAAGTATATTCTTTAATCCCCATCACTATTTCACCCATCCCCCACTCACCTCCCCTCTGGTAGCCATCAGTTTGTTCTCTATAGTTCAGAGTCTGTTTCTTGTTTTTATTCTCCCTTTTTTCCTTTGTTCATTTGTTTTATTTCTTAAATTCTATGAGTGAAATCATATGGTATTTGTCTTTCTCTAACATGTTATACTTAACATTTTACTGTCTAGCTCCATGCATGCTGTTCTGAATGGCAAGATTTCATTCCGTTTTATGGCTGAATAATATTCCATTGTATATATGTACCACTACTTCTTTATCCATTCATCTATCAGCGACACTTGGACTGCTTCATAGTCTGGCTATGGTAAATAATAACATAGGCAATAAACATAGGGGTGCCTGTATCCCTTTGAATTAGTGTTCTTGTATTTTTTGGGTAAATACTCAGTAGTGCAATGACTGGGTCATAGGGTAGTTCTAGTTTTAACGTTTTGAGGAAACGTCACATTGTTTCCCACAGTGGCTGCACCAGTTTGCATTCCCACCAACAGTGCAAGAGGGCTCTTTTTTCTCCACATCCTCTCTGATGTTTGTTGTTTCTTGTGTTTTTGATTTTAGCCAGTCTGACAGTGCAAGGTAATTTCACATTGTGCTTTGGATCTGCATTTCCCTGATGCTGAGCGATGTTGAGCATCTTTTCACGAGTCTGTTGGCCATCTGGATGTCTTCTTTGGAGAAATGTCTGTTCATGTCTTCTGCCCATTTTTTAATTTGAGTTGTTTTTTGGTGTTGAGTTCTATAAGTGCTTTATATATTTTGGATACTAACCCTTTATCAGACTATGTCATTTGCAAATATCTTCTCCCACTCATTAGGATGCCTTTTAGTTTTGTTGGTTGTTTCTTTTGCAGCTCAGAAACTTTTTATTTTGATCTAGTCCCAATAGTTTATTTTTGCATTTATTTCTTTTGCCTCGGGAGACCTATCGAGAGAAATGTTAGGATGGCCTATGTCAGAGAGTTTACTGTTTGTGCTCTCTTCTAGGGTTCTTATGGTTTTAGGTCTCATATTTAGGTTTTTAATCCATTTGAGTTTATTTTTTGTGGATGGCCTAAGGAAGTGGTACGGTTTCATTCTTTTGCACGTGGCTGTCTACTTTTCCTGATGCCATTTGTTGAACAGACTGTCTTTTCCCCACTGTATATTCATTCCTCCTTTGTCAAATATTAATTGACCATGTAATTGTGGGTTTGTTTCTGGATTTTCTGTTCTATTCCATTGATTTACATGTCTATTTTTTTGTGCCAGTACCATACTGTTTTGATTATTACAGCTTTGTAATATAACTTGAAATCTGGAATTGGGATGCCTCCAGCTTTGTTTTTCTTTTTTTTCTTTTTTCTTTTTTCTTTTTTTAAAGATTTTATTTATTTATTTAACAGAGAGAGAGAGAGCATGCACACATGCAGAGGGAGCGGCAGGCAGAGGGAGAGGGAGAAGCAGGTTCTCCGCTGAGCAGGGAGCTGGATGCGGGACTCAATCCCTGGATCCCGATTTTATGACCTGAGCTGAAGGCAGATGCTTAACTGACTGAGCCACCACGGCACCCATTGTTTTTCTTTTTTAAGATTGCTTTGGGTATGCAAATCCTTTTGTGGTTCCACACAAATTTTAGGATTGTTTATTCTAGTTCTACAAAAATGCTGTTGGTATTTTGATGGGATTGTATTCAATCTGTAGATGCTTTGGGTAGTATGGACATTTTAATAATGTTTATACTCCAATCAATGAACATGTAATGTCTTTCCATTTGTTTGTGTTGTCTTTAGTTTCTTGTATCAGTGTTTTAGAGTTTTCAGAGTACAAGTCTTTCACTGCTTTGGTTAAATTTATTCCTAGATACTTTACTATTTTTGGTACAATTGTAAATGGGATTATTCTCTTAATTTCTCTCTCTTTTTAAAGATTTTTTATTTTAAGCAGTCTCTACACTCAACTTGGGGCTTGAACTCACAATCCCAAAAGATCGAGGGTTGCGTGCCCTACCAACAGAGTCATCCAGGCACCCCTCTTAATTTCACGTTCTGATGATTCATGATTAGTGTATAGAGAGGAACTCAACAGATTTCTGTTCATTGATTTTGTACCCTGAAACTTTCCTGAATTAATTTATCAGTTTCAGTAATTTTTTGGTGGAGTCTTTAGGGTTTTTTAAATATATAGTACCACGTCACCTGCAAATAGTGGGAGTTTTACTTATCCTTACCAATTTGGATGCCTTGTATTTCTTTATGTTGCCTAACAGCTGTGGCTAGGACTTCCAGTACTTTGTTGAATAAAAATAGTGAGAGTGGACATCCTTGTCTTGTTCCTAACCTTAGGGGAAAAGCTCTAAGTTTTTCCCCATTGCGTATGATTAAAGACTACACAAACAAATGGAAAGACATATGAGGCCTTTAATATGTTGAGGTACATTCCCTCTAGACCTACTTTCTCAAATGCTTCTTCTACATCTATTGAAATGATAAAACTCAAATTTCCTTCTCTGTAACAGAAATTTAAAAATTTATTTGCCCAAACTCCTGAATATTACTATAATTTCTAAGAGCCATTCTATCAATAATAATAACTGAATCTTTATCATATGCAAAGCATGGTCCCAGGTGCGGAGAGGACCCAGAAATATGAATCCAAGGGGCCGATTCTGAGCAGTGTTCACCATGAGGTGCTGACGTGGAACATGTGCAGTCATGCCTTCCATCTTACCAATGACGAAAGTCTTATCTCATTTGTCTGCATTATCCATTCCATAGCTTTGGTTTATACAACCTTCCACTTTCAGTAGAATCTAAGGAACTTTCCCACTGACTATTTCTCACTGTATCTTTTTAACATCCTTGTGATCAAAGCAATGCAGTTATTATTATCCTCATTTTATAGACAGCAAACTGAAGTTATTAAGAAATGGAATCAGTTGTTCAAGGTCAAAGCAAAGTCTCCTGACTTCCTCTTTCATTTCTTTTCACTAAACTTGCCTGCCTGAAGGATACTTGAGCTTCCTCACAAAAAGTTGGAAGGAACTTAATACACTTTTTTTCAGTAAAGCTTTTTCTAATTAAAATATTTGATTATAATTCCATACAAAGAAAGGAAAGAAAGAAAAACATATCTCATCTCACTCACCCAGTTTCTCTTTCTAGATAATCTTCTATGCTCCTATAAAGTTTAAAAAATGAGCTTGTATTACATAAACTTTTTTATGTACAATAAATGTTGAATGATTGTCTTACTACCTATATGAATGAACTATAAAAGAGTTTTGCCCCTCTTTGTGGCAGGTGTTCTCTGCCTTCCATCATTTATTTAGTATAGTTCTTGTTTTCTAAATGAGATTTCAATTGTTTGGGGGTGAAATCCACACTTGGTTCACCTTTATTTTTAAACTCCTTAGCACTTAGCCCTGTGTACTGAACAGAGTATGTGCTCAATAAGCATTTGTTGAATGAATGAATGATTACTTCCACTGGGGAAAATAAAACATGAACACATCAGTGACAGTAGATTCTCTGCTCACTGAGCTCCCTGATGGCCATGGCTCTTCTGTTGCTAGTAACACAGCTGGTAACTAAAAGCCTAACTTAAAATTCTGGGTCTCGTATTCTAGTGTCTCCTTTAGCACCTACTGGTTCCACACAGGTACTCTGTAAGTGTGGGATGAAGAGAGCAAGACAAGGAGGAATGGGAAATTAGCTTATACTAATGCTGCACACTTGTTTCACACTCTTTAAGAGCCAGGGACTACTCTAAATGCTATATCTGTTTCATGGCATTTACTTTTATGAGGTTGATCCTATCAGTATCCCCATTTACCAAAACCAAAGCAGAGAGAGTTAAGCAATTTGCCCAAGCTCACATAGCTGATCGATAACTGGTAGACAACAGGATTCAAACTCAGTGTTCTTACTGAGTGTTCAAACACTGAGTTCTGCTGCCTCTTGATAGAGCCACATGTGGTTTCAGTATGGCGCAGGAGGAAAGGAGGAAAGAGTGGTTACTAGCAGAACATCTGTCATAGCCAATATATTATGGTGGTAAAAGCACTAGAGAAAGATCCAAAAATCCTATGTTCCAATAATAATTTTTCCTGATTCATTTAACTTCATTGAATGTCTCTGGACTCACTATTCTAATCTGCTAAATGGGTATAATTATCCTAGAACTGATTTACTCAAAGTTGTTAATTAATGTAAACATAATTTGAACTGAGTGAAGTATTAAGTGCTATGACTACATAAGCTGAGTATTTTGATTGCCCTTATAGACATGGTACAGGGTATTTTATCTGTTATTCTCAACACATCTTCACACAGCAAGGAAAATTAACTTGATTCAACTGAATAGAGGCACTAAAATGAGCATTATTAGACTCTCCATAGATTCTTTACAAATGTAGTTTGACAAAATGCACACATTTTAGGTATTATTATAGACTTTCTATTAAGTTTTTACAATGGGGCATGGATGGAGTCTCAGTTTAGTATCTGACACATCTAGCGTTACCCGACTTCCTGACAACACAATGGTGGGGAAGGGGTGAGGGTGGGGGTAAATGCGTACTCAGAGGAAAGAGCTCCACCTACCAATCAGCAATACCACTTCCTCCCACACCCTTGGAAGTCATCCTAATCCGCAACTTTAGGAACCCAATTACCGCTACCATCACTGCACACACATGCAAACACACAAACCCTGTCATTTATGGAGTATCTACTATTTAACAAACAATTGAAAGTTGTTTCCATTAATTCTAAAGGCAACCTTAGTAGGAGTAGTGAACAGCAGACCCTGAACCCAGGCCAGCTGAGCTCCGAGCCTGCATCTGCCATTTTCTAGGTGTGTGGCCTTGGGCAATTTACTTAATCTCTTTGGACCTCCATTTTCCCATCTGTAAAACAGGGTTTTTAATAACTTCTATCTCACTGGGTTGTAATGAAGATTAAATGAATCGGTGTTTGTAAACAGCTTACAAAAATGCTTGACATATCATAGGTATTTGGGAGATGGGTTTCACAAAGGAAAGGATGGTTGATGAAGCTGAAGTTTACGGAAGTTTGTCAACAGAACTCTTGACAGGAGCTGAACACAGGCTCTCTGACCTCAAGGCCTGTGCTTTTAAGCACTGAGCTATCCATCTTCTTAACACGTGCTCTGTGATGGAAATACAACCAAAAGGAGCTAAGGAGCACATGCATTTGGGATCTTAATTACTGATGATGATTTTCTCTTTTACTTAAGTTTTTCCCTATTATCTTTTCCATTCTTATCTTGGATTTCTAATCATTGCCCAATCCCTTACCTTCATCCAATTGTTGCTACAAGAATTCTCATGAAAAAGAGTAATAATTCCCCCAGATTGTGATGGTCTCGGAGCATTTCTCTATTTTCCTTGTAATTTTGAGGGCTATTCCTAAACATCTTCTCGTTACTGCTTACAAATTTCTTATTTCAAGGTTCTGTCTCAACCCAATTGTTAAAATCACTATTCAACTTTTAATATAAAGGCCTGATTTGTAATGATAATCTGTTCACTGTATGGGAACTGCTTGTGGGAATGCTCACCAAGATCATGAAGGAAAGACTGGGCGTTTTCAATAAACTTGAATAAGCACCAACTTCTCAGGCAGTGACTTCAGACTCACTGGAAGAATTTGGAATTTAGGTCGAATGGTAGGACTTTGATGAGTCCTAACTGAGAGAGGTAGATAGGCTTAAAGGTGGAGGGAACTATCAGACAAAAATTCTGAGCATCAGCAACCCCAAAATGAAGATGAATAAGAGACAGTCCATAGGAGGACTGATAGCATACAGTTTCTTTTCCTTCCTGTCAGCATATTAGAAGGGATAGTCACAACTTTATGATATGTGAGATGGAATAAAATATTTATTTGAGAAAATTTTCCCTAAATATTTATTTGGAGAAGCTACTGGAGATTTATTACACCATTTTAAACAGGGTTGGATCTCTCCCTATTTTACATGGGATTTGCAAAATTTGTTAAGCTTCCAGGGAGAAACAATGATAATTAAAATGTTGGGAAATAGAGTAGGTGAAGAAAAAAATAAAGGACTGCGAGGAATTTAATCTGGGGAAAAGCAATTAGGGATAACTTCAGTGTTTTCAAGCCTATGGAATGCTATTTGTTAAAGAACCAAGTTATTTGTTCTCTATTTCAATAGAGATCAGAAATAGAAATGGACTTGTAGCAAGAAAGCTTATGTTTACACACAATAAAGAACTTCTTGATTAAACTCTAGAACTTATGAGGGAAGAAAATTGTGGGTCTTTGCTTCAGGAAATCTTTAAGAATTGAAAAGGTAAGCCCTAGGTAATCTCGTGTGGTGTTGGGTTGAAGCAGAAGGCTTAACTGGAATTTCTGTAGGTCTCATCTGGTACTTAAATGCCATGATTGCATAAATAAGAATGTGTCCACAAAGCAGGAAGAGAAGTAGACAGAACAACCAGGCATGACCCATTTAGCAACATAGTTGCTATTCCTGAGGAAAGATTTTGGAAATCTCTGTTTTGAAGCAGAGTTACCATGTCTGATACTTTGTAAGTTATAATAGCCAAAACCTTGTGACCACTTTGGAAGGTTCTGGTTAGCATTCACTTTTTTTAGCCTTATGAATTGGGTTACGTTGAGTAGCAAAGGACGTATTCAACACTTTTCATTTGTGTGGATATTTGTAACTAGTGTGTGTGTGTGTGTGTGTGTGTGTGTGTGTGTGTGTGTCTAAACACTGTTCCTGTTATAATAAATATAATATTGTAGATAAATGTGTCTGAAACAGGCACAGTTTAGTCACTTTTTGGTAGTTGTCTGATGGTAGACCTTAAGCTGAAATTAAAGGCTGATGTCTGTATCTAGAGGTGATGGTGAGGTGTCCCCCCAAGAGTTTGGAAATAAGGTTGCTCTTATTTTATTGTTTTTTTTTAAGGTTAACCTTTAAAAAAATTAAAGTTAAAAAATTCTTGCACAGTGGATACGATGAGCCATCTAAATATGGTGAAAGAAGAGTTTGGGAACAATTGACACTTGAACCAAGGTGAGTTCAGGAAGGAATATCAGAAAGGAGAGCTAGAATGTGGTTCTAACTTTGTAATTCAGTATGGAGAAATTTAGACATTTGCTTCCTACCCTGTCTTGGAGAAAGCCTCTATGAGTATGATGAAGCTCATCCACTATGGAAGCTTAGGAAAGGCCAAGTCACAGAAGCCAACATTATCGGGGGAGACTTGGTAAGACTCTCCTCCATTGGCTGAGTGTCGAATATTACTTGCAGCTCTCTTAGTCCTCCTGTTCTGATTTCATCCATGCTCACCAAGCACACTTCCACACTGCTTGACTGTGGGAGACAGTGTATCGATCTGCCAACTCAATCAATCTAACCTTTTTGACAGTTAAATTTTTCATTGTAAATGACTTATAGATCCATCCCTGTGAGCTGAATTAATGTAAATCTACTCAGGAGAGATGGCTCACCATCGGCATGCTGATATGAGTGGTCCGAATCTAGAGGTTTCATATCCTGGTATATCCACTAAGGTAAATGCCAACAATCAGGGCTTCGAGCAGTCTTTCTTTCTTTCTTTCTTTCTTTCTTTCTTTCTTTCTTTCTTTCTTTCTTTCTTTCTTTCTTTCTTTCTTTCATTACTTGCCTTCCTCAAGCTGAAACAAAAATATGATTTGCAAATATTTTCACGCAAGTGACTGTTTTCCAGCTCATATACACGAGAGCTCCCTCACTAGTCCTAGAGAGTGGAAGTGAGAAGACCAAGTTAAGACTTGGGGGAAGGAGGCACTGGGAGACTCTCAAGCTGTCCAGCAAGAAGGATAATTCTCATGCCACAACTTGGTGACAGATGACTCACAAGGTCAGCAGCCATGCTTATCAGAGACTTTGTGCCTCGATCATTTTGAAATATAACAGCCCCGTTTCCTGCATGCTTTCCAGTGCTACACCAGAATGGCTTTACCGAGACGACTGGAAACTATATAGTGCTGTACACCGGAAAACATACATGCATCGGCTTCAGATGGTAATGGGATTCCTGCCTCTTGCACAAGCAAGGTAGTGGATCTCGCTACCCCCCTACCTCCGCTTGTGACCTTATCAGATTTCATAAGCTAAGGAGACCTTGGCTGAGGCAGTTTGTGAATGGCAGAGGTCCAAGAAAAACCAGGTGCTACAGGAAGTGGAACGGGTGATTCAGTCAGGTGCATTCTTGCTTATGATTCAGGCTGACCCACTAACTCATCATTGTGAGTGGGCACTCTGCTTTCAGGGGTGCTTATGAATAAGATGTATAGTAAAGGTCTTAATCACTTTTGCTGACTGAAGAGCTTTCACAGAGATTGCTCTACGCAATGCCTTCAGAATTTCAAAATGGAGGAATCAATTCTATTGTGGTAGTAACTTATTGCTAATACCATTTTAGGTATGCTATATGCTTTACTTCCTATCTTTACTCAGTATTGACATGTAGAATATGCTATTAAGTACTCCAGGCATTTTGCTCTGAGGTAGTTTTGCCCTTGGCCGTGAGTAGAGTATATTTATTCCTTTTTTTTTTTAATTTGTCAGATCTTTGGACTTTAAAGCAATATTTGTAAGTAAAGTTATTTGTCTCATTTATTTGTTTATTCTCTTTCCTTAGGATTTAAAAAGGACTCTGAAGTAGAAGCAAATACATTAATAAATAAGAAAACTGAAGCAAGAAGAAAATACAGCTGAGAAAGTATGGCAGGAGAGGAGTGAGCAAACATATATGAAACTACGTATAACACATATAGCTAACCTGTAAAATACAATTACAACAAAACTAGTCTTGCCTAATTCAGAATAATGATTGAGCTCTTGCTCTTTGCCAGGAGACAGATCTGAGTTTGCATGTGAACTCCGCCATATACTAGCTATGTCGTTTTGGGCACATTGCTTGATGTCTAGACTATGAAATGCAGATAAGAATAAGACCTACTTCACAGAGTTATGAATGAGTATTGAAGAAGATAGCCCATGTGACATATTTAGCACCATGTTTGGTGCATAGTAAAATTTATCAAATGGCTGCTATTTTTATTATGATGATGATGATTAATATTAATTCCCATAAATGTATGATTGAATGGAGAAGTTCCCAGTTGCCTTTTTTTTTCTTAACAGCTTTACTGAGATCCAGTTGCTTTTAAAAAAACACTTATTCTTTTGAAGATTAGAAGAAACATGAATCCAGCAATCCATGAAGCATATGACATCATTCAAATCCATTTTTTTCCCAAGCACTGAGCAGGGTCTCTCAATGACACCCCTGGTCAACCTTCACGGCTATAACCAGGTTCCTGCTACACTTCGGCCATGTCTTGTCCTTGTCATTTTCAACTTTTCAAGAGTGATATCTATGATACCTAAAGGCTTTGCTGACTAATGCAGGGACCTGTTAACGATATATTCATTAATCTTATAAGCAATCTAAGTTTGTAGGGACTGTAGTTTTTTGTTCATCTTCATTCTGAAGTGACTAGAAGATATACTTGTCTTGGCTGCCCTTCTTGGCCTAGAAAAAAATGGAATCTTCCCAGGGCTTTGGCAAATATGTTGTACAACCTGCGGGGATCCTCACCTAAACCTTCTGTCTATTCTTCCTTCTTGAGGACCTGTCCCTGATTCTCTGCCACAGGCACAACCACCTACTTATTTAGAGTGAAACTTTGATCCTGAAATACAAGCATTATTGTAATGAAGCTGAAGTCGCCTTGGGCAAGATCACAGCTCACTATGAATTTGGGGAAATAAAAATCTGCCAAGGAAGGTACAACCAAGGGGGCAGGTGCCGGGTGTGGAAAGGGAGGGGACCTCACCATCCTTTCTAAAAATATTTTATGACATTAGGAAAAAAAGATCTAAGTACCATTTATTTCTTGAGGCATCTACTATAAGGAAAATAAATCACTCACCAAAAGCATCTTTTCAGGCAGCCCATAGTTTTCTTCCAACACTTCTTTTTAAAATATAGTCATAAAGTTTATGTAAAATTCAGGTAAATTCAAAACTAGCAGAACTTCCCATCTGAAAATAGATCAGCCATATTTTGGGGTGGTAAGCTAAGTGTTCACATTCTAGAAATGAGCGCATCAAGCCCTCCTTTACATTTCCCTAGCATCTTCTGTGAACCTTTGCCTTTAAGCAGATATTCAATTAAGTAGAATAGTTGCATTGCTAAAATAACATCTCTGTGCTGGATGCATTTGTCCTAGTAAATTCTTACCTGAGCAAATGCAGACCTTACATTTCAAACTTTTCTATGGTCTCTGAACTTGTTCTCTTCTCAGATTACCGAAGATGATTACTTTTGGTGGACTCCGGAGTCAGGGTGGGTTCAAGTCCCAGTTCAGACACTGACTAGTCGTGCACCCGAAAGTGGGCCATCTCCTTTTCTGAGATCTCCTCATCTGTAAGGTCAGCATTAATAATGTTGTGAAGGCTAATACCTGTCAATTGCTTTGTGTACCACCCAGCACATACGGCCGGTGTTAGCTACTGCTGTATGACAGTCCTTATTTCAGTGTTCAGTGTTAGGAGTATATAATTTATAAAAGGAGAAATTCAAAAGCCATATAAACTGATAAGGAAACATTCAAATTCCCTAACAACCAGATAAATGCAAATTCAACATTGATCATTTTTACTACAGAATTGGAGAGGACTGTTGAAAATGGTAATTTTCTACTCAGGCAAAAATACAGTTAAACAGGCAGGTACTCTTATACCGAAGTGTGAGACTGTAAATTGTTATAACCTTTTGGGAATGCAGCTTAATATGTATCAAGGGTTTTAAAAGTTTTCACACTTTTTGACCCTCTAATTGGACGTGTCCTTTAAGGAATTAGTCAGTGAGGCTGTCAGAGATTTTTATGAAAGCATTATATATAATAATGATAAATGTGAAACTAATGTGTGAAAAGAGATGAATGGTAAAATCTACCAAAGGAATGCTATGAAGTTTATATGGAGTTCTCAAAAAACACTTAAGGTGAGGAAAAATACTACAATATTACAGAACTGAACAGAGTATATGATCTCACTTTGTTATTACATGTGTATTACATGTGAGTGTTAGTGATGTCTTTTAGACATCTCCACGTGAATGGCTGATAGGCATCTCAAACTTGACCTGTCTACATCCAAATTTCTTTATTCCCAGCCCCCAACCCCTAAATCTCTCCTCTAGTCTTCTTCATCTTAATAAAAGGAAATCCCATCTTTCCCGTTGTTCAGGTCAAATCTTTCCTGAACTTCTCTTTTCCTTTCATACCCGCAGCCAATCCAGCCATCAATCCATTTGCCTCTCCCTTCAAGCTGTCTCAAATCTGACCACTGTCCATCTCAACTGCTTCTCTGGTTCAAGCCTCCATCACCTCCCCACTAGGTCATTGCAGAAGTGCCCCATTTGGGTGTTTGCATCAGCTCTTCCACCCTCTGTGCTCTTTTCCCAGTACAGCATCCAGAGGGAACGGTTAAAATATGTCTGATCATGTCACTCCTCTGTTCAGAACCTCCAGAATAAAGCCAGCTCATCCTGATTGGCATTTCTACTCACTCTCTGAAGTTATTCTCTACCACTCTTCTCAAACTATTGGTTTCAGCTACTCTAGCCCCTTGTGTTCCTTTCCATTGGTCTTTTCTACCTACTCTTCCCTCTACTGGGAATTCTTCACATGGCTGATGCCATCACTTTCTCTAGGGATTTATCTGTGTGTCATCTCCCCATGTGACCAGTCATATTAAAGGACCCCTGGCCTCCACTGCTAGAACCTCCAAAAAAGCTCCCAAGGTCCATTTGTAGGAGAACATAGGGTAATCAAACTTCCAAGACCCCAGACACATCCAGATGATACGCTGCAAGTGGCAGTCTGCCTTTCTTTAAAAAAAAAAAAGAGGACAAAAATGACCCCTGGCCTTACCCCAGTAGTTCCTCTCCCTACCCCCTTAGATAACCTTTACCACCAAAGGACTTATTTATGTTTTCCTTATTCATGCTCTCTTCCTCATAGAATATAAGCCTTCCGGGAGATGATGACTTTTTTTTGCACACTGTTGGCTCTCCATTACTTAGAATAGTGCCTGGCTTATTTGTTGAATAAATAAACAAATGGGCAAATAAATGACATATCTCTAAATAAATCAGATTTTTTAAATTTCCTTCTTTCCTTCTTCTCTACTTAAATTTTCAAAAATGAGATTTTTTTTTCTACTTTTATTATTAAAAAAAAAAAGAACCACTGTAAGTGTTGTTCTTTTTAATTTTTAACTTGGTAATTGTTGGTATTCAGGGACTAACTGAATACATGAGTCTTATGGTCTTTTCTATATTTTGTCTTGTGGAGATTACTACACAGTCCAAATCAGCCTGATAAAGAATAAGTTATTTGCCTTTCTTCAACTCTCATTTCCCCTTTTTCATGGCATTATTAAAAAATATCATATGTTCTGCACTTTCTAAATCTGAATCAGTATGTATTAGGCTGGTGGGTTAATTCCTTGCCCACCCTTTCAACTTATTACTGCCTTTGCTAGTAGTGTAATTGCTTTGCTGTTTGTAACCTCTCAATTTCTGTCTTCGCTCCCCACTTCTTCCAATACAGCAAATGCTATGTGGCAGTCGTGTGTCTGTGAACATTGGGAAGATGCTAACATCTATAGGACAGTCCAGGTTCTGGGAACCTGGCCTAATCATTTTACATATACTACATCTTTTTTTTTTTTTTTTTTAGAGAGAGAGTGTGGGGGGAAGGGGCAGAGGGAGAGGAAGAGAGAGAATCTTTTTTTTTTTTTTAAAGATTTTATTTATTTATTTGACAGAGAGAGACACAGCAAGAGAGGTAACATAAGCAGGGGGAGTGGGAAAGGGAGAAGCAGGCTTCCTGCTGGGCAGGGAGCCTGATACGGGGCTTGATCGCAGGACCCTAGGAACATGACCTTAGCCGAAAGCAGACGCTTAACGACTGAGGCACCCAGGAGCCCCGGAAGAGAGAGAACCTTAAGTAGGGTCTATGCCTAGTGCAGAGCCCAACACAGGGCTCAATCTTGCCACCCTTAAACCATGACCTAAGCCAAAATCAAGAGTTGGACGTTTAATTGACTGAGACACCCAGACGCCCCTATGCTATATACTTTTATTCTCAGAATAACCTTCCTTAGGGATGCCTGGGTGGCTCAGTCAGTTAAGCACTTGCCTTTAGCTCAGGTCATGATCCCAGGATCCTGGGATCAAGTCCCATATCTGGCTCCCTGCTCAGTGAGGAGTCTGCTTCTCTCTCTGCCCCTCCCCCATGCTTGTGATTTCTCTCTCTCTCTCTGACAAATAAATACAATCTTTCAAAAAAATTAAAAAAAAAAAAAGGACTACCTTCTTTAGCACTATTACTGCCCTATTTGACAATGAAGAAAGTGAGGCTCTGGGGTCTTTGGAAACTCACCAAAGAGCGTGCAACTAAGAAGTAGCAGAGAACACATCTGGCTGACTCCACAGCCGACAGTCTTTCCACTTTTTATAATGCTCTGTGGTTGCCTCCCAGCTTGCAATTTGTTTATTTCTACATTTATAGACTGCCTCCATTCGGAAAGGATTTGAAGGAGATGATGCTATTGTTATTGTTAACTCTGGCTTCTGCCGCCATTTTGCCCTAGCCCAGGAAGTTGGGGAGGATGGCATGGGCTGGAGATGCCATGTGGAAGAAAACTCATCCTGTCCCCACAACCCATTCTCCTTAGCATCAATACCAGGGGTGGGAAACTTGCAATGGAATCTGGGATGTGGGATGTGCCTGGTAGAGGCAGTGTTGGGGGTGTTTGCTATAGGGTGACTCTAAGCTTAGCTTGGTAATCACTATACTAATAGGTCTTTGACACAGAGCTTCCATTAGTCCTTTGTTGACTATTTTCTTTGTACAATTCTTTTTTCTTTCTTTTCCTCTCCTTCTCCTTCTTCTTCTTCTTTTTTTTTTTTTGGATAAATGTTAAACATATCCTTATTCAATCTTCTTTGTGGAAAAAAAACTTCATTGCTTTCTAAGAAGGGAAGAGAATGATAACTAACATCTGTGGAGTAACACTTTAAATGCATTATCTTGTTTAATCTTCACAAACCCCCATGAAATAGATCTCATTATCCTTTTTTTTAGCAGATGAAGAAATTAGGGTGGAGAAAAATTAAGTAATTCACATAGCAGGGCCCTAATGTAATTCTCTTGGACTTTAAAGTCTATTTTCTGTCCACCACTCTGTGTGTGCACTCTACTTTTTCATATGCAAGTACTGAGATATGTTGGGCGATGGCTCTGACACCCAGGGTCTTTTTAAAAAAGAACATGTTGGGGCGCCTGGGTGGCTCAGTCGGTTAAGCATCTGCCCTCGGCTCAGGTCATGATCCCAGGGGCCTGGGATGGAGCCCCATGTCAGGCTCCCTGCTCAGTGGGGCCTGCTTCTTCCTCTCCCTCTGCCTGCCACCCTGCCTGTCAAATAAATAAATAAAATCTTAAAAAAAAAGAACATATAGAATAATTTTAGAATTTAAGACTGCTGAGGAAACGAGCAATATTTCAATCAAGTAGAGAAACGTAGCCTCACACTGGGTTTCCCAGGAGGTCTGAGCATTGGCATGCCATTGATTATCTAATCTGTGACTTGCTTCGTGATTTGAAATAGGTCTCTACATGTCTGTTTGCAACATAAAGATGTTGATAGTCCTTACCAAATTAACATTACGAGGCCGGTTTGATGGATAAACATTTGTGTAAGAAAGTTTCAATGTTGATTTGTCTGGGACAACATGGGGGTTAACAAAATGGCTTCCTCGGCTCCTTTTCTTATCTTGACGGCTATAATTCTATTGCTAAACTTACACTGCACTCGTATGTTATTAATGATATATCACTTATCTAGAATGTGATCTTCTAAAAGTTGCTTGCACTTGGGAAGAATCAAGTTCATCTCTGCTGGTATTTAAGGGGCTGTAGAAGTAAACTAGTTCCACCAGTGTCGGGAAACTGTGAGTCATTTCATCTCTCGTGCTGACTCTGAATGGAGAAGGGCAATGTTCACAAAGAAACCGTATAATTTGTCACGTTGAGAACAAACTGATCTTGTTCTGATACTCTTGCAGAACTGCAGGTATCTTTATATGAGGAAAAGTTTTCAGAAATTAATAAAGTAAGGTTCAGCCTTGAGGAATGTGACTAACACATCTGAGATGAATGACTCAAAACTTGAGAAGGGGGGATGCTTGTTGTTCTAGCATTTAAATAGTTTTGAGTTACATGAGATTTTTTTTAAAGAAAATCGTAATAGTTCACTGTTTTCATATTTAAAACATACAAAAGTGTCTTTAGTTCATAGATTTAAACGACTGGACAGAAAAAGATAAAAGATATTATCCTAAAGGATAATATCTTAGTGTTGTTATCTCATTAGAAAGGGCAAATACTTGATACAATTATTTGCATACTGACCCTAATGCATGATCTTAATCCCATGATAATTTCTTAAGATATTTTTCTAATGTCCACATTTCCCTGAGTGCTTCAAGCCACTCCCAGGCGTGTGTGTGTGTGTGTGTGTGTGTGTGTGTGTGTGTGTGAGAGAGAGAGAGAGAGATTAGGTCTGTAGGCTTGTGGTGACAAGCGTATATACGAGTCCCTGCACGGGTAATAGCAGCCCATCAGGGATTTCAGACGTGAAGAACGTTGGAAGTGAGCAATGTTCTGTGTTTGATGACCTTTGCCGAACTGGAAAGCGCAGATTGGCAGAAGGAGTTTGAGCGCTCACAACTGTAGTCTTGGAGAGGGAAGAAACACACAACTTGTCAAATCCATAATTATAGGGAGTCAAAAACTGAGGGTTTCTTTATAGCGTATAGCCATCCTTTTATAATGAAACATGCAAGAGTTTCATCACACAGTGGGGTCCAAAGCGTTCTCTGTTTTGTTCTCAACACTTAGTGCTTAGCACATAGTTACTACTAAATACCTGTTAGCAACTGAGTAAGTGAGTACATGAATAAATGAGTAAATGATAGAAGGAGCCTCAGAGAGGTTGTGTAAGCACACACCAGGAAAAGAAAGCCAGGTGTTTTCTTATTTTTCTATTTTATAGTCCCTGTGAATTCTCTTTAGATGACTTAATCAATTCCTTGTTCTCTTTTAATCTTTATTCCTGGAAACACCAGCTGTTCTTAGATGAACCAGGTCCTTTTTCCCCCTATTTTCACCTCTTTCCCAAAGTTTTGCTTAGTAACTGGGAAAAAAGCAATTTCTTCCTCCACTCCACTTTGCCTGAACATGCAGCCACACATGAGTCACTCATCACTTCTAAGACACAATAGAGCTTTCCATTGCTCGTGTTTGCTATAAATATTTACTGCCCTGATCTCCGATTTACTTAATGTTAACAAAATGTCTGGGTAACCTCAGACCTTTGATATATCCGTACTAGCCTCAGTGTTTGTTTAAGATCTCAAAGTAAGGTTCTAAATTTGGTAAATACGGGATCCATTCCAGTTAAGTTAAGGTTCCTGACAAAGTTGAAAACACTGTGTCTTTTTTTCTGGAATGCTAGGTGTTGTTCTAGAGAATGTCTGTATGTCTATCCATCTATCACATATCCTCAAATTCTTCTAATGATCTTACAGAGTAGAAGATGTTAGCCCCACTTTTTTTTTTTTCCCAGATGGGGATGCTGAGACTCCAAGCAGCGGAGTAACTTTTAGAAAGTACTAGATCCAGGACTCAAAGTGAGATCAGTTTGAGTCTCCAGACCAAGTTCTTTCCATGACACTGTGAACTCACTTCTTCCCACTTCATATTTGTGGAGGCCATTTAAAGGCACAGGGACCATTAAGAACCAACCACCGTGTGCCTACCAAGACAGACAGCTGCTCATTACCCCTTGCAGGCCCATCGATCCTGGGAAGGCATGGAGAACAGGGGAGAACAGGGGTGTAGAAAGCTCTTCTCTTGCAATGTCTCTCAGACCTGTTTATACTATTACTGAATGGGAAGTAAAGTGCTATGACCTCTTCATATTGTCATATCCAAGGCTCATTAATCTCCCCTCCGTATCTGTGGAGACACTTCATTTTTACTCAGTTGAGTTCAGAATACCACATTGGGGTGGGGAGGTCAGGGCAATTGGTCAGTTATGTTTTAGAAGGCTTTTGCGTATGCTTTAACATTGCTGCTATAAAAATATTCTCACACTTTACCATTTTCACAGCAATCATTCACCTTCTCCATCCGAATACGATTTTTATTTCGCATAAGTAGACGTGCAGTGAGTGTCTATCTTATGGGATTTACACTGAAAGGTGTGACGAGGATATGAGTATACATAGTGACACCTCTACTCCCTTTCCAATGGAGGAGAAAGGCATGTAACCCTTGAAAGCTAAACCGAGATCAATGTTCTAAATTCCCTCATTCCTCCCTTCCATCAACAAACATTTACTAAGCTCTACTATGTGGAAGACATAAAATCTTAGTATAAAAGGCAGACTGATAACGTGAAGGATGTGCAGATAAGGAGTTATAGAAGAGACAGAACTTACAGAGAAGGGAACAGAGTAGGTTTTGTGAAGAATGTGGCCTTTGTACTGTATCTTGATGATTTGGGAGGGTAAAGCATCTTACATAGAAAAGGCTATGCAGATTTATAAGGAGATAGGGTCAGGTTACAAAAGGGGAATGGTAAATTGGCCAGTTTGAATGAAAGAAATTTGAAGAAAACAAGTGGGAATGAGGCTAGGGAGGATTAACCTCTTTCTGGAAGACAGGAACCGTGTTTGACAAGATTATTTTATGAGGTTCGGTATATACTCAGAGTGACGCTCAAACCTCACAAACCACGAGTGTAGATCCCTGTGCCAGAAGATATGTTTATGGAGGACTTGGTGGTGATGGTAATGGTGATGCCGACAGACATGGCGATGGTTGTGGTGGTCTAGGGTTCGGGGGGTAGAAGAGGAAGAGGGTATACAGTAGGAAAGGCAGAGTATTGGAAAGGGAATGGAGATCCCACATTTTTCCTACGTCACATTATTGGTGAAAGTCTATCTTAATTCTACTTAAGGCATGCAGCATCAAACATGGTATTAGACGCAGGGGAGACCATGGAATTGGTAATGCAGTAGATTTAATAGTTAGCTAAACTAATTAAAGAAGGCAGTGAATCTAATGAGAGCGATCAGGCCTCTTTCAAACAAAAGAAGACCCAATTAAAGACAAGTAAAACTGGTAACAAGGAAACAACCGAAGATATGTAATTAACCTGTAGAACTTAATGTCAGAAGATAGAATTAATGGGTAGTATTAATTTAAGTAGAACTGTTAGATGTAAAAAGCATTTGGCACTTACATGAACAAGCAATGTTATTAGTATCTAATATCCCCAGAGGTAAGTATCATTATCATTTGTTAATATCACTTAAGATGCTGAAATATATATTCTGTTGCTTCCCCTTATGAAGTTCAATAAATATAAGAATCTTCTACAGCCTTGAGTTAATTAGGAGCCACATGAATTCCATAGTATAACATCATTGAAATGAATAGAATCGACATAACAATTAATCCATGTTTTTGCTGCCAGGATTGTTTTTCTTTTTCCAAAGCTCTCGTTAATATTATTTTCAGCTGGTTTTCAATGTCCCTATGATGGCTTTCATTACTGTGCTAGGGAGATAATTCCTTAAAATAGCAGTTCTTACTGTCCAGCAGCTTTTCTTTACTCATAGGCTTCTTTCTTTTTCTATCCGTCACGATTCCAGATGTATATTCTTAAAAAAAAAAAAGGCCAACGTCCTTACTCAAGTCTTGTGTCTATTTATTCCTTCCTTCTAATAGTTGCAATTCCATATTCTAAAATCATTTTTTCCTGAACCCAATTCTTGCATTCATTCATTAGTTTGACAAACATTTGGGAATGCTGCCCGGCAGTCTGGAATGGCAGAGAGAAGGATGGCTTTGGAGTTTATCCATCTGATGGGTCAGGGTTGGGATCCTGGCTACAGTACATAAGAGCCGGGTGGCCTTGGACCAGTTGTTTGACCAGCTTGAGCCTCAGTCTTCATTTGTGAACGTGGGTAGAAATACCTCCGTAGCAGGGTTCTTGTGAAGATGCGAGACAGTGTCTGTCTAGTACCCGACATACGGCGGACACTCACGAGGGCCGCAGTGGCAAATGCACTGGGCTCCTTTCGTTTTGTGCTCTTGTGCCTTACCAGAGAATTCGGAGCAAAGTGTCTTTTAGCTCTTTTTCTTTTCTGCTCCTTCTTTTTGCTTTCGATATATTTTACTTCTGGAATCTCATGTCATGCCTAACTAGACTCAGTCTCCTTAGTTCCTCCCAGGGGTCCTCCCTATTTTCCAGAATGGGGTATATTTGCATTGGTTGACTAGGCTACAGGAAAGGCCACTCCTGCATCTTCAGAGAGTTCACCTTGATGCAGACAGTTTTTCCTTGCCCTCTCTTCCAGATTTATAGGCTATCATGATGATAGGAAAGCAGAAACTTTATTTTATGAAATAATTTTGTTTGATTTACAGGAAGGAAATGACTTCATAAGGAGCTTTCTTCTAGTGTAAAGGTTCAAAAAGACATGAATGGTATTTCTGGAGTAGTAGGGAGAATTTTATCTGTTTGCTTTGTTGCTGGCTGCAAAATAGATAAAATATTATGAAGCTGTAACATAACAGAAAATGTACCTGCTTCTTTTCTTGTTGCTAGCTTATATTTTTAGTGCTTGGCTGTGTTTTGGCTTTGGGGTGTTTTAGAACTAGGTCAAATAGATATCGCACACAGACTTGAAAATGGGAGAAAAGCGGAGAAACATCCCCAGAAAAAAGATGAGAAACAGAGATAGATAGAGAAAGAGTGGAACAAAATTCAAGTTGCTAGGGTGCTAGGAATCAGCAAGTCCTGTAAGTTTTACTGAGAGGTCAGAGTTCGCAAAGCACAGGAGCTGAGCCAAGTGTGGCATCCGATGCCCGGTGTAGAGCATTCACTCAATACGTATCTGTTGACTGACTGTTGGCAACCACTTGCCGTCTTTCAGTTCTCCATAGAGGAGAGACCACTTTCTCCTGTTCCTTTTATTCAAACCTCATAAGGCAAAAACATATAACTTCTTAGAACTATTGGGGAAAGGCTTCCACCTTGTCCCCTCTCAAAGTCTCAAGAGCAACATGCTGAGGTAGGGCAAGGAGATTTTGCATATGTAGCTAGGGGCTCTAGGTCTCCCCCCTTTTCAGTCTAGTCTCCCTAGAGTTGGAGGGGGGAACTTGTAATGCTCCTGTCCCTCCCATCAAGGCACACTGGCTCAGGGCCCACTACCTACCATGTAGAGGCAGGTCAGAGGCCCACCTGGGCTCTGGGCCCCGATGGGTGCACTCGTTCTGCGGCCTTAGCAGTGCCTTTCCTCTTCACGGCTCTTCCCATAAGGGTTTCTACATCCAGATTTCTGGGAGATTTGAAGGAAGTGTCTTTTCAACTAAAACCCCAAATCTTATTTTCCAATCCAGGCTTACAACTAACATAGAAGATATTTGGATTCTTATCTGACTTTCGAGTATATGTTTCAGTAGGTGTCAGTCTCCGAGAGGGTAAGGGGACAAGGTGTGTTTAATGATCCTCCTTACAG
Organism: Ursus maritimus; assembly: GCF_017311325.1. Lineage (NCBI taxonomy): Eukaryota > Metazoa > Chordata > Mammalia > Carnivora > Ursidae > Ursus > Ursus maritimus. Next base: position 46,972,056 of record NW_024423344.1, read on the forward strand.
AATGCAAACCTTCAGACCTCATTATCCCATGGCAAATTCACTAGGAAAGCTTGAGAAATAGGCCCCAGGGCTAATTTGTATCATCATCATCATCATTAGCAGCAGCAACAACAACAACAACAATAAAAACCCTTGGAGAAATATACACTGTGGGCTCAGCAGAGGTGGAGGTGTGGGTGCTTATTAAAGCATACTGTTCATTGGTCTTTTCTTAGTGTAAAATTTCAATGTTATGAGGTTGTTTATTGAACACAATTAAATACATATGCGTCGTCTGAAGTGTGGTGTGGTTGTATGAGGCTTGTTGAGACGCATGGATGCCCGGTGCCCTTCTACCTCCTCCTTTTCTCCTGGAAACCACTTTTCAACTCCTATGGCTGTCCTTATGGTATTCACCTCCTAATGACTAGTTCTGGATTTTGAGCTGTAGACGTTTCTTATTTACTTAGGCTTTATTTATTGACTTCCCACTTTGGAAAATAATGATTTGGGTCTCTTTTACATCCCATCTTCCGCCACACAAACAACGTTCCCATTCCCCATTCTCCTAATGTTACGTTGTAATGTTGGTTAGCTCAATCTTCAGGACTGCATTATTGTGATCATGAGAGAATTATTGGCAGCTAAATTCTATAGTATCATGCTATTGCTGTCCTTTGCACCACTTTTTGTTTTTTCATGGAATCAGTTTTTTTTTTTAAGATTTATTTATTTATTTGAGAGGGAGAGTGGTGGGAAAAGCAGAGGAATGCAAGAGGGAGAGAAGCAGACTCCCCACTGAGCACAGAGCCCAAGGAGGGGCTTAATCTCACAACCCCTGAGCCGAAATCAAGAGTCAGATATTTAACTGACTGAGCCATTCAGGTGCCCTGATTTTTCATTGAATTAGTAATTGTCATTAATTCAAGCCCAAACCTGTGCTTTTTTAAAAAAAGATTTTATTTATTTATTTATTTGTTCATTTATTTATTTATTTAGAGCGAGCAGGGGGAGGGGCATAGAAAGGAGAGGAGAGAGAATTTCAAGCAGACTCCATGCTGAACATGGAGCCCCACATGAGGTTTGATCTCACAACCCTGAGATCACGACCTGAGCTGAAATCTAGTGGGATGCTTCACTGACTGAACCACCCCAGGTACCCCCCAAATTTATGCTTTAATGCATCAGTTATTATTCTATCAGTGTAACTTTTGGAAGATGTCTCTCCTGGAGATGGCTGATCTCTCTAGTAATGACTGTCCTACCTTATTCTTGGTGCTTTACTGTCGTCTTGGGATCTCTCTTCACTGTAATCCTGAGGACTCCTTTCTGTCACTTTTGTGTTGAATCCCTTCCTTCCTGGACCCTAAGTCTCCCTTGTTCTTTACAAAGAGGACATCCTCCGTTAGCTTCCTGCCTAAAACACTCAGTTTGGAATAATCAGAGGTTATTTTCCCCAGAGATGAGTCTCTAGTCATAGAACTTTCCTCAAAGTTAATAGAAGTGAGTTATTTCTTATGATTCAAGATTTTTCCAAGCAGTTTTATATTACTACTGCATTATACTCTCATAAAAAGAACCATCCATGAGAACTTTATCTGAATTTAGAATTTAGCCTATTATGATTAAAAACTCAGATTTAATAACACTGAATACACACACACACACACACCCCATTACCTTTGAAAATCCTGTATGACTGACTGATGACACAGTGTTTCGTCTTCCTATTGCTGCTGTAACAAATTGCTACAAATTTAGTGGCTTAAAATAACACAAATTTATTATCTTACAGTTCTGGAAGTCAGATGTTTGAAATGGCTTTCACTGGGCTAAAATCAAGGTATGGGCATGGCTGTGTTCCTTTCTGAAAGCCCTAGGGAGGATCCATTTTTTGCCTTTCTTAGCTTCCAAAAGGTACTTTCATTCTTCGGCTTATGGCTCCTTCCATGTTCAAAGCCAGCAATGGCCAGGGGAGTGTTTCTCATGATGCCATCTTCCTGGATCTGACTCTTTCGCTTCTCTTGTCCCCATTTAAGAACCCTTGTGATTACACGAGGCCCACCCAGGTAATCCAGGATGATCTTCTTATTTTAAGTTCAGCTGATTAGCAAACTTAACTCCATCTACAAGTTTGATTTCTTCTTGCCATGTAATATAAATAGTCACAGCTTCCCGGGGATTAGGACATGGACATCTTTGGGTGGCCATTATTCAGCCACAACGTGCAGGAACTCTTCTTTCCTCTAAAATGTATTCATTTTTGGAATAAATATGACAGTCTTTAACTTTGCACCCTGAAACTATTAATTTAACAATCTAGGACAAAAAGTAACAATAATTCCTCCAATCTGAACTTGGGAAATGTAAATTGGCCAACAGCCAGCTGAGACAGTGCGTTTGTCCTCAGTTTACCAACTTCTTTGGCCTTGATAAAAACAGATACATTTCTGTCAGCATAAGTAGATAGAGAAAACATTATTTTAAATCATTTGGTCCTAAAAAAATCTCAGTATAAGTGGTTTGGTTCATTTTATAGAAATACAAGCTTTTACATTCTTCACACTATTTTAGGTGGTTTTGCTTGTGGATTTATTTCCTACAGTTTATTTAAAATAAAGTCATTAGTGTCCTTATACCAACACTGAAAAGGATTCTAACAGCAGTATACACCAACAATTAAAATAACAACACACACACACACGCATATACACACACACACACAGGACCACATACCTCCCTATTGTTAATGGTCTAGAAATCAGAGTCAAAATGGAGAGATTTGTTGTAAAGATATTAACACACTAATAATCATAGATTATTACTTCAAAAGATATGTCGAAAGTTAAAATAGCAGGCATTTTCCAGGAAAATGAATATGTAATACTCTGAACGGCTGCATCTTTCATTGGTCATTCTAAAAGGCTCATGCCTTCATTTCCTTTGTTTTGCTCAAGTCAGTAATGCAAATGTTAAGCTCCCTCTCTCTATTAGTGCCCCTTAGCAGTAAGTTGATACTTTGGAGCTTTTAAGTGGACCTAAATGGTTTTCAGACATTTTCATTTCTGTTTTCTACCAGCCAGGGAGACCCTAAGGTGGAGAGTCATGCCTTCTCTGTCACTTGTCACAGCTCCTATAGAGTCTATTATGGACTTTGTAAGATTTTTGTTATTCACTTGGGAATACAATGGTTGGTCAGTACTTGTCTGTAGAAAGGAACAGGAAAAAAACATTGTTTACATGGGGAAATGGTATGATTTCTAAACTACTGAACTGCATTTTCGAGGACTATTTTTGAGTTGAGACTCCGAGCGTAGAAAACTAAGGTTTTACAAGGTATCTTTGTACAGGGTTATTTTAGTTAAAATTAGCAATGTTGTCTCTTTGACCCCAAAGGTTCAAGAATCAAGTAAAATATGTTAGAGTTGAAACCATTCATCCTCCCACTCCCCAAGTTTCTAATTGTTTCAGGTGTCCGATTTAGAGACAGTCTATAAGATATTATGGGTTTCTAAACTATAAAATAACAGGCAACTCAGAAAATGTGTGTGGGTCATCTTCTGTCTCCAAAGTTGGTGAAGGAAATTGCAGTGGGTGACTCATTTCTCACAGATCCAGCATGTTAAATCAATGAGTGTGTTTGCTTGACTCTCGTCTCCTAATGAGCTGAAACAGATAGAACATTTCTCATACATCCAGATGGGATTATTTTGGAAAGTAAACTAATGCACATGCCCACACAAAATTCCTCTGCTATCTCTGGCCAGATTCTCTTAGCTGCTCCCCAAGATGATTTACCAGCAATATGAGACTGAGTTGCTCCTTAATATTATTGGTACCATAGGAATTCTTCCAGAAGACAAATTTTTCTATTTTGCTTCATTCAATTTAATAATCCCAGGTACAATATATTTTTTTAGATATTGTGAGTTTGTGTGTGTATCCATAAGTGCGGGGGAGGTTTAAGTTTTATTACAGTAGGTGGAATTCATTTAGTATGGTTATTTGACTTGGGATTGATGACTTATGTCAATGATTGCCAATATTTAAAATGATTTCACTTGGGTGCCTGGGTGGTTCAGTTGGTTAAGCATCTGACTCTTGGTTTTGCCTCAAATCATGATCTCAGGGTTGTGAGATTGAGCCTGAGATGGGCTCAGCATGGAGTCTGCTGGAGATTCTCTACCTCTTCTTCTCCCTCCCCCTCTGATCCTCCCCCAACACTTTCCCAGTCTTTTTTTTCTCTCTCTATCTCAAATAAATAAAAAAATCTTAAAAAAAAAAATAATTTCACTAAGTTTACTGCCCTTAATATGTAAAACTCTCTTGTAAGTCAGTAGGAAAAAGTATAAACAACCCAAAAGAGAAAAGGAATTTGCTTTGGTTATATAAACTGGAACAACTTCTAGAGTGCATTTTTTCGAGGTGTATGAAGAGTTTTAAAAAATATACTCTCTGTGCTGCCAGCAATTAAACTTCTAAGATTATGTACTAAGGAATTAATTTACAATAGCCATGGATAAGATCTTATGAAAATTTCACTGCAATGCTATTTATTAAAAATAAATAAACACAAAAACTTGAAATAGCCCAACTCTCCAAATATAGGGAATTGGTTCATGTTAGCTCAGGTCCTCCAAAAAACAGAAGCCAAGATAAAATGAGCAATACAAGAGATTTATTAGAGCAAATGCCAGTGAAGGGAAAATAGGGAGGGAGAACCATCAGAGACCACAATGCAGGTCTCACCCTTGTGAAAGAGAGGGGGAAGGAAGTTTGAGTGGAGGAGCCTTGGACAGTAGTTCAGTTGAACAGTTTTGGCAAGGTTGTTAGAGTCTTCAAGCCAAATTTGCCTATCAAAGAAGTCCTGTGTCTCTCAGGAATGCTCATGGGAAATGTGACCTTTGCTCAAATTCAGTGGTGATTCAGAGAGCAGCAGCTGAAGCCATCAGTCAGTTACACTCTATGCGATAGGAGATTTGAGAGGAGTATTTTTACAGCTACCAAGTGTTAAACAAGTTTTGACCTGACCACACACGGACTTAATCATTAAAGTGAAGGAGACGAGTAACTGTTGACAAGGAAAACTATTATAATTTATTTTTATTTACAATTATATGTTTACATTTATAGTTAAAAATTAATCTACCTAAAATGTTAACTAACTTTCTATCCTTTATCATATACATAAATTAATCCCAGATCATTTTTATACCTTTTAAAATTTAGGAAAAGGAGACAACTGAGATAAGAAAACAACCTAGAAAGACACTACAGAGACAATTCAGTTATTTCATATTTACTCTCAATTTTTTTTTCTTTCCTAACCTCTGATGATAAGTTTTAATCACAATAGCAGGAAGGAACTTATAAAAGTCTAAGGCTGTAACTGAGCCTGTTGCTTTAAAAGATTTTAAAATACAATTGATCTTATTTTCTGGAAAAGAAATGATGTATGTGTGGTGGATATAATGCTGAGTAGAGAAACAGACCTTGTCGATTACTTAAACTTTATATTGCCCCTAGGAAAGGCAAGGAGAATAACAGGGTACAATGAGTAATAGCAGTAATGAGTAATACTAGTTTACATTTTGATGAGTCTTGGACCTTCTCTCTCTGAACAAGGCCATGTGGATATGGGAGATCAGCCCCCCAAGGGTGAGGAGAATAGGTGGAGAATAGGAAAATCCTCCTGCTGAGGTAGGGTTTTATATTTGCCTGCTCTGTTCCATGTTCCCACACATCCACCTGCAAGTACATCATTCAATGATGATTAGTAATACTGTGATGATGACCTCTGTATATGTGCCAATTCGCAATTAGCTACTTCAGATTAAAAAATGGAATTTTAGAGCTGGAAGCAACCTTAGACTACACTAGTCCCGTGATAGTCTATGAACAAGAGTCCCATGGTCAGATAAGCTTACATGTTGCTACATAGTGTAGCCCCCCAACTTACGGTAGTGATTAGTACATTAAAAGATATGAGAAGTCCTCTTGTAAAATTCCATTTAACTTTGCTTAATATAGTGTTTCTGAAACAGAAAAGTAAAAATCTTTCTCCACGTAATACCTACTAACCCAGTGTGTTCATGGAATGCCCTGGGGGAAACCAGAATCTTATCCTACCTTTTCATTTTTTACGTGAACTCTTTGAGCCGAAAGGGTTCAGATGACCTGTCCCCAGTCACAGAGATGGGTTCTGGAAGCTGTCCTGAGGCCACGGCTGGCTGGATCAATAGTGACACTGTCAGAGCTCACGTGGCCATTTTGCCCTCCGTAGATAAAGGTAGTTAAATGGAGTAGACCTTTGGGAACTTGAATAAAACCATCTCAAGTAGCTGCTTCAGAAAGGATCCAAATTATTGTGAAGTATACCAAAAGGGCAAGTCGAAAATAAGATTCGTTATCGCTTTGCTTCCTCCTCAGCTCCTGTTCTCAGGATGTGTTTGAGATTATTGGGCCGCAGAGCAAACTTCCGTGAGGAGCTGCTTCTGAGTAGCAATTTATTAATTGCTTCTGAAATGATTTTGAGTTATGTTTCTCTTATTGGATTCCATTGTGGAATGCAACAGAGTGCGCTGCTTTTTCTTTGATGCTTTTAGAGTTATTATGGAAGTATCTATTTGGCCAAGTGGAAAGCAGATTAAAAAGCAACCGTCGAAATGTACGCGTTGGGGTGATTGCAGATTCTTCCTCTCCTCAGGGAGACCGAGCAGCTGTACCCTCAGGTTGCCCCTTCTCCTGCCTTGAACGCTGAACTGATTTCCCAGAAGATTCGAAGTAGATTGATGTAGGGGTGTGCAGGCTGGGGGTCAGACCATAGGCTAACTGGCTCTTTCAGTTGTTGATGTTTTTGTTAAAGTTTCCAGTGATCTTGATGCCTCATGTTGAGTAAGAGATCCAAGAATGTAGCCAGGTCGCTGGACTGAGACCAACTACACAAAATCTGCAGCTCTGCTGGGCTCGCACCAAGAAACACAGGTGGTCTTACCGAGCCTCTTCAATCCTAGCCTGGCCCAAGAAGAGCAGCAAATACCTGGGTGTGTTTATTATTCCCTAACAAATATTTTCCCATTTATTTCATTTTTAAAACAACCAAAGACAAAGCTTATTCAGCTGTAAAAATGAATTTATGTCTTGATTCGGTTGACTTTTCTTTTGTATTTTTCTCAGTAAAAGGGAAAGTGCTGGGGAATAGCAATTATTTATACAAGGCCATCAGTTAGGGAGCCCTTAAAAGAAAAGTGTAACCTGACATTTTTTTTTTTTTTGCAGCGGGTGGAATAAGGGTCTCCTGGCTTACTCAATTATTTCTGGACTCTTCCACAAAGACCCTCTGAATGTTTGTTTCCACAGAGATCTCGACAAACACGAGAGACTCATCAAGCGGAGTGAATTCCCTCAGTGAAATCGCTCTCCTCTGCCAAGAGTCAAAGGTCATCCCAGTGGAGTGCCGTCTTCGTGCTCAGCCGCTACGGAGTGTCTGGAACAGAGTGAGAACAAAAATTATCCTCGTTTGGTGCCCCCTGACTCTTTCGGGAAGAATCCCAACCAAGCTGCCACTGGGAATTCAGAGAACACATTTGAAGACTGGGGAAGGGCCAGGCTAAACAGGGGAGAATGGTGATGTAGAGACAATAAGATAAAGAAAATAAATGACTCAAAGAGGAGTTTTAAGCCAATATTTACACCCATATTGCCGTATTTACAACTTAAACACCATGCCCTGAACATGCAGGAAGTAAGTTTTTATGAGTCTCTTAATGAATGTTAAGTCAATAATATCCCAAACAATGGGCCCCAGTGAACTTTCTTATGAAGGCCATACAGTGAGTTATTCAAATGTAGTCAGAGTCCGTTGAACTCTGTCATGCACATTTTTAGAAGAGGGATTTTCAAATTCGCCGTTGCAGATATGATAGAAAGCTTTGTAGACCATGACATAGAATTAGAAGAAATTATTCAAAGAAACCATGGCATAGAATTACGAGACTCCTCGCAGGCCTGACTAGAAACATCCACACAGCAGATTTTATTGTCAACAGAAGCGATGGTCAAACAGCAGGTGCCACCCTCCCCACCATCCCCAGAGAATAATTACCCATACAGATAAAACGAATTAAAGGGCTAATTAGCAAAATCATATGCACCCCTGGGAAGTCCATGGCAGCCAGGCAACTGAGCAGACAGAGTGGACTTTATCAATTGGTTGGTGCCCTGTAATCAGGGACTGCTGTTTTCCCCTTTTGGTCTCAGAGACGTCTGACCCATATTGGCTGACTGGCAACGTCCGGCTGCAGGATCAATAAGGCAGAAACACTCTGAGCTCCTAAAACACAAGCCCAGCCAAACTGCCCCTGAACTCTTTGATCTTCGTGATCTCAGAGAGAGCACTTCTAAAACTTTGATTTATTTTTTGGGTGCCCCATTGTTCGGTGTCCTCTGGTGGTGTTTAGAAGCATAATAGCAAATGACAGTCCTGCCTAGTCTTTCTGAAGATGTCGAAGACCGTGCCCAACCGACCTCCGTCCGGGACATTCCCATGTGCCTATCGTGCCAGATAACCGGCATCGCAGGGGAGACCTCGTATTTTGACAACATTCAGTCTGGGAAATTCTGACTTTCTAAGAAGAAAAAAAAAATCCCTCTGATCACAAGTCCTCGGATGGCTCACATACCAATGAGTAGAAAATGATTGCATCTACGGAGAGTCAAATAGAGCATCACAGCCAATTCTCTACCCCAAAGACTCAGGCTTCATTATTACACAATTTAGAGGCCAACCTCATTATCACCCAGTGTAAAGAGAAAGTTGTTTATATAGCTGCTAGCCCTTCTTCAAAGGAAAATGTCATTATTCAGGCAAGTGTTACTGGAGAGGTGTAGAGGTGGGACCATTGGTAATAGACAAAGGTTCAAATGGTGACGGGGCGGGGGGGGGGGGGTGTGCAGGCCGCAGATGTACAAACACATCTCCCGGGCCTCTGTTTCCTCGTTGGCAAAACTGCTATAGTATCTGTCTGTCAGGGTTGTAGTAACAATGAAATATTTGTACATATGAAATTATCTAGCTTATTGCTTGGCAACTTTCATTAATTGAATCTGGACAACTGGTTCTTATTACCAGAGATTTCTATTGATAGAAACCTGTGGTGGTTTTCCAAATGTGTATACTCGTGAAGGAACGTGAGAGAAAAAAGCAGCTAATAATCATCATCTTAATATTATTATGAAAATAGTTTGGACTTCACTCCTCTCAGCGTTCCGCAGAGCAACCTTTGAATGCCACTAGAATAGGCCAGGCATTTGAGCTTGTTGGCCAGGGAGAATCCCTAATAGAAGCAGCGAGAAAGAGAGGTAAGAAAGTGGGGGGGGAGGGGAACTGAGTTGAATCCTCCTCTGTTAGGTATTTTTACCAGAATCTCCAGGCAAAATGTGTCATGGTGGGCAAGTGCCAAAGACGACATGGGTGCTAAGGGAAGACAAATTAGAACATACATTGATGAGTCTCAGGAGGGTGAAATGAGTTAGCAGATAAGAATAGGTATTTCCCCCTCTAGGCTCTAGCCTCTTACTTTTTTCTTTTTAGCTTCAACATGTCTTTAAAATCGACCCCGGTTTATATTATTAATTGACTGAGGTACTTGTAGGTCTCCGTGCGGCAGGTGCAAGAGTCTTCAGGGGAGGGGAGCTCTGGCCTGGAGAGAAATGAGCTGATCAGGACGATTGTCTCATGTGAGCTCATGGGAGACATGCTGAGAGTGGAAGGTGGAGCCCGGGGTCGGTCTCTGCAGGGTAAAGAGGATCAGAGGGCGCCCAGGCGAGGACGAGGCTCTGGGAACACACAGCAGGGTCCAGGGGAGCAGGGCAGTGATCTTTCCTCACCTGTGTAACAAGCCAGGAATGGTGCACAGCTTAGAAGTGCTCCTCCTGGGAAAGCACACGCTTCCGTTATGGGGATAGAGGTAAATGCATAGCCAGCATTTTGTTGCGACCCCCAGAGCGTTGTGTTTTAGGTGCTCAGTCCCTCCGATACTGCTGTTGAGAACTGCAAATGATCTCTTCGAGCATGTTTGTTCTAAATGAAGAAAGCGTGACTCTCTGGTGGAGATCCTGTGAAATTTCCAGACTCCAAAAGATTTTAGGAAAAGGTGCTCATGGAACATCCATAGTCCAGTGATGGGAATTTGGGAAGAAAGTGACTTTTTTCAATCTCAACTGTTTTAATAGGTCATAGAATAAGAATCAATGGGGGGAAAATTGGCCTGGGGTGTAATTCACAGCTTCACATATTAAATTCAGCATTGTAGTTTCTTAATTTTTAAAGTACAGTTTGTACACGATATGGTAAATCTAAACGATGTAAAATAGAAGGAAAACTATTGTTATCCCATTGTCATTCTAAGGAAAGTACAAATGGCATTCAATAAAAATAAAGTATATTAAGATACATTTATTTACAGGTATCCCCAGCTTTTAGAAAGTTTGCATTATGCCACTTCACTTTTACGAAAGGCCTATATTAGTACCTGTTTTCACTAACAGAAAGAAAGAGATGAATGTTTTCACTTTTAAGAGCAAAGGTGAAAAGCAAAACAGTGTTTGTTTTGCAGTGAGCCCGCGTAGAGGCAGTGTGCGCTCCCAGCGGTGAGTGGGCCCAGCAAGCCCCCGCCCCAGGAACAAAGCTCAGTATCTCAGCATCAAGCTTCCAGGTCTTTGAACAGTCTGTGAGCATCTGTGCTTTGTCTTTTTTTTTTTTTTTTAAGATTTATTTATTTATGAGAGAGAGAGAGAGAGAGAACGATCAGGGGTGGGGCAGAGGGAGAGGGGGAGAGAGAGAATCTCAGGCAGACTCCCGCCTGAGCTCGGAGCCCAACATGGGGCTCGACCTCATAACCCCAAGATCACCACCCAGGCCAAAATCAAGAATCAGGCACGCAGTTGACTGAGCCACCCAGGCACCCCAAGCATGTGGGCTTTGTCTTGATTTATTTTGTGCATCCAGACATGTCTTAAGGTACCAGAAAAGCCTAAAAGGGTTTTTTGGGGGGAGGTCTGGAAACTCTAAAAAACTTTTTCAGGGGTGCCTGAGTGGCTCAGTCTGTTAAGCATCTGCCTTCGGCTCAGGTCATGATGTCAGGGTCCTGGGATCGAGCCCCATGTGGGGCTCTCCACTCAGTGGGAAGCCTGCTACTCCCTCTCCCTCTCCCTCTGTGCTCGAGCTCTCTCTCTCAAATCAATAAATAAAATCTTCTTAAAAAACCCTTTCTCATATATTATTGGCAATTGCTCCTTCAATTTATGTCATTTCGGCTTTGGAAGTTTTCTTATCTTTTGGATAGTGGGGGAGACCTGTATTCCATTATCATTTTAAGCTATAACCGTAATACTGCTTGCTCATAAATTCACTCTTCCAGGGACTTGTAACAATTCTTTTCAAAACGAAGTCATGGAGTATTATTAAAACACTCTGCTTTTTATGTGGATTTTTTCCTTTTACGTACAGATATAAGAGTTCCTTCACTCTTGTTCTTTATGCATAGGATTCCAAAAATATGTTTGTAGACACTTATTCTACAAGATGCTTGTAGGTATTTCTTAAAGAAAGTTTTACTGTCAAAGAAGTTTGGAAAATTATGGGTTCAACAAAGAAGTTTCTTAATAACAGTACTTTCATGAGCCTTTGTTATGAGTATGTTCATGAAGAAATTTCAAGAAAGTTATCCAGAAAGAAATGCTTCCAAACATAATTTGTTTGAAAAACTTGATTTCATGGTAAATCTATTACCATCTCTCAGGACTAGTATTCTGAGCAAAAGGGCTTGAGAAATGTTGCTTCGTGCTTATAGACAGAAACAACTAGATTTGTACTTCATATGTTTGCAGAGCTACTGGGTTCTAACGTTCTGAAGGCAACTTCATTAGGGTTAAGGAAAACCAAAATGCAGCATGAGTATGGAAGACCTGTTACCCTAATATTTTGTTGCTTTTCAAAATGAACATTGACAAAAGAGCTTAAGTTAGAATTACCAAGTTAGGAAAATGTCACAGTAAATCCCATTTCCCCTGCTCTCCCACTACCAGGGCAATAGATCAGGCAATAGGGAGGCACAGCCTCTGAAAAAGAGCATGTTCTTGCTGGGGTGTGTATGTGTAATTCTTTTTATATGTACGTAAGTAGACAATAACAGTTTAACCATCTATAGGTCAACTGTCCACGGCCACTTTCGCGTCGGCTTCTGTTCAGGCTCATGCATGCCCAGCACTGACCAGCAACATCGTCAGTTTCTTGTGTGGGATGAGGAGCAAGGAGGGCTTGTGAAATTGATGGAATGGGGAAGATGGCCAGTCCTCTACCTTTTTCAGAATTGGGGCTTTATTTCATTGAGGTTTTTCAAACACCCAGGATTCAGACATATTTACAATGAAATAGAAACCCAGAAATGTTTTTCAAAGAGAAACATACAGGATCCTTTTAACATCTTCATTTTCAAATGTTAGGCTACCTTTCTCTTTTATGGATACGGGGGCTCCAGACCTGGCTCTCCTCGGTTGGTACGTATGTTTAAACATTAAATCAACAATCTATTCAAAATTAAACTGTTCCCATTTTAAATGACCTCAACTAGAAAATAGCACATATTAAAAAAAAAACAAAAACAAAAACCAACCCAAATCACTACAGAGAGTTTATGATTTGGTTAAATCATTGTACTTCTCTGTAGAATTCCTAACTGCCACATAACCCCTGTACTCTCCGGATCCCTTCAGATATTCTGAAAAAGCCTTAATTCCTTAACATACTTCAACAACTATATGAGGCCACTTGGTCCAAAGTATAAGAAAACACTGATTATACACACACACACACACACACACACACACACACACATACACACACACAAAATAGGGGTCTAGGAGAGGAAGGAAGTCTAAAGTCTAACCTAACCAGTTGAGAAAGTTGCCAGCACAAATAAGTTAATATCTTTTTTTAATCGTGATAGCATTTGGTTCTCTATATTTATATTCCTGTATCCTCGTGTGTACAATGTAAGCTTTGTTACGCTGCGTCTGCTGGTGTTCTGCCTCCCTTTATGACAGGCAATAACTGGGGCTAGTACGTAATGTACCTGGGGGTGAAAAGTTGCCGGAGTCTCCTCTTGGGCAGGATTCTACCTGGCACAGCCATGATATTTTCTCCCTGCCGGTTCCTCCAACCCTTCTCAGTTTAATGACAGTCTTATGTTTTATTTGTTTCCTCTGATCCAACATGTTTATGTGAGGGCAGCTCTCGAATACATAAAAGTCAGTTGCAGGGTGGTAATTATTGACCGCGGTTTTACACAGCACCTCACGGCGTAAGAAGATAAATGTATAATCACCCGGTAATATGAAGATCTCCGACTGCAGGACCAAAGGCCTTTGTCATTTTACTCCACCCTCCCGTGAGTCAGTGAAATGGATTGAATTATAAACCAGAAACCAGCACTTCAATTTGATGAAACTCATCCTAAAGAGGCAAGTGTCACTACATGTTAGCAGTTTATAAAATGTGATGAGCTGCCCTAATCCAGTGGAACCGACATGTCCTTAATAATAGCAACATTCTTTGTAAATTAAATAGCTATTAATTTTTTTAAAAACTTGTCAGGATATGCTTATGCGGTGATGCACATGCGATCATAGGCATTTCCATTGTGGCAAATATATAGAAAAATAGAACCATCTGGGAATTTGTAAATCGGCGTCCTCGTCTGTGTATCTTAAGGCACGGACGGAACTGGATCGAAAACTCCGGTGTCATTTCAGATTTTCCACATCTGAAAGGACCTAGTCCTGAGATGGTGATATATGTCACAAGGCTATTGTGCGTCAGTCCCCCCCCAATCAATCATTCGACAAATAAATATTCCCTGAGCGCCTATGCTGTTCCAGGCACAGTGCAAGGGTAAAGCGTAGAAATGGCTGGGATCCTACCCATCTACTTTCACCCCGTTCTGCTTGTTTCCCCCTCTCTAGTCAGCAACAAGATACTCTGGTTCCTTCTTTTCTCTCCTGTGAGGAGGTCCCCTGTCTCCAAGGAGATGACCTTCCCTAGGCCCTGGGCCTTCAAGGCCGTCCCTGCAGAGGACACTTGTCCCACAGAAAAGGAAGGAGTGGGTTATATTGGTGACTTAGCCAAAAAGAAATGCATTTCTAGCATGGTGCTGTTAACTTTTTTTTTTTTTCCTTCCCTTCTTGTAACCACATGGACCTCAAGAGAAATTCCCTAGAATTATGTTAGAACACAGTAACAATTCTTTGTAAGGCTATTTAATTACCTGATGACTAGTACACATAGAGATTGTAACATCGAGTCACCCAAAACAGGCTTACAATAATTTGATAATACAGAGAAATCTTCTGACATGTCTTACAGATAAACCACTGTGAGCGTCATCTTAAAGGAAGGCTTTATCTTTCATACATCTGCTTATAACCTTGGTAATGACGTGTCTGAAGCAGACAGGATATGGCAAACCGGGATGTAATTAGGGGCTTATTATCAGCAGATCTCATCATGGAATGTTATCAAGGTACTGCTGAACAGTGCAAATATTAAGCTTGAAGAAATGGATGGGTGCGATGTTGTCCGTACTATTGAAGTGAAAACAGCAAATGAACAGTGAAACTCAGAACTGTTGGGTATATAAACTGGGTCCTGCAAAAGAGCTCGCAGTGGGGCAGGCAGTTGGGCGGGTGTGAAACCCAGCTGGCACCGTGCTCGCTGGGCCGTGCGCCCTGTGCGGAGGCTGTCTTCCCAGAGGGGTGCCTTTTGCAGATTTGCGCAGGGGTGCCTGATGGAGTGACTCTGGCACTGGCACACTTGTCTTCCCAAGGTAGAGTTTTGCAAGTTTTGTCAGGCCAGTGAGAGAGGAGGCAGGCTCGACATAGCTAGGTTTTGGGAAGAGCAGTCTTAACTGCTTAATGGGGAACTCCTTCCAGCTAGGGTTGCTGTCCGTTCTCGGAACCAGCTGGGCACGCTCCGGTGAGTCCACGTTCCTGGGCAGGTCTCATGGTTGAAGAGCCTTGTTGCTCCACTCACCTCCTTTTCCTGGAGAACTGTCAAGAATCAAGGTTTCCCCAGAGCTAGAATAATTACTGAGCAGAGTCCAGCCCTGGCTGAGAAATTGCAGAGATTTCCCCTGAAGGGGCTGTCTCCTGCAGCCTGCCACCTGAATCAGAGCGGTCGTTTCAAAGTCTGGCCCAACAGCGCTGCAAAAAATGCAGCGCCCAGACTTGGAGCTGCTCTCTGCTCGCTGCGAGCCTATGAGCTTGTAAAAATGCCTCGGTTTCCAGTGTTATCACACCCCACTTCCATGAAATTAGCTTGGATCTCACTGGCTTTGTGGAATGTTCCATATCTTAATGCAGTCCTCTTTTGTGTGTGTGTGTGTTACATGAAAGCATGACAGCTCAAGAATTACCACACTGTTCCACTCTACATTTCCTCGCTCAAACACACACACACGCCAACCACTATCAGTACCAGTAAAATTAAATGAGAGAAGCTATCAGGAAATAGATAAAGAGGCATACAATAGAGACTTTTTTTTTTTTTTTTTGGGGAGAGAATGAGGCCCGGCAAATGGATTTTAAAATTCTGTTTCTATGACTGCACTGCATTTATAAGCTGAAGGCATCAATAGTTGACACCGCTCATAGAATACCAAGGGAAAATTCTGAAAAGGAAGTATCTATTCTCTTATTACCCAAATGTAAATTATATGTGCTCTTGAAGTATGCCCTTTATTTAATTTTAATGCATTTTAAATTTTAATATGGATTGCACTACATGAATCACCCTCTTTGTTTTCAACACCATTAGCACATAAAAATTGAGGACGGGTTTCTATTTTCTGGCAATTCAAAGTATTTTATGAAGTGTGGCACATAATATTGCATCTTCTATAGAGGAGGGACTCAATATTTGTTGAGGCAATTTCAATGTGATATGTTAGCTATGATCTATCATGAGGAGGTAATGATTTCCTAAATTTCCAGCTTAAAAGGATTCTTCTATTGCCATTCACATTAAAAAAAATTCTCGGTTCTCAATAAAACCGAAGCATAGTTTTATTAGAGTACGTTGGCATCTCTCTAAGACTTATGCAATCAAAGAGATTCAAAGTCAATTGTTCTGTGCCAAATTATTTGCTTATCTTTTAAAGATGCTCTCCAAAGTCTGAATTCTTTTTCATTTGGATAAATCCAGGGCTCGAAGAACCTGTATTTCAAAGCAGGGATTATTTAAGTTAGTGGGCTAGATAAAGGAAGAGACAAACATATTTTAAAAACAGACAAAGAAAGATTGGGCTCATGTTTTGATGTGCTTTTGACTTTGGAAAGGAGAAAAGACAAGTACACAAGTAACTGTGATGCAAGTTAGAATATGAGATATACAAGACAAGAGACCGCCAAAATTAGGAGCCAAGTTCAGAGGTAGGTCTGGGTCAGGATGGAAGACATCACGGAGGAGGTAGGGAACACGGACAATGGCAGAGTGGTAGGGTGGCTTATAGCCATTGGAAGAACACTGAATAGTCTCATTTGGTAAGAGCAGACGACACAGAAAAGCGAGAAGTGGGAAGATCAGGCTGCAGGATAGGTTGCATCCAGGTTTAAAGAGGCCTTCAACATTGGGTATAGCAGGAGTGGCCTGATAAATGTTGAATACTCAGATACCGGGTGGGGGAAGAAGTTGCTAGATTTGTGTATTTGCTGATTTTCTATCTGCACGTGAAGCTGCACGTAGGAATCAGCGCCTGTTAGTTGAAGCTATGAGAAGGGAGGAAATTGCAGAGGGGAGCATAGAAAAAAACAAAAGAAACGAGCAAACAAAAAGACCAAGACAATCTGTAGATTGCCCACATTAAGGACAATGAGGACGATGTGGAGCCAGACGAGGGGGAGGTGCTAGAAGTTAGGAAAATGGGACATCAACACGAGCGAGTGTCGTAGAAGCCAAAGAAAGAGAAAGAACATCATGACAGAAGAATTACTGCTGAGTTGGGCAATTAAGAGAAATTTGAGGATTTTAAGAGAACAGCTTTAGGAAATTGGTAGCAACAGAAGTCAGAATATAAGGGATTCAGGATTGAGTCAGTGGTGTATGGATTTCCATTTATTAGCAATCACCGTTGGGCCATATTCAAACAATTCCACTATCGCAAGGAAATACTGTAGAGGGAATGAAAACAGACATACAAATGAACCCAAAAAGTGAAGTTAAAAACTCCACAGTCAAGATTTGGCAAACTCTCCATGACTCAGCTGATTTGAGAGGCTTCCATGCCTTGCACATTCTTCTCCATTTCCCGAATTTGTCCTTTCAAAGAAAGCCTCCTCAAGGCTTATTCATGAGCAATTAAGCATGATTTATGAGGTAATTTTTTCCCCCTAATTCCACATTGAAAAGAATTTTCAAAATGATTAAATCTGGAGAGTCTGCTGAACTCTCTCTCATAAGACCCGCTGGCACCGGCCACATTTAACCACGCACCTCCTCTCCTATCACCCTCCTGGGCCTTTTACCACTGCGCATGTCTCTAAAGGCTAAGGGCACAGAACCTCAGCCTTCAAGATGTCCCAAAGGCTCCAGGCCTCAGAGTTGTCATAAATATCAGGTTCTCCTCTCTGAGGCCCTTTACCTAGAATGATCGAAAGCTTTATTTCACAGATGAAGACACGTTGGAGAGTGAAACTAACAGTCATGCCTACAACTGCCTTTACCTCATGAGACAGCTTGCCACTTGAAATATAAGACACCTAGTTAGAATTGAGTTTTCTATAGACGACAGATAACTCTGTAGCCTACCCATGTCTCATGCAATATTTGGGACTTACACTAAAACTAAGTGTCTGCATGTTTATTTGCTAAATCTGGCGACCCTACTCATGAACCCTTTACCCATTTACATGAGCGACACTCTGTCTATGCCTGAAGCAGCAGAACTATTCTGACCTCAAAGTGGCTACGTAATTTTCAAGGCCTGCGAAATGAAAATATGAGGTCTCCTTGCTCAAAAATTATTACACGTTTTAAGACGGTGACAACGGAGCATTAAGTTAAACTTGGGGCCATTCTAAGCATGGGCCCTGGGCGATCGCACAGATCACACCACCCATGAAGCTGGCCATGCTTTTACCATTTGGTATGGTGTGGTTTGTTACGGTGAAATCTAGAAATATTTCCTCTTATATTTAAAAAATAGGTAGAAACTAGCATACTTTAAACTTGGGATTTTGATGAAACAGTGATAATTGCATTTGGAGGGGAGTTTGATTCTAATGTGCACGAGAGTAGGAATTACATCTGCCCCGCTCCCCCAGCTCTTTGTATAGGGCCTGACACATGGAAATCACTTAATATGTTGAATGAATGTCTTATAGGCACATGCATAGTATATGTCTATCTTGAAGTGGCATTAAAATTAAATAAAGGACATATCTCAAGAGGAATTACAATTTTCATTTGAGTAATGAGATCAAATGGCAAAAATGCACCATAACATTATGTATACCATGCCATATGGATGTATGCATATTAGGTAGTGTTATGTGTGTTCCTGGCTTTCCTAGTTGGCGAATGTCTATCTCATTTATGGTAAATGCCCACATTTTGATGCTCTGAGCTCATCTACTGATAATAGATAGGTACTGAGTTTTCCAGATTCCCCTCCCTCAGTATCTCTGGGAAATCTTAGAACTATTATGTGGAAGTCAAGTGCGCCCTATGCCACCTTGTTGGTGTTAGGCAAATCTCTTGCCTTTGGGAGTGCCAGGAGGGGGACAAATGGTAAAGCTCCCATGCCAGAGGCTGTGGCTGTCACTCTGTACCCTTCTCACGGTCACTTTGGGGCTTTTGGACATGGTGTCACTGCTGCCTCTTTCCTCTGGACCAATAGTTCTCACACTCTCTGTGCCCAGGTCTTTCATGGTGGACTCCCACAGCAGAATGGTTGGGGCCCCGTAATACAATCCTTTCACTGATGTTAAGCAGGGGCTCTAGGAATGAGGGACACTGGGTCAGTGGTGGCCGCACACAATCCTGGACCTCCCTCCACAAGTATGGGAGTTAAACGATGTTCTGTTTACTCCCAGGGTCCCATTTTTTTCCTCCCTAGAGGGGAAGGGGCATTGTTTCACACGTATCAATCTAACCCCGAACTCAGTTATGAGGGTCCTTATGCATATCTCTACGAATACCGCACCTCACCATCCAACCTTCATATATACACACACACACACTGTGGTGTGTGTGTGTGTGTGTGTGTGTGTGTATCTGAGAGAGTTTTCCCTTTTTCTGTATGTGGGCTAAATTGAACGTTTATAGTTAAGTTATTAAATGCTGATCCACAATGTCCATGTTAAAAGGTGATTTGCATGGTGCACTAATGTGTATGTTTTCTGGTGAGAGAATTGTGTCTACGTGAGAGCGTAACTGCTTATTCCTAAACTGGAGACACCTGAGCAGATGATGCATGAGGACGGTATAACAGATTACTTTTTAAGCCTGCATCATGAATTTCAAATGTACGATGTGTTGAAGACCACATATTTGTCTTAGTAAGGTATTTCTTTTCATTTTGTGCAAGATAAAGGTTTTGGCGTTCCCAGGTTTTGAAGCGGCAGGATATGGTGGCAATGACATTGGTGTGGGAATTGGTAATCCTGAGCAATAATCTCCAGCAAGTACTAG
Source organism: Ursus maritimus (assembly GCF_017311325.1). Classification (NCBI taxonomy): domain Eukaryota; kingdom Metazoa; phylum Chordata; class Mammalia; order Carnivora; family Ursidae; genus Ursus; species Ursus maritimus. Next base: position 46,991,779 of record NW_024423344.1, read on the forward strand.
TCGTGTGAATTTGGGCACGTTACTGATCGATCTCATCGCAGTTTATGTACTCCTTAGTAAACCCAAAGGTTGTAAGGATTAAAGGAGTTAATGCAGGACCCATAGCTCTAGGAATGAGGACATTTGCTATTGACCGAATAACCAACTTTTTCTCAAGCGTGTTTAATAATATTAATTTTCTATAGATACTCTGCCCTTACGTCACCCTTCCTCATTGGCTGTCAATTGTCCTATTCTCTTGTTATTCCTTCCCAGACCAGCCCATAAACGGTGGGGCTAGCTCAAGAATACAAACAGATGCCCATATACCATATGTTTAAATATTTACAAGCTATAAATCAAGCGAACACACTGCTAAATTAAATACATGCTGTCTTCCAACTTGATAAATCTACGATCACATGGCCCGGAAGGCTAGTTTGCTGTAGATTCTCAGACTCCGTGAGGGATGTGGTAGGGTGAGAAAATCTGGCTGAAGTCTTTGGTTATTGGTCCGTCAGTTTTCTTCTCCCACCCTCGCTCCCACCCACACTACGAGGATCCGTATCATATCCGTATGCATATGCATATGACTACCTCATTTCACCCATCCAAGCTTCTTTCACACTCTCCATACGCAGTCACTTCTTGACCACAAGGTTGGCCCACTGCTGTGTGCAGTAGAGAGTAGATACGCTTGACCCTCAGGAGAATGGACTGGATAAGGGGCCACACAAGCCCTGGATACAGATTTGGGATACCCAGAGCATGTGCTAGATGTGGAGGTAGGGGTGGGACAAATTCCTGGTGGATATATACACTAATTCCTTCGACTTTTCATTCTATCGGAAAGGGAACAAGTAGGGGAAAGCCAGGGCAGCATCCTCAAAAGCACAGAGCCCAAGACTGGCCATTTTTCTAGATCTAAAAGCAGTACTTTCCCGTCTCTATCTGAACACTGGGATTGTATTTTTCAGAAATGAGATCTAAGATGTTATTAGTCTTTAATATGGTAATGCATATTGTGAACCTCCAAGATTTTTGACCGTGGAACACTGTGTGTGTGTGTGTGTGTGTGTGTGTGTGTGTGCATGCACTTGTGCCCGTGTGTGGAACATCTCCATAGCACAGGGTTTGGCAAAACCTATTCTATTCTCTACTGTCATGGAGTGTGTATTCCTCTTCCTCCTACTGCTCTTAAGTGTAGGGGACTCTACCCTCACTCGCTTGTATTTTCTTGTTCCACATTCAGTCTAGATGATTTCGTCTATATCCAAGGCTGTAATCACTAAATATATTCCAAAGATTCCAAACCCTCCATCCTCACCTCTCTCTTGGGCTCTATACTTACTACTGAATGGCTCCACCTGGATCCACAAGTTCCATATGTTGGAAACTCAACTTATTATCTCCTTCCGGTCCTGCTTATCCTAACACGGTCCTTTAGGGAGTTAACTCCGCTCGGTAAATGGTTCATCATCTAACACTGTGTTGCTAATTGCCCTGGCCAGAGTCACCTTTGATTCTTTTCTTGACCTCACCTCCTTCCCAATTTATCTCCATATTTTGTTGATTTTGTCTCCTCAGTATTTTTCCAATCTCTCAGATCTATAATTTTCCAAGGATCTTATTATTTTCCTGAGCATATGCTTGCAATTTTCTATTTCACTAACCCTTCTTTTACATCGTAATGAGAATATTTCTTTATAAAAGACTGAGGCAGATTTTTACATATTGATATAAAAAAATCTCCAGATACATTATTAAGGAAAAAGAGGGCACAAGAGGCGCCTGGGTGGCACAGCGGTTAAGCGTCTGCCTTCGGCTCAGGGCGTGATCCCGGCGTTATGGGATCGAGCCCCACATCAGGCTCCTCTGCTATGAGCCTGCTTCTTCCTCTCCCACTCCCCCTGCTTGTGTTCCCTCTCTCGCTGGCTGTCTCTATCTCTGTTGAATAAATAAATAAAATCTTAAAAAAAAAAAAGAGGGCTCAAAACTGGACATAGATTTTGAATTTTATGTAAGAAAGGAAGAAAATAGGAATATTTACTTATATTCATTTGTTTCTGCAAGCAACAAAGAATTGGCTGTCTACGTGATAAGGGCATTTGAAAAGAATGTTTTAGTGCAGGGAGGGATATGAGATAATTCATTGTATATTTTTTGCTTGTCTTGATTTTTGAAACTGTGAATCTGCCAAATGCAAAAATTAAAGTTAAAAAATTATTCACAAATTTAAAAAAAATTTGAAAGCATTTTATGTATTGCTGTGTAATTATTACATATTATAATACATAATAAATAAGTTAAAAAATTAAAGAACATAAAGGTAAAAAAATATATATATGATCATGCTATTGCTTTGCTTAAAATGTTTCTTGGATCCACTCTTACCTTCAGTACCAAATACAGACCATTTTGAGTGGCATAGAAGTCTTTTCAGGATATGGATTTTGTCCATTTCTGCAGCCATATCTCTCCCTACACCTTAATAGATTGCAAGGTACGGCCATATTGAATGGTATGATCGTTCACATCACATATCAAGTCCCCATGTCCACGTGTTTCCATTATTTGCAATTCCATCCTGTCTGATTTGGTCTGCCTGTTCATTCCAACTCAGTCTTTAGAACTTGGCCCAGACTTCACCCTCATTCCCCTAAGTTGGATCCAGTGCTCTTCTCTCCCACTTTATCACCCTATACTTTAAGTTCTTATTGTTCTCACTTCTCCGTACTGCACTGACTTACATGATTTCTGATCTCGGCTGTGCATACATTACAGATGAAGCTGCTCTGTATTCACCTCCGTATCTGAAGCACCTAACACAGCGCCTGCTTTAGGCTTTGTTCAGTTAATCCATACACAGAAAATGAATGAAAGTATAAATAAATGAGTAAGCGAGCCAATGGATGGGGGGAGGATAGTTCAATGCAATGCTATGCTATGGACCTACATGAGGTGAAGACATTGTTTTGCACCTGACTTCTGGACTCTCCAGTTCGTTATAGCTTCTACACCTGATGCATGTTCTTGCCCACCCCTCATACCTAAATCAGAATTATTCTTTGGAAATTAGTCTCAAGTGTTCTCTGTCCTGACTTGAATAGTTTCACTTTATATTTTCATTTCACTTTAGCTTTCTGAGAAAGGGTCAATTTCCCTAATGATCTTTCCAAATTTTCTCTGAAGCAGTCTTTGTTGGGAAAGATTATAAAACTCTCATCTCAGTGTTAGGGATCAGCCCTTGAATAAGAAGACAAAATAAAGAAAAAAAATAATGTGGTTTTTTTTTACTCCATAAATAACGCTCATGTGTAATAATCATCGAATACAGTATTTCATTCTCTATAGGAAACCACCAAAGAGAAGAGGAGGGCAGTTCAGTGTTCTGGGAATTGAAATTGAAATTTTCCATAGGTCATAGAACAAATATCCTTCTAAAATTATGTATTTCCTTTTTAAGTTTTGAGAATACATTTTAGTTACTTTTGAAATCAACTCCCTTGGAAGACACGATCTTTCCAAATAATTCCAAAGAACGAATTTGTAGGAGATCAATAACTCACCTTTTATGACAGGTTCTAAGTAAACCTAATTCACGAAGAGCGGGCAGATGAATCTGGAATGCTGAGCAGAGTCAGGCCCCACTCATCCGCTTCCCAAGCAGCAGATCCTGGCTATGGGGCTGCCGCAGGGTCTCTAGGAAGATGCTTGCTGCTTGGGTCAGGTGGCGAAAAGAGCACAAGGGACCAAACCCCAGGCCACCAGCCTCATCTTCCAAAGATTTGGTTTTGTTGGATACAATTTTCTACTTCGATATTATTCCACTTATTTGGGCTCTGGACCCACCAATACCACGAGTTTATAAAGATTTTAATGTTGAAAGAGATTGTGTTCATGGACTACACTGAGAAAACTATTCTCCTGCACCTAATTGCTTGCACCCAACTGCTTGTTTTTTGCAGTTGAGCTCAAGTCTCAGGCTTTGTCTCTCATTGCTCCATTGAGATGTGAAGAAATTAGGCCTTATTTTCAGAAATGTTTAAAACTGGGTTACAGAACACGCACTCTGAGAGATGCGGTACTATTAGGGTCTCCAACGTGTGACTGAAACAACACAAAAATTAAGTAACTTGCCCAAAGCCACTAAATGAATCTTTGTGAGTGTTACACCTTAGTTTTGGACTGAGATTTCTGTGCCCATTAATGTTGTGTTTAAGGTCGAACACATTTCTCTTTCTCTTTCTCTCTCTCTTCACACACACGCACGCATGCACGCACGCACACACGCGCATTATGTCGTACACAATAAGGACATATTTTGTTACCTATTATAAGCTGAGCTAAAAATGCTAACTTTATGTTTTTAAATGTCAGAGTCCTCAGGAATGTGAAACTCATCGTTTGAGCATTTATGCCTCTATTTTTCTGAAAACTAAAGGGTAATTTTAACATGGATGTTAGTACCTATGAAAGTCATCAAATAAAAAGATAGAATGTCCCATTTCTTCCGTTTATGCACAGAGTAACTCTTCAGCTGCTCTGACCACAGATCATTCTGGTAAAGTCAAGGGCACTTGAGGCATTTTGGGACCCTCTGTTTGGGAAGTTTTTGTGTTTTAATAAAGGTGAATCTTTGGGGGAGATTTGGACTAAGAAATGAATGCATTTTCGGTAAGATTCTTAACTAGATCCTCCCCTAGACACAGAAGCCATGCTGACCGCTACAGCAATATCTTCACGTACCACAAGCCATTTTGTTCATGACTTCGACACCTTGCCAAAGGGCAACACAGCCTCACCCCTCTCATCTCAAAGCTTTGGGCTGGCACTGGGGTATATCTGTGGGATCTGGCTATGTATGTACCTTCTGTGTTTTGGGAAAATTGGTCTATTATTAATCACAGGTTTTGATCAGCGATTTATTAATAATTCACCCAGTAGCTTATTATAAACCTTGTGTGTAATATGATTTTAGGTCATCTCTTGAGTGGATCCATCCCATAAGAAAACATTTATTAGGTATTCTCTGGCAACATCTGTCAGGCTTGGGCTCCCTGTCCTTGGGTGTGATATTGCTGCTACAGGCCAGGGTAACATGGATTGGAAGAGGTATAAATCTGACAGCCAGAAATCAAGAGAAGAAGTGAAATGAGCATGCATAGCCAGTTTGTTTTGGGGGAAGACAGGAATAGTCATAATAAGCCCCAAAAAGGACATTTACTTAGAAGCACATCTGAAACCTGACATGTGGAGCTAGTTCTGGAGTTAAATATAACTTCGTTGCATTATCCAAGTGTCGATTTATAAGTTGGTTTTGAGAGTTAAATGAAAAGCTTTTCATAAAATGGTTATTAGAATATAGAATTATTAGTATTCTCTATGCATTAATTGAATTATTTAGTTTCCATCCTGTGGCTTGGCAGCATTTTCTTACATAAATTCAGAGTAAACATCTGCGTAAGCACATTGAGAAGACATTATTGATGCTTTAGCCGAGAAATTTGCCAGTTTTGTTAATATCCCAAACCTTTCTTTTCAGACTTGTGATTATGGGTGAGCCTGCACTCAAGCTAAAATTGCATCTATGAGGTTTAAGATATTTAAGATATGCACACAATGGGAAAAGCTTTGATTTGGAACTGAGGACAAGAAGCAATGGGGTAATTTTTTGCAGCAAAAAAAAAAAAGAAGAAGAAGAAAAAATCTAGCAAACAATGAAGAAATCTAAAGTAACCTTCTCTCTGTGTTTGCCACCACGAGGGTTTGTCAACCCACGTCCCGAGCATTCTTCTAGAATGAGAAGGGCTGACAGTGCTTTTTATAAACGGGAACCTTGCAGAGAAGAGAGTAGACTTGGAATTATGGACACCAACCAGCTCTTTGGTGGGCAGCCAAAAGCCTTGTTGGAAATGCCCATGTCTTTCCCAAACCATTTGGCTCCCCTCCTGACGTAATTGCAACTGAAAGAGAAATATTTAAATGGGCTGGAGTGAGGGTAATGGAAGGATTTCAATTACCAAGGTACATACTAGATTACTTTAAGTGGCATAAATCAGCCTTAAGGCAAACTCACGGATCAGGCCCAGCATAGCTTTCCAATGCGCTCTGCCTCTGCGCTCTCTGAAGGTAACGCTCTGTGCTTTTCCGTAATGTAAAACAAAGGTTAGGAGTCAAGATGTAATTTGAGCACGTATCTATTGGGAAATACAAATCATAATTTCAAACGTGGAGTAAAGCCAAAATAATTGAGCATGCTGAAATAATGGTCAAGGGGATTTAGGTAAGTTTGAAATGATAGAAATGATTTTAAAAATTCATGCAAATATATATTGAGAAATAGTTGGAGGCACCAATAAGAGCGGTTCCAAAGTTTTAGAGCAAAACATAATATCTTGAATATCCAGCCAATAAAAAAAAAATCGGTAACTTTGCATTTAAACACTTAAGCGAAATCGAATAGAGCTTAGCACTAAATGTAGAGATACACGTTTTACTGTCTCACATCATTGGCCGTGTATGAGCAAAGCCTACTTATGGAGTGCTGAGGGATTTAGCTGGATCCGTTTCCAGTCGCAGAGATAACTCGAGCTGTGTAGAGTGAGTGATGCAACTCTCTTTCACGCGACTTACTCCTCCTATTCCTTGCCTGTCTTGTCTCTTTGCTTTCTTCTTACACAGATTTTCTCCTATAACACTTTCTAAATTCGCTTGTCTTCTTCCTCCTCCCTCGTCTAAAACCCTAGCTGGCCTCCTCTATGAAAGCATCGCATTCACTTTGCTTACCTGCCAAAGCCCACCGGGTCAGAACGGCATCTTTCAAACTCTTCCTTATTTCCTCTGGCCAGTCGCCTTATGTTCTGTCTGCTAAGCTTTTTCGCTACTGGGTCAAGTCAGTAGGGAACAACATGTGTAGTTTAGATACGATTGTCTGAAAAGGGGGGTTGAGACAAAGCTACTATAAAACATCCTATCCCTGCAAAATAACATTAATTAAAATAATATGATCAGGGTACAAAAATGGGCGTATGGGTTGACGGCACAGTAAAGGAGGCCAGAAAGGGAATCTAATGAATTCTCAAATGTCACATAGGTAACATCTACTGATTACTTACTACGTGCTGGATGCTGAATTTACCTGTCACAGTGAGCTGATGAGAATGTCATTTGAGATGAAGGGGCTGAAGGCTGCAGTAACTTTCCCAAGACGAGCTGGGGCTGGAGTTCATGTTGAATCCGGGCCATTGAGCTCCAGAGCCATATCTTAACCTTTACACTCTACTGCCTCAGAAAAATGAAGTTTAATAAAGCATTTGGGAAAGTAATCATTAACTAATAAATATTTGGGGTATAATTAGCCTGACGGTATTTTATACCATAAGCCAAAATGAACCAGGAAAAGTGTTACATATTTTTTAAGCCATGGAAAAAACACTAGAAACCACAACATAAAATTCATTTCAACTCTGTAGTAAGGAACATTTTCTAATTATTGAACAATGCAGAATATTACAAAGTCACACATTTGCCTGTATCATCTATTATAGTCTTGAGTTTTAAACTTCATTGCAATTAAAAACAATAAAATAAAACCTTCAAAACCAACAGAACAAGAATATATTTGTGGGGCGCCTGGGTGGCTCAGTCAGTTAAGCGTCTGCCTTTGGCTCAGGTCATGATCCCGGGGTCCTGGGATTGAGTCCGGGTTGGGCCGCCTGCTCGGCGGGGAGCCTGCTTCTCCCTCTCCTACGGTCTGCTGCTCCCCCTGCTTGTGCTCTCTCTCTCTGTCAAATAAATACATAAAATCTGTTTTAAAAAAAGAAAGAAAATATTTGTGATAAATATGATTAATAGAATTGGTGTCTCTAGTATATAAAGAGCTTTAATATTTATAAAAATACAAAGATCTCAAATAGCTAAACTGGCAAAGGTGATTCACATACAAGGAAATACAAACAATAATGAATAAATGTTATTGGTCAGGCCACCTACAGAGCGTTACAATTATTTCTTTAAACTAATTTTATTGTAAAAGGGATATGGAAAAATTAAAGATGTCACAAAAACCAATCAGAACGATGAAGCAATCTGAAACAATTTTAAGCAAGGAACGGCTTGCAGAGAAGTCATGGGGAAGGAGAGATGGAGGCTTTGGAAAGTAGCAGGAGAGGATGCCACACGAGACGCCCGGGGGTCACGTGGGCTCCCAGGACTGCCAGGCCTTGAGTTGGACGAAGGCTCAGAAATGAGGGTGTAGCTTATGGCCGTAGTTATCAAATTTTAACATGCATTGAAATCACCTTCGAGCTTGTTAACACAAAGCTGGGCTCCACTCCCAGAGGTTCTTATTCAGTAGGTTTGGAGTGGAGCCCGATGCCTCATTTCGAAGAGGTTCTCAGGTGCTGCTGCTACTGGTCTACAGCCCGTGCTCTGAAAACTGCTGGTTTACAGAATCATCTGCAGACATAGAGCTAAAGATGGGAAGTGCCATAAAATCAAAAATGGAGAGAAGGAGGGGTGGAGGGAAAAAAGGAGACAGGACAGAATGGAGTAAGACCGAGAGAGAGAGAAGCAGTAAAGGAGGCAGCAACAAAGAAGGAATATTTTCTTCTCCTCGGAAAGTATAGAGCCAGGGCAGCTGAGTGGGGCTCGAGTGAATTACAGGACTGATACCACTCTTAATTTATAATCACCATTCTCTCACCCTGCTCTACCCTCCTTCCTTCCCTTTCCTGCTAATGATTTTGAATGGTTAATAATCTACACCCCAGCCCCCTGTACCCCCAAACTGTACTCTAGTCTTCACCTCTTAACTAGCACACATTCCGTAACTCTCCAAAGTCCATCTCCTACCTTCAACTCGCCATTGAAATTTTTTTCTTAAAAGTCACTGAATCTATAGCTCTGGTCTCAGTCCTGTGTCCGTGACACACCGACAGTCTTTGATAGTTCTGTCTGCTCACTTCTCCCTTGGCTTGCACGGCACACTAACCTGGTTCCTTTTCCAAATATTGGGTCTCTGACCTGCGTCTTCAGTTTTCTCCTTGTTCACAGTATCTTATATTTTAGAGTAAATCTTCTAGAATAAATTCTTCTAAGGTTCTCCAAAACTGCTTTCTTGTACCAGAGAAGATAACTGTATTTTGCCCAGTTTGGCACATCAAGACAGTAACTTACAGTATGTATCAGTTAGTAACTATTGAGTAAGTATCTATGGGATGTCATGCCCATGTCGTGAGACACTGCAGCACACTAGCTCGATAAAGCTTTTGCGCCAAGAAGCTGACACTCTATGACATTCTACAGGAGAGGATATAGGCAAGAAACTGACTAACACGTGAATACATGAGATAATTACTGCTGGTGAAAAGTCCTCTTAAAAAAAAATAAAACAAATCGATATAGTAGAATGTCCTGAGGGGGGCGGTACTTGGGGTAAGGAAAGTCAGGAAGGTTTCTTTGAAGAGGTGATGTTGAGCTGAGATCTGAATAACAAAAAGAAACAAGCCATGTGAAGATTTGAGAACAAAGTCTTTAAACAACAGGAAGGAGGTCAATGTGACTGGAGTGTGGCAAGTAAAAAGGGAGGGGGTAAGCGATGGGGCAGACATATTGGACCAGATCATATGGGTCCTTGAAGGCCGTGGTGACATGTCTAGATCTTATTCTTTTTACTTTTTAAAATTTTTGTTTTAGATTTTTTTATTTTTGAGTAATCTCTACACCCAGTGTGGGACTCAAACTCACAACCTGGAGATCAAGAGTCTCACGTTCCACAAACTGGGCCAATCAGGTGCCCCATGGATCTTATTCTTAATGTGATAAAAATTCCTTGGAGAATTTTAAACAGCAAGTCATTTATTTTGGACAAAGATGTAAAGGGCGAATGTTTGACCACATGTAGTTTTCTCCTTTATTCCAAAGACTTTGCTGAAATAGTAGTAAAGGAATAAAAAAGGCATCAAACTTTAAGAACAATGAAAAAAGGAGAGGAGAGAGCAGGAACTAAAGCATTACCACGTATTTTTGGAAAATGCAAACAGATGGACAGAGGAAGGGTAACTGATTTAGATAGAAGTGGGTAATTATAACCAAAAGTATGTGCAGAGAATTTCAAAGATGAGTGAGTCAATTCTTACTGACCAGGACTTGAAGTCATGGCATACCACAGAAAGGAGGGAAGGGGAAAGGCCTGGAAATAGAGGGATTGGACAAAAGTTTGTACACAAAGCTGTTAGTCTCAAGATAAGCATGACCAGTCATGCATCAAGGTGATGTCCTCTATGGCAAGAAAAGGGGCATGCACTCTCTGGAGGATCTGAACTTGAGAGGTGAAGGAATCAGGGGCACAAGGGAAAATGAAAGATGGGTATGTGCGACTTGGGGATGAAAAGAGATTAAAGTCTGCAAATTGAGTAGAATAATTCTCATCCCCTTGTACCTGCCTGTTGCGTGAATATTGGTCTAGACTACACAGGCAGGAAACTCAAGGAAACTTTAATCAGGAGAAATGGAAAAACTCTGGCAATACACATCCACGTAATTCCCTGATTATTCAGCCTCCAGGGGAGCCCACCACGTGATCACTCCTGATCATGGACTGGCTCTGATTTCTAAGTGTTATTAAATATAAACTAGGAAATAATAATAATCAGACATTTGAGAAAAACCTTAGACTTAATCTCCCTACTTACCAAAGAGAGATAAAAAGCAGAAAGAAAAAAAAGTCCTGGAGGAAACAGAGGTAAATCAAAGAACAGCACTATTATTTTTGGAAGTCTAATATCATTAGGAAGATAAGATATCACAAATCTAACACAAGATCAGAAAACTATAAGAAAAGAAACAATGAAGAGAAAAGGTTCCGATGAAATGAAAAATATAAGAAACTAGTTGGAAAATAAAGTTGAATTAATCTTTCAAAAAATAGAACAAAAACCAAATTGATGGAAAAAAGAAGAGGAAAGACAAGACTTGGAGGATCAGGTTGTCTAACATTTAACTCAGAGTATTTCAGGGAGCTAAGAAAAGAGAGGAGATTATGAAAAAAAATAAGAAGAGAACACTTCCCCCAATTAGAAGACATGAATCTTTAGATTGAGAAAGTTGATAGAATACCCAGGAGAAGGAATAAAAAAGACATACTTCAAGACACAGCATCCTGACCTATAAGAGTACCATGGTGAGAGAGGTTTCTAGAAGCTTCCAGAGATAGAAAAAAATGGTTACAGAAAACAATAACACACAATTCAACTTTTCAATTGTTATATTACTGACAAAAGGCCCCAGAGGAATGCTTACAAAGTACCAAAGAAAATTATTTTCAACCTTAAATTTTATACCCAGCCAAATAAGATAAAATAAAATTATTTCCAGACATTTGAGTCATGCAGGATCTTAAAAAAATTATATCCACAAGTAAAATCCAAAAAATGTATAAAAATGTAACTACCCAGCTCTAGAATTAAAATATATTTAAACAAACTCATGAAAACCTTGATAAGTTGTTTAAAAAGAAAACAGTAATATTACTATTCTGAGGGAAATGGGAAGGAGAAGTGGGGGGTGGTGGTTGGTATAGGAGAGCTAAGTCTTCACCAAACATAAAAGGAAGCCAATAGAAAATATCCAAATTCATGAAACAAGAAACAACAAACATGTTATTTAGAAATATAAGTAAATGCCAGAACAAACAAGATAACACAACACAAGAAACAATAAGGAACTTGTATTTCACACTGGAGACTTTAATTACTATCCTATATTTCAATATTATGTGTATATCACTTTGACCAAGAATTAAAACAGTTTAAGGCAAAAGTTTCTTGTGGCAGAGTGGAGACTAGATTGTGGGGAAGGAAGAATGGAAATAGATGGCTATTTCCCTGGTCTAGGTGAGGGATGATAGTAGCTTGGATCAAAATGGTAGTGGTGGACGGAGAAGTGGACAGATTGAGAGCATGTAATGGAGCTGACTTCATTGAAGTGTTGGCTGTGTGGCAGGAGAGAAAGAGAATCAGCAAGGATAACCCCTTAGAGAGTAGATGGTGGTACCACTTATTAAAGTATATAAGCCTAGAGAGAAATTCAGCTGGTGAAACACCAATCAAGATTTCTGTTTTGTGCATATTAAGTTTGACTTTCCTATCCAAGGGGAGTGTCAGAGAAGCAGTTAGATGGTGTTATGGGTTGAATTATGTCCCCCTGCCACCGTCAAATGCTGAAGTCCTAACCCCCAGTACTTGAGAATAGGACCTCATTCGGAAATAGGGTCTTTGCAGATGATCGAGTTAAGATGAGATTATTATAGTGGGCCCTAATTCAATATGAATGTATTCTTATAAAAAGGTGACATTTGGACACAGAGATAGACACACATGGAGGAAAGATGATGTGAAGACACAGGGAGAATGCCATCTAGAAGCCAAAGAATATCCGAAGCTACCAGAAGATGGAAGGAAAAAATGAAACAGATTCTTCTTCACAGCCCTCAGGAGGAACCAGCCCAGCTGACATTGTGATTTTGGACTTCTAGCATCCAGACCTGTGACAATACATGGCAGTTCCTTAGGCCACCCAGTCTGTGGTCCTCTGTCATAGCATTCCCGGGAAACTGATACAGACAGATCTGCATCTGGAGGTGAGGGAAGAGGAAATGGTGGAGGACACACATTTTGGAATCATGTGCATGTAAGTGGCATTTAGAGCCAGGTGATTGGAGGAAACCATTTCAGTAGTGAGTGTAGAGGGAAAAGAGGAAAAGGCTCAAGAATCAAGATTGAGACCCAAGTGCTTTCATATTTCGAGATTGAGCAGAGGAGGGAGGAGTTGGTAAAGGAAAATGAGACAATAATTGGCCAAGGAGGTGGGGGAAACCAGAAAATAAAGGTGTGTGGTTTTGTATGTTTGTTTGTTTGTTTGTTTGTTTGTTTCAGAGGGAGCAGACAGCTGCTCAGGTGATGGGTAAGATGAAGACAAAGAGAGAACTCTGCTTTGGACACATGAGACTCGTGTTTGACTTGAGAAGGACACTTTCTGGTGTGTGAAGAGGGTTGAGGATAGTTTGGGGGTGAGGAGGCGAAAGCCGCCGCTTCAGAAAGCTCTGCGAGGTGATGTGCTGTGAGGGCGATCGGGGGCTGTAGCGTGGCTGGGGCAGCCTAGACCAGGAGGACAATCATGTTGGCCAAATGGTCTTTGTGGAAGTTAAGTGACAAAGGTGCGCCGAGAGCCTTCCCAAGTGAGTTTAAATTCTCAATAAAAGAAGATAATTGGCCAAGGGAAGTCAGTAATTAAAACGAGAAAAAGTAGATGGATGGCCTGCATACGTCAGGGCTTTTGTTGGAAGGAGGGAAACCAAAGATGGTAAGAACAAAAAGATCTCCCCCGAAGGCTGTGGAGGGACTTGTGACCTGGGCTCAGAACCTTCGCTTGCACTGGCCCCGCCCAGGCCGCTGTGGGTTTCATACATTTGTCAGTTTCACAGGCACTGCCTCAGATCTTTTGTATTTTGTTCTTTTACTTATTTCCTTTTCTTTAAAAGGGTTCCCCAAATTGTATACATTTCAGGACTCTAACAAACCTGGATCCACCCTTGCTGGGAGGGGTGGGTGGGGTGGGACAGCAGGCAGTTTCAGTTAGTTTAAGAAAGTCAAGAGAGCATTCAGGGAACAGGTTGACGAAATAGGGGAATTTGCCAGTGACACATGGTGAGATTCAGAGAGTGTACGGGAGAGCTAGAGAGAATCAGTTTCCCAGGGGGACTCACAGATTACCATCAGCAGAGAAAAAGTGAAACACAGATCTTCAAAGCTTCTCCTTGACTTCCTCCCTGGAAGTTCCATTTTGAAACAAGCCATTTCACGTTCTGACACGTCCAGTGCAGTGTTTGCCATGGTCCACTGGTTGGCCAACTTGATATGAAAAGATGAAGATAAAAATAAACCACTGATAGCGTCATTTCTGGGCGTAGGCAGAGTGTTTAAGCAGGACATAAAAAGTGCTCATTTAAAGGGGAAAAATAATACATTGATCTGCCTTAAAATTGATTGCTGTTCCTCAAAGAAAGCATTAGAAGAGTAAAAAAAAATCAAGACACAGGTTGGGAAAAGACACTACTTGAAATGTTATACTGACTAACAACGTGTATGAAGAATTATTAAAAGCTGCAATCTATGTAATTTTTGTTTTTTAATTCCAGCCTTTACCTTACACGTAGGTTTTTGTTTTATGACTGTGTTTCTCCTTGATTTAACAAAAATTGGATCATACTGTGCGTGTTGGTTTGTATCCTTCCTGGCCCCCCACTCAGTTTAGCAAAATCTAAGTAATCGGATCTTAGAACTATGAGACTCCAGTAAAACCGTTTCGTGTAACCATTTTTTAAAAAAATGTCAGTGTCGTTTGTGTTTTTCTTTTATTGAGCTGTCATTGACATGCAACATTATATCAGTATCAGACGTACGGCATAATGACTTGGTATTTGTATACATTGTGAAACAATCACCGCTCTCAGTCTAGTTACCATCCATCACTACACGTAGTTACAACTTTTTTTCTCTTGTGATGAGAACTCTTAAGATTTATTCTCTTAGCAGCTTTCAAATATACAGTATTGTTACCTGTGGCCACCATGCTCCCCATGACGTCCTGAGGACTTACTGATCTTATAAGGGAAGCTTGAACCCTTTGATCACCTCTAGCCATGTTGCCCGCCCCCTGCCCTTGGCACCACAATCTGTCTCCATTTCTTACATGGACTTTTGGGGCAGTGAAGGGACTCAGTCCAGATTACATAACTGGTTGATACTGGTGGAGTCCTGTGTCCTGACCCCTGGTCCACTGCTCCTCCTCCTGGGAGAGAAAGTCTTCCAGAGGGCCTTGCATTCATCCTTTGCTCTCACCCCAGGTTGTATCCAAATGGGTGCCTGCCTCTTTTTAAAAAATATTTGTGAAAGCAATTTTCATCATTTCTTTCACTAGCTCAATTTTTGGGGGTGTCCAGATCCCTGGAGGGATGAAATTTTGATGAATTCTAATACCCCTTCATCCCCAGGATAAAAAAGAAAAACTCTTCAGGAGTAAGAAGGAAGAGAAACATTCACTGCTAAGAAAGGTTCAGGTTGCAAATTTCTCTTGCTTATTTATTGAGGTGAAAAGTTAAACTGGATTAGGACAATCATATTTTTCTGACACATTGACTTGCTTCTTAAGAAAACATATTTAGCTTTTCTTTTTCATGAATCATTTCAGTAGAAGAGCCAGGAGTTATGTTCTTATGCTGAGTAGAAACACTGAAGGCCCCTTTGTGAGGGAGTTAGCCGGCTACATGTATTTATTTGGCTCATTTTCCCCCCTCTGGGCTAAATTTTGATTTAAAATTTGTGTGTGGACCAGGAGGAGAGGCATCTGGGCTCATTTTTGTGATTTTCCACAGACAAAATTAGCACCAAATTGATGGGCCTGATAGTGTTTTCTAAGCCACGGGCAGGAAGTTTTTCTTTTTGCCATCATATCTTTCTTTCCCAGTTCCCTCCAGTTTCTCTTTCTCCAGGTTCCCAAGATCTGGTTCACTTTGTGCTGCGAAGTAAGAAGAAATGGGGCTGAGAATAAAATTAAGAGTGCCAACCTTTAGAATAACAACAGTTCGATATTGAGAAATCTTCCCTCCAAATGGCCTGCCCCTCTCACAAAGCCGATTTAAGCCATCACATATGGGACCTTTCGTTTCACGTGACCCTTTTGTTTGCAGAGGTCATAGCCTCACATGTAGAAATTTCCCATTGTCACTGTCAGAAGGTTTCAGGTATGAAGCACACTTTCCATTTAGGTTTTCAATAGAGTATAAATATGATCTTTTTTTTCTTTTTCTTTTCTTTTCTTTTTTTTGACAGAGAATCAAACTTCACACAGACCTAATAAAAAATGACCAGAAATTACTTACCATGACATTTCCCCCCTTCATAATAGGGAAATAACTTTATTGTTTTCATTCTGATTGTAAAGAAGTTAGGAAGTACAAACAGAAAGGAGAAAGTAAAAGTTCTACATAATCCTACCACAGAAAGAAAACCTGATATAATTTTAGTGTCTATTCTTTTTTTTTAAGATTTTGTCTATTTATTTGTCAGAGAGAGAGAGAGAGAGTGAGCACAAGCAAGGAGAGTGGCAAGGAGAGGGAGACCAGGCTCCCCACTGAGCAAGGAGCCAAAGGCAGACGCTTAACCAGCTGAGCCACCCAGGCATCCCAGCATATATTCTTCTTTTTAAAAATGGGATTCTACTATAAACATTCTTTTGTAACTAGTTTTTTTCAATGAAATGTATATTGGTATTTTTATATGTCGATAAATATAAATCTATATCCTTAATGAATGAATACTATTCCATCTATAAATGTACCATATTTATTTAATTCAATATTGGTAGACAATTGACTTTCTAATTTTTGCCAATCTGTGAATCCCTGTGATGAGTACCTTTATATACAATACTCTGCTCTCTTCTCCAATCAATTCCTAGGAATAATCCTTAGAAGGAGAATTTCTCTGTCAAATGATTTGTACATCACTAAGGTTTTTAAGGCATGTCACCATATTGTCTCGAGAAAAGTTTCACGGCCTTACGTTCTCACCAGCAATGCGTGAAAATGACTCGTGTCCTTCCGCCTCTTCAGTACCGACATTATCACTCTGAAAATTCTTTCTCTGTCTACCAGGTAAAAGCACTTTATCCCATTGTTATGTTAACTTGAATTTCTTTGATTATCATTGAGGTTGAATATCTTTTCTAATTTGCTATTTGTAAGTCTTAAGATGTAAATTGTCTTTCGAAATCTTTGCCCTTTTTTCTATGAGGCAAATGGATTTTTGAGAACGCCTGTATTAAGTGTAGCAACTTTTTGTCCACCTATGTTTTACACCTCCTGGTCCTAGGTTTTGTTGATGGTGGGTTTTGCTCTGCACAAGAGTTCATTCTTACTCGGTCAATTCTACTAGACCTTATCTTAATAATTTCTGCCTTTGGGCGGCATGCTCAGAAAGGCCTCTAAACTAATTTTTAAAAAGAAATAAAGAAATATGTACTAGCCTCCTTGTACCTTCAGCAAAGGAAAATAGTAATAGATTAATGACAGAGGGTCTCTGGGTTACCAGAGGACTTCAGATTGGGTATTTTTTAAGCGTAGAGTTTACAGAAATTTTGACTAAAGTTACAAAATGTAATAGATTTGGATTTTCCCACAAGTTAGAATTAATCCAAAAATCTCAGTGTCTAATAGGCAACAGCATGATCCCAGCTTCTCTCCCTTTCTTGGAAATATAAAATTTATGGAGAAGTGAGAAGGAACACAATGGGAGGGAAAAGGAAAAACGAGAAGCGATCTAGACACTGGATATTTTTCATGCTCCATCATTCTTTGATTCTGTTCAATAAACTCATCTCTGGGGAACAGGACTTTGGAATTCAAAATAAGTTAAGTTTTGAACTCTGTCAGTGATTTTTAAAAATCTATACATTATGCAATTTTTTCCAAAAGTTGCACATTTAATGTCCAAGTTCTCCTTATGGCCCTGGCCCCCAGGAGTCCTGCCCGCCAGTGACTGGGCACAGGCTTCCATTTGCTTTGGTTCTCTCTCAATTCTGTACATCTTTCTTGCTTGCTTGATCTCTTTTGTTATATTGCAACCTGTTAATAACATGTTAACTTGAAAATTTGCTGTGAAAACATTTCATTCTTGGTGTCAATCTGTATTTTTTTTTTTCCAATCTGTGAAATTTAGGCAGGTTGTAGGTAAAATACTCAATACCTTCTGTGAAATTTAGGCAGGTTGTAGGTAAAATACTCAATATATTGCATCTAACTGTGGGTTCTCATGAAAATTCAAGTGTAAATTGCTTTATATAGGATGAGTATATTTATTATCCGAAGTAGGATACCTTTAAGAGTGGAAGGATTGTAGAGACTATTAATAATTAAGCCAGAATAACAGGAACGAACTGGAAGTGTCCCAGGTAAACCAGGGCAAGGGAGCACCCTATTTAGAGAAAGATTATAAAATATATGTGGGAATGTTGTCATAATTGAATGTAAACTCTTCTTGAAATTGCTTATTTAGATACACCTCTTAATGTTCTGATATATTTTTTAATGTTTTTTTATTATATTATGTTAGTCACCATACAGTACATCCCTGGTTTCCGATATAAAGTTCGATGATTCATTAGTTGCGTATAACACCCAGTGCACCATGCAATACGTGCCCTCCTTACTACCCATCACCGGTCTATCCCATTCCCCCACCCCCTCCCCTCAGTTTGTTTCTCAGAGTCCATAGTCTCTCATGCTTCATTCCCCCTTCTGATTACCCCCCCTTTCTTTATCCCTTTCTTCCCCTACCGATCTTCTTAGTTCTTATGTTTCATAGATGAGAGAAACCATGATAATTGTCTTTCTCTGCTTTTGAAGGCAGTACAATTCCTCCATGATGAATCTTTCCTTTTCTGCCTCCTGAGCACCATCTTTAATTACCATATCTTCAAGTCTTGAAGAACTTGATGTTAATTGAAGTATTCACTTGTCTGGTTGAAATAAAGCCTGTTTCTGTTGTGAAAAAAAAATGTTCTGATATCTTAAAGGACAAGACAGATTCTATACTAACTCTTTAATTTGGTTATCTTTCATTTGATTTCTTTCTTTTTTTCATTCAATTTCTTTCTCCCTCCCTTCCTCCCTCTCTTTCCCTCCCTCCCTTTCCTTCCTTCCTTCCTTCCTTCCTTCCTTCCTTCCTTCCTTCCTTCCCTTGTTCCTCCACAAGGTTGAGGAATGGAAGCTAGAAAAACATTATGGAAAATTTATAGTAAGATACCTCAACCTGAAAAGGCTTTTTTGTTTGCTTATTTATTTAATCTGTATATTTGTTTGTTTTTGATGATTGTGAAATGTTTGTAAGCCACTAGTTAGGGACTTACTGGAATAGAATGTACTTTGTGTATAGTAAATATTAAAAATGGTAATAGCTAATGAACAGTATAGCAGAGTATGAGTAAGCAGATAATAATAATAGTTAGTCATTCTACATATATTATCATTAATCCTTATAAAAACCCTGTAAGGTACCATTAGCCCCATTTTACAGATGCAGAAAATGAGGTTCACTAGCTTGCAAAGTCACAAAATTGGGATGAAAGAGAACCACTGTCTGAATCCAAACCCCATGATCTTCACTGTATGAGTTGTGTCTCTCTTAAAGATCTGGAAGTTGCCCTTGTCTACTCTCCATCATCTCAAATTTTCTCCATGATGATTAAAGACCTGTAATTACAATATAATATTATGTGTCTTTTCCAGCAAAAATAAAGATGTTATTTATGTTGTCTATGGAGTTGATTTCCTGGTCTACCTGTTAAGCCTGCTTAGCCAACATGTTTAACCAAACGGAATTACAACAGCTTTCTGCAACCGATGGTTGAATACCAGGGACCGGAGTGATACTATTTACTCACTTACCTATAATAGTTTTGGAGCTTATAATGGATGAAAAAGTAATAATCTTTTCCTAAAACAGATTATAGACCCTCTTGTTTATCTCCAAAGATGGCAGTCTGCCATGGTAGCCAGTTGAAGCCACTTCTTATGTAGCTCTGTCTATTGTACCCCACCCCACAGCAGCCCTGTCTCCCTGAGCCCCATTTAGATAACAAGATGTACCAAACAGGCCCCTGATTTCTGTGGAAACTGTTCAGAGGAACGCAGTCAGAAGAGTGGTAAACAGAAATACAGTGCCATTGATTATATACAACAACGAGATCTTTCTAAGGACACCTGCCTTGGTGTGTTAGTAACCAGAAGGCAGGCTAAATCAGAGCCTCCAGTAGGAGCTGATGTCCAGGACTGTTGGGAACATTGGCCCTGAAAATTCTAGCCCCTGTTATGTCCACTCCCACTAAGACGGACATGCAGTCTACCTACTAACACATTCTAGAGTCGCTCTGAGCTGAAAGGCACATATACCTGCTTTCAAGCATTTGCAATCCAACTTCCTGAAGGCAAAAGTGGAGGCTGCTGGCCTCTTTGCCAATTACTTTCTTTCTGCTATCCCATGAAATGTAGCATGCTGAATTGAATCATTTATTAGACCGGGTTCCAGTTGTATTTCTCTTCTAACCTGATTCTTTTGCCCTACCTGTAAATATATTAACATTCTCTTGATTCTAAAACACAACTCCTTCTCCTTCAAGAAAGTCTCTTAACAAAAACTTCACATTTATTTAATAATGCCTCCTATTCAAATTCTTGCCCTATCTCTAGCTTTTAAAATTGATGTTGACACACCTTTTTAAACTTCTTTTTCTATTTAAAAACATTTCCAGTGATTTTTTTTTTTAATTTGAAGCAGTCCCAGACTTTCAGAAAATGGGCAAATATACTATAAAATACTTTTTCTCCCTTAGTCACTTCAGAGAAAGTTGCCATTGCCCCTAAATATTTATGATTTGGGACAGAGACTTCAGTAATGTTCATCTCTGTGCTCCCCGTAGTGAGAAACCACACTGCCTTCTCCATTGTCCTGCCATTGCTACTGCTGAGCTGTGTAATTCACTAGACAATATTGACATCTTCTCCAAAGCAGATGCCAGACTTTCTGAAGTAATCTTGTGTCTTCTACCTTCTTCATTCACTGATCTTTAAGTCCAGTCACGTTGGGCTCTACTCTGGCCCTCTACAGAGGGGCTCCTGTGAAGATCATATCAGACCCCTTACCCTTCACGATCTGGTGTCCTTACTTGCTATTCTCATCCTCCTTGGTTGCTTTGTAGCACTTGACATGTTTTACCCCTCTGTACTTTCTATTTTTTTTTAAGATTTTATTTGTTTATTTGACAGAGACAGCCAGCGAGAGAGGGAACACGGGCAGGGGGAGTGGGAGAGGAAGAAGCGGGTTCCTAGCAAGGAGCCCGATGCGGGGCTCGATCCCAGGACTCCGGGATCACGAACCCTGAGCCGAAGGGAGATGCTTAACGACTGCGCCACCCAGGCGCCCCAACCCCTCTGTACTTTTTGAAACTGTCCACATGATTGGTTTCATTCATTTGTTTCTTTACTCAAGAAACAGGTATCTGTTATGTTCCAGGCACTCTGTTAGGCGTTGTGTGTCCAATGGTGAGTATGACAGAGAAGCTCTCCACCCTTATGGAGCTAACATCAAATGAAAACAATTTTCCCAAACCACATTTTGCATCATGCTGCTATGTGCTCGTGTACTTATAACATCTTCTTCTAAATGAAAAACAAGCTTTATGGTCTTTATTCAACAGGCTCTTATAATGATATCCTAGACTACCTTTCTAACCTTGCCCTCCATGACTGCCCTACCGGCTACCAGTGGTTTCTAAAGAGAGGACCAAAGACCTTGCCCCGGGGAACAAATTTATCCTGTGAATGGATCCATGAATCCATGAATCCCTCAACATTAGACTGAATCCACACTATGCCTTGTATATCTCATCTCTATGTTGTTCAAATGTAGATAGCTGCTGTGACAAATTTATTCCAAAGCGAATTTAGAGTGACTTTGTCTACAGTAACTTTATGTATTTGTGTATTATTTTCTGTGAAAGGCTACTGAAAGTACAATAATTATCATATTGGTGAGAAACAAACTTTTTTGATGTTTAAGAGTGGACCTAAGTTTCCAAAAGTCTTTATTCTAGCAAACTTGGACAATTTTCCCCTCACTATCCTGCCTTCAAGTTTTTGCTAGAGTTCAGTTTCCATGGCTTACTTTCTCCTTTAAAAATTCCAAGGGTCAGTTTTTATTTCAAAAATTCCCTACTGTAAAGTGTCCTTTCCTGTTGCAATCTTCCCCAGTGCTGTGCTTTTCTACGGTTGTCCCAGTGCTATGTGTAAGAGATTGTGTTTTACTTGTCTTTGTGTACCTGAAACACCCAGAATAATGCTGCCACATCACGTGAGCAGAAAACTTGTCACCCTGACATAAAGATTGGCCATTAATAATCAGCATCGATACACACATAACGTAAAACTTGTACACCCGAGTCAACAGAAACAAGGTGACATATTTCAATTATTGCTTACTTTCTTGAGAAAAAATATTGCAGGAATCCATCATGATGCTACTTCAGAGCTTTTAGAGCTCTAATAGTCATCCTGCTTTTAAACTATTTTTAGCCCCTCAACCCAATGCACAAGAAGCTGAATTTGCTCATGTTTATTTCACATGAAAAATAAATGTTCTCTTACAGGTAATTAACCTAATAATCTCCCTTCCGACAATATTGCTTCATTAGTGTATTTCTATGAAGGGCTAACTTACGAAAGTTAAGGCCGGAGTTCAGACTTGGTATTGTGTCGGGACAGAAATCTTATTACCATTATTTCCTGTACAACTTTGATAGATTTTTAAGTCGTCACTGGGGACAAAGATCCTATCTCTTTCACCTCTGTATTTCCCCACTGCTTCACATACAAAGCGTGTTCAAAATATCTAGCAATTGAATTTACACATGGAGCAGCCACAGAAAAGGCTCTGTGCTGACCAAGAATTGGGTCTAGTTAAGCCAAACAGGCCCCTGTGTGATCAGGACTTGCTATCGAGGCTCAATAGGTTAGACAGGCCTTCATTTATAGTCCTATAAGAGAAAAATATTAAACCCCTTTATGCCTCTTTCCTCCCATTTTCTAAAAATTATATGATACATTTTTTTTCTCACTCTATTCATAGAGAATTATAACCAATTTTTTTTTAAGATTTTATTTATTTATTTGACAGAGATAGAGACAGCCAGCGAGAGAGGGAACACAAGCAGGGGGAGTGGGAGAGGAAGAAGCAGGCTCCCAGTGGAAGAGCCTGACGTGGGGCTCGATCCCAGAACGTCGGGATCACGCCCTGAGCCGAAGGCAGACACTTAACGACTGAGCCACCCAGGCGCCCCAGTTATAACCAATTTTGATCAAAAAAGATATGTGCCTTCCTTGGTAACCGGCATTCAAACTATCTAGTACTTTTAGATCTGTGATAGCTGGAAAGGTGCACATCTGAGAATGGGAAACAGCAGAGCAATCCTTGGAGACCTTCCAGAATTTCAAAATATAATTTTGGTTGGTCTACATCAATCAAGGGAAACTGGTAATGGAAATTCAGAAATCAATTTTTCCCTTGCCCTTTATCTGTGATTTACATTTGTTAGAGCATGGGTTATTATCAGTTGAGATTCAGGATACCACTTCTTTGCCAATTTGGAGACAAATAATTCTGACTTTAACTGGGAAATCATCTCAGAATTATAAGTGATGCTTTTGCATAAAGAAAAATTTCTTTTTGTCTTGGTGCTAAAAGAGTACTGAAAAAAGTCGTGAGGCCCAAATAAGAGAGACTTTTCTAGGGAAGGGTTTTGTTTTTTTTTTTAATTTTTAAAAAGGTTTTATTTATTTATTTGACAGAGAGAGAGCACAAGCAGGGAGAGCAGCAAAGGGAGAGGGAGAAGCAGGCTCTCCACTGAGCAGGGAGCCAATGCAGGGCTCAACCCAGGTACCCCGGGATCATGACCTGAGCCGAAGGCAGACGCTTAACTGACTGATTCACCCAGGTGCCCCGTGGGAAGGTTATGCACTGGTGCTCTTTACACAATTGGGATCCTGATTCAAATCAGCTCGGTGAAACCATCCCCCTTCCCATCACAGAGCTAGGAACAGAATTTGGGAAATCCCGAAAGAGAGAACTGGGACCATAGTCAGAATGATAGTCCTATAAATTTAGAAACTAACTCTTCATGGCAGTAGGATTAGGAAAATGTCCTTAAGTTCAATTGATTCTATCATCAGACAAGCTATTTTTAAAAATGTTTTTTGAATACTCCATATAGTCTTACTGGGGTGCGGTGCTTATTTCCTCCTTCCTTTATCTTGGCAGAACATCCCCG
Source organism: Ursus maritimus (assembly GCF_017311325.1). Taxonomy (NCBI): domain Eukaryota; kingdom Metazoa; phylum Chordata; class Mammalia; order Carnivora; family Ursidae; genus Ursus; species Ursus maritimus. The sequence goes on from NW_024423344.1 coordinate 47,015,698, forward strand.
TCATCAGTTTCCCACAAGGAAATGCCAAATCCTAACATCAGACAGTTAGAGCAAATACAAATTATTCCACATTTTCCTTTGCCGAAGAATCTCATTCCTATGACCATTGTATTTGTAAGAATATACCCAATAGTTGAATACATTTCTAGCCACTTGAACATTTTTTTTTTTTTCCGGGAGGAACTTGAGTCTTTATCATTTAAATTTACAGATTAAGAAAATAGTATAGAAACTTTTTATTTTCTTTATTATGTTCAGTTAGCCAACATAAAGTACATCATTAGTTTTTGATGTAGTGTTCACCGATTCATTCGTTGCATGTAACACCCAGTGCTCATCACCACACGTGCCCTCCTCAATACCCATCACCCAGCGACCCCATCCCCCCTTCCCTTCTGTAACCCTCAGTTTGTTCCTATATTTTTAAAGATCGGTGCTTTAATAAAAATCCTTCCAAAGTAGACAGTAAAGCTTGATCGTAAATGAGACAAGTAATTAGACATACTTCAAAGGTCACCAGGCTTTATCAGAAATGAGGATATTCTAAGACAGGCTCAAATCCAAGTGTGCCTTGGGGCATTGGAGGTGGGAAGCCGAGGCCGACACGAGGTGTCCCTGTCTTGGAATCCAGGAGGTCCCATCGTCACAGTGGAGAAGATGCCCGGGGTGGAAGATGATATTGCAAGTCACTGAGATTTACAGTCAAGCTGAAGAGCTCCTCCCACACTGAGAATCAAACAAGGAGCGTGTACTGTCCTCAGCCCCAGGTGTGAACCCAAGAAGCCCGCGCTTGTGATTATCTGTCTTCCAGACGTTCAAACCTCCATTAAATTGTTACCTGTCATTTAACCCTAGTGCCGGGATGTTGCTTGGCTTTTCTTTATTAGTTAAAGAAAAAAAACAAGGCAAGGAGGACTCGTTCTCTTTCAGGTTTCACCCCGACCTGCTTCCCCACACTGGATAATCCAATATGAGGACACTGCCTCGAGTTTTCCAGTTCTGTTCACGGCAAAATGAAGTAAGTAGAACATTCAGACTTGAACTTACAGCAGTACCAATGCTTTCCACGCCCTTCGGAAGGGACAAAAATACCTTCCACCGAAAGAGTGCATTCTCTTTCTTTCCCCTTCTTTCTTTAAAAAAAAAAAAAAAAAAATGTTCCAAATATCCATGCCATTTATTATTATTATCGCTATTATTATTATGTGAGGAGTGAATTATAATCACTCATTAGGGAGATCCACTGATGTACTACAGTGGTAAGAGGATTTTCTTTACCTTTTTCCTGACATTACCAAAGCCCCCAAACTCCAAAGCACAAAGCGTGACATCATTAGTGGTTTCAGTGAGCAAGTTTCAACAGACTTGTGTTAAGAGTCATGGGTATTTTTTATGACAAATCATCATTTATTTAAATCTAAGTAAATATCATCTACCAGCTTGTGTCAAAACAAGGTGTTCAAACTTTACTTGAGTCCTGAAGCAAATCACGTTATACCGAAATAATGACTCCTCGGGATTGTGCTGAAACAATTGGTTTCTTAAGCAGCATGTCCTCCGTGAGAAGTCAATTCAGAGTAAGTAAATAGGACATGAGGCCATTTTATAATCTGTGCCAAGATAAAACAAGAAAGTACCTCCCAAGTTAAGCCAAACAAAACCAGAAATATGTGGCTGGTCTGTCTACTCATAACTCCACATCGTTAATTCAGGTTATCTCTATTTGTCTAAAGCTGTTTGATTTAATCTGGTTTCATAAAATGTCTGTTACAGAGTCGATGCCAAAACCTACTTCGTGATGTACTCTATTTTTTAAAGACTGGAAGACAAAAAATATACTTGGACATATTAGTATTATTTTTTACTTTTGGCTTATTTATTTGTAGAATGTTATCGCAAAATAACATAGACCCAGAAAAGGACCCATTTTAAGACTGGCATGTTTAATACCTAATACTTTTATTTTTTGAATTTTATTTTTCAATTTTATTTTGAAAACACTTTATTGAGGTACAATTGACATACAGAAAGCTATACATATTTACTATATACAACTCAATGAGTTTTTTTAAATAAGAATACACTATGGAACTGTTGTATCACCATGCTCAAGGCCATAAACTTATCCATCACATCCGAGAGCTTCCATGCTTCCTTCATCTATTTATTTATAATATTTTTTGTTTGTTGTGGCAAGAGCACTTACTCTAAGATCTACCTTCTTAGCAAAATTTTAAGTCTCCAAGACAGTGTTGTTAACTATAATCTCTAGATCTCTAAAACTTATTCATCTTGAATAACTGAAACTTTGTATATTTTGACCTATGGCTCTTCATCTCCCCTTTCCCCAGCCCATGGTAACCACAATTCTACTCTCTGGTTCAATAGGTTTCATTATTTTAGATTACTCATAAAAGTGTAATGCAGTTATTTGTCCTGTGACTGGCTTAATTTACTTAGCATGATGTCCTCTGGGTCCACCATGTTGTTGAAAATGGCAGGATTCCCTTCTTTCTTAGAGCTGAATAATATTTGTTGTTTGTATATATCATACTGTTTAACGGAGATATAATTGACATATAACATTATATCAGTTTCAGGTGTACAACATGACTTGATATTTGTATACACTGGGAAATGATTACTGTAATAAGTCTAGTTAATATCCATCACTATACTTTGTTACAAATCTTTTTCTTGTGATGAGAACTTTTAAGTTCTATACATACATATGGATATGTATGTATAGATTATATGTATATGTTCTACATGTATATACACATACATACATTTTAAGTTACATACATACATATCTATTATATACGTATATATTTTCTTATGATGAGAAGTCTTAGGATCTACTCTCCTAACAACTTCCATATATACCATACAGCAGTGTTAACTATAGTCACCATGGGGTGCATCACATCTCTAGTACTTAGCTATCTTATAACTAGAAGTTTGTATATCACATTTTCTTTATCCATTTATCCTTCAATGAAGGTTTTTCCCACATCTTGGTGATTGTGAACAATGCTGTAGTGAATAGAGGAGGGCAGACACCTCTCCCCGATCCTGACTTCAATTCCTTTTATACACCCAGTAGTGGAATGGCTGATCAAATGATAATTCTGTTTATGCCTTTGAGGAAACTCCATACTGTTTCCACAACGGCTACACCAATTTATATTCTCACCAGTAATGTACAAGTTTCCCTATTCTCTATGTCTTTACCAACACTTGTTATCTTTTGTTGTTGTTTTTATAATAACCGTTCTAACAGGTGTGAGGAGAGCTCTCACTGTGCTTTTGGTTTTTCCTGATGAGTAGTGATGTTGACCACATTTTCACACACCTGTTAGCCATTTGTGTGGCTTCTTTGGTGAAAAGGCTATTCAGGTCCTTTGCCCATTTTTAAATTAGACTATTTGCTTTTTGCTATTGACTTATAGGACTTACTCATATATTTTGGATATTAACCCTTTATCAGATACATGGTTTGCAGACATTTTCTCCCATTCTGTAGGTTGCCTTCATTTTGTTGATTTTTTTTTGTTTTTCTTCCTGTGCAGAAGCTTTTTAGTTTGATGTAGCCTCACTTGTCTCTTTTTGCGTTTGTTGTCTGTACTTTTGGTATCACGTCCAAAAAATTCATTGTCAAGTCCAGTATCTAGAAGCTTTTGATGTTGTTTTAGTTTTAAAACATTAACCCATTTTGCTCCTTTAGGCTCTTAGTGTGTTTAGATTGTGTATTTCTCAACTATTTATTAAAATAAAGGTCTGAAAATAAAATAAAATAAAATAAAATAAAATAAAATAAAATAAAATAAAATAAAAAGCTATGGTTAACTCTACACTGTTTAACACTCAGTTCACTATGAGGCCAATCTAGAATTCTTCTCTATCCCCCCGTGGCCCTTTGTCCTAATCTTTCTGTCACAGCAGTTGTCATACTGAATATACATCATTACTCGCAGACTCTGCGGAGTCCTTTCCCAGATGGTCATTTCCGGATGTCTATGCTTCTGTGCATGTCCCATAACACCTTACATGGCGCCTGGCATATAGCGGTTTCTCACTAAATTTTCTCAGTAAACAAATGAATGAACTAATGAATACTGTAATTATTTAAGGGCCTGGGATTGAGCCATTTTAAAACCCCATGAATAGTGGAACAACTTTTAGAGATATGTATTTCATAGACAGGAAGCTTCCTTGCTACTTATGACCCTTTCAAAAGGCCAAAAAGAAAGCAAAATAATAACCTATGAATCAAACAGTTTTATTGGATTATCAGATTGATCGATTTGTTTTTTGTTTTTTTTTTAGAAAACCTAACTAGCCAGAATGTTTTCACTCTTAGCATTCTAAATGCTGACATCAGTGTTCATGTTCTGAGATGCTCATCTTTGGTGACGGTTTGTTTGTTTTCGTTGGTACAGAAAATGTGCTGCTGTAAAAAAACCCACAAAAGACTGTGTGAGATGGAATCTTGAGTATCTAAAGGTATTTAAAATAAATATTCCCACCCGAGAGTTTGACAATTTTCAAAACAGATGTCTTCTATCAAAGAAAGTAGCAGATTTTTTTTTTTTTCCCTTTTAACTTGGCAGGGACACTTGTACTTTCTACATTCTCGATTCCCTGATAGGAAAGAGTTTTTGTTTTGTTTTGTCTTTTTCATTTTTCATGTTTTAGAGTTGTCCTCTAAAAGATGGGGTAGCATGGTGCCCTGGGGAAGGACCTGGGCTTTAGAGGCGGGCAGTACAGAGCTCTAATATCAGACCCTGTAATAACAACGGCTAACATTTATGGGAGTTTACTAGGTGCCAGGTCTTAGGATGCTTTTCTTTGTTTGATTTTTTTTCACTCAATTTTCACAGCTTAGAAGACATCATTATGCATATTTTTTACATGAGGAAACTGATGTTAGAGTATTAAGTAGTTTTCCAAGTATGCTCAGCCAGTAAATGGAAAGAGAGCTTTTGAATCTAGGTCTATTTAACTCCAGAACCCATATTTGAACCATTACACTCCTAAATGACTACTAATTGCGACATCGGTCAAGTTCCTACACATCTCTGCATCTTGTTATCTTATTGGGGGATTATATAAATGAACATTCGTAAAACACAGGATGGTGCTTAGTACAAAGTAAGCTCTTAATAAATTATAGCCTAGGAATAATTATTATTTTTGCTTTTAACAGCCAATTGTCTGTTAGACAATTAGAAAAGAAGGAAAAATCATCTTTTCTACTGATCCACAAACATATTTGTGTAACCCTTATGCCTTCCTGTAATTTCCATCTGGTACTATTTCTCTTCAGCCCAGAGACCTCCCTTCGCCTTTCTTGTGGCAAGGGTCTGCTGGCAGTAAATTATCTCCACTTTTGTTTTTCTAGAATGTTCTCTTTTCTTCAACTTTATTGAAGTAGAATTGACAGATAAAATTGTAAGAAACTTAAGGAGTGTGTCATGGTGATTTGATATATTTATACATTGTGAAAGGAGCCCCACCGTCTAGTTAACATATCCATCACCTCACATGTTTATCTTTTTTGCATACGTGCAAGAACATTCAAGTTCTACTCTCAGTGCATTTCAATAATATAATACAGTGTAATCAGCTAGAGTCACCGCGTCTTACGTTATAGCCTCACAGATTATTCATCTTACAGATGAATGTTTGTACTCTTTTACCAACCTCTCTCTATTTCTGCCATACCCTCTGTCCCCGGCCACCAGTTTTCTACTCTGTTTGTAAGAGTCTGAGGGTTCTCTTTCTTTTTTTCCTTTTCTTTTTACTTTTTTAAGATTGCACATATAAGTGATACCATGAAGAATTTCTCTCTCTTTTTGGCTTGTTTCACTTAGCATAATGTCTTCCAGTTCCATACGTACTGTTGCAAATGACGGAATTTCTTCTCTCACGTCTGAATAATATTCCATTGTATATATTTGCTATATTTTCTTTATCCATTCATCCATGGGTGGACACTTAGGTTGTTTCCATGTCATGGCTATTGTAAATAATGCTGTAATAAGCATGGAGGTGCAGATGTCTTTTTAAGATCCTGTTCTCATTTCTTTTGGATATATACCCAGAAATAGGATTGCTGAATCATATATGGTCATTCTATTTTAAATTTTTTAACATTTTTTAATACTATTTTCCATAGTGGCCGCACCAATTTACATTACTACGATTTCTTTAATTTGCCTTCATTTTTGAAAAATATTTTTATAGGATCAAGATGGAGGGAATGGAGGGGATTATGCTAAGTGAAATAAATCAAGCAGAGAAAGACAATTATCGTATGGTTTCACTCATGTGGAACATAAGGAATAGTACAGAGGACTGTAGCAGAAGGGAGGGAAAACTGAATGGGAAGAAATCAGAGAGGGAGACAAACCATGAGAGATTCTGGACTCCGGGGAACAAACCGAGGGTTACAGAAGGGAGGGGGTGGGGAGATGGGATAACCAGGTGATGGGTATTGAGGGGGGCACGTGTTATGATGAGCACTGGGTGTTATATGCAACTAATGAACCGTTGAACACTACATCAAAAACTAATGATGTACTATATGTTGGCTAACTGAACATAATTAAAAGAGAGATATTTTTATAGAATACAGAATTCTAAGTTTATAGTTTTGTTTTGGTTTTTTAATTTCAGTACTTTAAAGATGTCATTCCATTACTTCCCAGTCTCCTCTGTTTCTGATAGCAAGGCAAAGGTATTCCCTTTGTTGTTTCCCTGTATGAAATGTGTTGTTTCTTCTCCCCCACCCAACCCCTGACTGCTTTAAGACTTTTTCTTTGTTTTTCAACATATGTGCTTGGGTGTGTAATTTATTTTATTTGGGGTTTGGTGATCTTTTTGGATCTGTATGCTATAGGTTTTCATCAAATTGGAAAGTTTTGCCCAGTATTCCTTCAGATATTTGTTTCTCCCTCAGCTTTCTCTCCTTTCCCTCTGGGACCTTAAGTACATGTGTTTGACCACTCGATTCTGTCATATAACGTATTAAAGTTCTCTTCAATTTTTTCATCTTTTGCTCTCTGTGCTTCAGTTTTAACAATTTCTATTAACCTTTCTTCAAGTTTGCTGATTATTCTGTTGTCCAGTCTGCTGTTGATCCAAACAATGTTTTTAAACTCCAGACATTGTATTTTTTAATTCTAATTCTATCATTTGTTTCTCAGAGTTGTCACATATCTCATAAAATTACCTATCTCTTCATCCATTTTCCTGGAGATACTTCGATATATTTATTACAGTTATTCTAAAGCCCCTGACTAATAATCTTAGCATCTGAGGGATCTGTGGGTCTGTTTCTATTGCTTGATATTTTTCTTGACTCTGGATCACATTTACGTGTGTTTAGTAATTTTTAATAATTAATAATTATTTAATTTCAATACACATTTCAAAATTTAATGGTTAAAAAATTTATACTGGGCTTTGTGCATGATGATACATTTTAGAGATCCTGTATTCTGCAGTTTCCTCTGGAAAGTATTAAGGGCTTTTATTTGTTTGTTTTTGTTTTCGCAGGCAGTTAAATTACTGGTGGGTCACCTTGATCCCACCAATATTTAGATTTCTTTTTGAGCTTTGTTAAGGTGGAACTATTTTAATTTTAATCTTAGGTCTGGGATGTGGTTCTTACTCCTAAAGTGTGGTCTTTCTGGAGTTTTACTAAAAAGTTCAAGATGTATACCTAGCCCCATCAACTTAATCAGATTTGATTTTCAAATTCTGCTCCCCCAGAAGTAGGCAGGAGATATTGAAATCTCTGCTAGTTCTTTCAGCTTCCCTGCATTCAGTTTCCACTAGAAATATTTCCTAGTGGAAACGCAAATGCAATGCAAAGCATTGCATTGTTTTTTGTCATTCCTGCACCCACCGTGCAGCTCAAACTCACAACCCTGAGATCAAGAGTTTCACTCTCCACCAACTGAGCCAGCCAGGTGCCCCAGATGTATGGCATTCTTTTTTTTTTTTTTTTTTTTTTTTTNTTAAGATTTTATTTATTTATTCAACAGAGAGAGACAGCCAGCGAGAGAGGGAACACAAGCAGGGGGAGTGGGAGAGAAAGAAGCAGGCTCCCAGAGGAGGAGCCTGATGTGGGTCTTGATCCCAGGATCCTGGGATCAGGCCCTGAGCCGAAGGCAGACGCTTAACGACTGAGCCACTCAGGCGCCCCCAGATATATGGCATTCTTATTTCTCATTTGTGTAGTTCAGGATTTAGCTAAGAATCTAAAGGTAGTTTGTGTGCAGATTTGAGGATCTGCCCCCTTTGATGAATGCTTCATTTGCGGAATTTCTTCCTTCAATTTCCACCTGCTCTGGCAGCACTGAACTCTGACTTCTGACTTCTCAGCACAGGACTTCTCTTTTCTGATTGAGTTCTAGACCCCATATGCTGCTTGGACTGGGGACTACCCTAAAAAGAAAATAAATAAATATACACACACACACACACACACACACACGCACATGATCTTGTCCAGTGTGTTTCTCTTATTTCAAAGATCATATTGCTTCCATGTTCTGCCCACTTTCAGGTGCTCATCAGTATTTCAAGCAGTTCTGTTTTATATTCTGTTCAGAGTTTATAATAGCCAATGGCAGGAGGATTATTTTGGTGTATGCTACTCTCCCACTATCACAAGCCAGAAGCATGCATTTTCAATAAATTATATTACAAATATTAATCATCTTTTTATCAATAGGGCATTATCAATGTAAAATTTAGCCTAGTACCACATCTGGCCATAGAAAGTGCTTTCTAACAATAAGACATCATCATTAGAGAGTGACTGAGAGCTTATCAGAGGACAGCTAAAGAGTAGGAGACAACTGCAGAAGAGAAAATCACGGTACCAGCAGAGCCCTCCAGCAGCTTGAACTCACGGTAACCCGCCGTCGCTCACGCAGCAACCCCTGCAGCTGTCTTGTGAAGTCCTTCTTATAGCCAGATGTTGCTTCTGAAAAAACCATTGTAAAGTTCATAAACTCAAGCAAAGACTTTTAGTTCTGACCTGGTGTGACTAATATACTCATCATTTGGCAGAAAGGGAAATCAAAGAAAAACACAAGACTGATGAAATTTGGAAATAATAATAGTCTGCAGTGGAATGAGCAAAACTCATCGGCTGCAGATCGTATGTTCCTACTTCAGAAGGATGGAGAAAAGCGTGTCCCATAGTGTGCTCACGTAGAATGTGGAGCACCCCGCCTAGACTGTAGATGCCTTTCAATGCAATTATGACAATAAATATTGACTCACAAAATCACAGCCAGAACAACAACGCAACAAATATTTATCCAATGCCTATCTAAAAAAACTATGCAGAGTATCCAAAACACTAACTTTGTTCTAAAAATTAAAAATTCAGTCAAAACTTTGTGAAAAAATGATTGGACAGATAAAAAGGGAACATTACAACTTGAACTAGAGCTTGAAAATGAGAGTAGCAACTCCTAAGAAAGGAGGATAGTATTGACATATGGAACTAAACATAACCCAAATCTAAGAAATAAAGTGGCATGAGACAAGAGAAAAGTCAGTTTAATTGGGGTGTAAACATGGAAAGACACGAGATTGAGTTTATAATGTGGGGTCGGAGGAGGGTAGAGGGTGTCAAATATTTGGGGGGTGAGTTTAATTCTGGCAATAGGACATTTTCCAAGATTAAGAAATAGTAAATGGAAAATACTGTTCTTAAAGTAAATATCTTTAATGGGGAAGATGTATTTGTTATTATAATAATATTACACATTTGATTTTATTTGTTATCATTTCTGAAGTTTTTCTTAAAAAGAAAGAAAAAACAGTACACTCAAGCAGTAGAGAAAAAATCAGAGACAGATTCTACACTTAATGGAAGCATAATTACAATGATAATAATGGAGATAATCATTATAATGAAATATGAAAGGAAAGGCCTTTTGCACAGCGTAAGTTCTCACTCTTGCATTTACCCTTTTCCGCCCTGCATATTTCCACTCCGGTAATAGTCAGAGACTTTCAAAAGCCATTTTATGCAGCACACACTGAGGTTGACACAAAAGGGGCATCTATTTTGTATACTGAGTTGTACAAACTCACCTTTTGTGAATTCATCATTCAGCCAACCATTTATTATTTTACAAATACTAACGGAGCCTCCACACCATGCCAGGCATTATTTCAGGGACTGGGCAAGCTAGATGGGTTTCTTCCTCCACGGAGCCTGCTTTTTAGGGCTTTCTTCTTACTCTGTTCCCTCTGCCTCCAGAGGCCACAGGCTGGCTGCCCATCCTTGTTCCTTCAGACTGAAACACAATCCACCCTGTTTGAGCTTGAAACATCAGCTTCCCTGTCTTCTCTCCTCATGTCTTTTTTTCTTGGTTTCATATAATCTTGGAGAACTTCCAGAGTAAGACCTAAGCTTTCAGAGGTACTCCTTTTACTTCTCAGCCTGCATGAAGAACATTGCCAAGGTCATTTCAGCCTCCTGAGTGGGACCCGGCCCCAATACGTTGTTAGGTATTAGAAAAATAAGCTGGAAAATAACGAGTTACTTTCCTTTGAACAAACCAGTGATGATGTTGATTAATAGATTCTATTTTAAGACATAGTAAGGGTTTCTTATGGCATATTCCATATACTTTTCCCTTGGTCTATTGACTTAATGCCTCCTCTTTCATGTTATCTCTTGTTGAAATGAAGCAACAATCATAGGTCTGTCATGCAATTTTATTTTTTTATTGCTCTTTTATAGGAGGGACAAATAATGTTAAGATGTTCTCTGTCATGAGAAAAATTAAATCATTTCTTGAGACTGAGTTATTTTTTTTAAAAGATTTTATTTATTTATTTGACAGAGAGAGACAGCCAGCGAGAGAGGGAACACAAGCAGGGGGAGTGGGAGAGGAAGAAGCAGGCTCCCAGCGGAAGAGCCTGATGCGGGGCTCGATCCCACAACGCCAGGATCACGCCCTGAGCCGAAGGCAGACGCCTAACGACTGCGCCATCCAGGCGCCTCGAGACGGAGTTATTTTTAATATGATACTGTATGAGACTAATTCTAGATAGAGCCCAAAGCGGTGGAACCTACCAATAGTACCTTGATCTCCATGTACGCTGGTTTATGGGTGACCTGCATGTACGGGGTCAGGAGCAGCTAGAGCCAGTAGAGTATCGTGCTGACAGCAGAGCCGATGAGTCATGGCTGATGAACATTGTTCATTGCCAGCCTGATTTTTAGGAATCAGTTTTATTGGGGGCTGACAGTACTGATAGCCACAATTGTAAACATGTCAGTACCTCACTTAGGGCCTTCCAGGCATATTGAGAAAATGAAGTCCTGCTGTGTTTATTGACAGGACTTCGCATTTGGCCCATCGAGTAGATTTTCTATTAGTAGCAGAGAAGTCTTCATGGCAAAAAGAAACGTGCATGTAAATAAGTCAACTGAGTTCAAAGATCTTAACAAAGTCCATAAATATTCGAAGCAATAGTGGACATGCTCAGAAAAAGATTTATGAGAGTGAGAAATTACATTTTACTCTGATTCGCATTTTTTAAAAAGGGATAGTTTCTGCTATAAATCAAGAACAAATTCCAGAATACAATGTCCATGGGTGGAACATTTAACATCTTTTGAATCTTAGCTAACACAAGGACCTCTTAATTTCTTTTTCACGATGGACCTTATTTTCCCTTTCATATCTGGGATCTCTAAAAAATGATTCAACGGTAGAGTTAACCATACAGTATTTTGCACTTTGAAATATATTGAGATGATAGATCTCAAGTTAAGTGTCCTTATAAACAACCATAGCAGCAACAACAACACAGAAGAACACAAGGAAATTTGTGGAGGTAATGAATATGCGTAGTGCTTAAGTCCTGGTGATGGCATCACAGATGCGTGCAAATGTCCGATTCATCAGGATGCATACGTTAACATTGCAAATTTTAATATATCAGTTATACTTCAATAAAACTTGAAAAATGCAACTGTGTTTAGTCTACTTGATTTGATCAAATGGTAAGTTTGTTATTTGGTAAGGATGACTCTTAGTCCCCTATTTTCCAATTCCGGAGCTCAGGCCACTTCAACCCTGTCTGATTGGCATGACTGTGCCACAGGACATGCCATCTTTCAAATGGGGAGTATATTTCCAGGCTTCCTAATAATTCTTTAAAGCAGCCTAATTCATTAAATATTTTACAGCTCTCATGTGTGTGAATCCAGTGGAATTAAGAATGAGAGTTTATATCTATAAGTGTAGTAGACACACATTGACCTCCCTTCTTTGGGATTCGTCCTCTACCTTCATTCACTTGGTCCCAGGAGCAAGTTTCTACCAGCCATCTTTACACATTGTGAGAATGTCCCATAGATTCCAGTGTTATTGGTCCAGGAGTAGGCACCAGACACCAGCTGAGCCTAGCAGAGTCCCTTTCTTGACAATTTTGAAAGGAGCCCAAGAGATTCCAACCTTAATCTGGGCTGCTGAAAGAAGATATAAACACTTGGGCCACATAGATCAGGGAGCAGATAAAATAGCTTAGAGAGACAGAAGGAAAGAAAGAGAAGCAGAAAGACTGGAAGAAAACGTTGGTGGGGAGTTGGGGGCTTTGGAGAGGTTCCCCGTGACTATCCTTCTTCTGGCATATTGTGAATGCTCCTATGTTCTTTTAAACTTCCCTTAGACCCCTCAGGGATCTAGGGGTTTCCCAGTATCAATATCATAAATCCTTTTTTTTTTTTTCCACTTTAGCTATGTCAAGTTGATTTATATGATTTGAACTTCAAAGTCCTAACTAATACAAGAAGAAAAGTTAATCCCGAAACAAAATTTCAAATACATTTAAAGTAGAAGTTCATTAGTTATGTCCATTTTTCCTATTCATGTTGTGCACATTCTCTTTGTCTAATTCACTTGGGAATTTCATGTCCTAGACTTGCTAAGTCCTTCTTGCCTTAACATGCTCTTTCTTCTGTTTGTCATGCCTCCCATTTTCTACCTAACCATCAAAATCTGGGTCAAAACTTAGGTATTCCGGGAAGTCATCACAACTTAATCCAACCCATTCCACTTTCTTCTTAATTCTGTTTCTGCATCTCTCCACAGTCCAGAGACCATTATATTGCTTTGCATGTGTTTTCTGTTGCCTTAAATTGCTTTTTAAAAACTTTTTTTTCTCCAAAGAGACAATAAGCTGTTTGACAAAAGAGATAAACTATTTTATTCCCTATTTTACTATTTACCTTTAAGTAACGCCACTACTGTGAATTGTATGCCACGGGTGCCCGTAAGTATTTATGGACTGTCTCTTAGTGATCCTAATGAGTCATCAAAATCCCAGTTTTATAAAACCAGAAGCAAATATTTGAAAACTATTGACATCAAGGAAATAAGATAATGGTGACATCTAGAAAGGCCAAAATGTTAACCATCTAAAGCTTACCTATGATGCATTACTTCCCTCACAGATGTCCATTTCTAAAAGAGAAGCAGTGTCAGAGTTCTAATGCAAGTTCTTTTATACATAATATATTTAGATGACTAACCACAGACGTCCCTCCTTCTAAATGAAGCAAAGCCAAGTACAGCTCTCCTAAGAGTCTGGTGCCTTGGATTAGATTCTCAAGGTCTCACTCGTCAATAGATGCAGTGAATGATAAACTCTGTAGAAAGAGCAGAGAAAACACTTGCAGAGAAAACATCAAAACTATGGAGAGAATGAGACACTGTAACCTCTGAAAAAGTGTTTGAAGAAAGTGTAGGGGGCAAATTTTCAGATTCTACTTTATAATCTATAGTGAGCCATGAAAAAAATATATTGTCCCCCTACTGCTGAGACTATTCTTTAATGGTAGATGTGTCCTAAGACATTTTTAAAATTCATCAGCAATTAGGAAATAATGCAAACCATCTACAAGAATTCTTATCTTTTTTTTTTTTTTTTCCAGGGGATCAGGAGGAAAGTAGTGGATAGGGCTGAAGTATAGACGTTTTTTCTAAAGAGTCTCAATTTTTATATTGTCACATGCCCTGAAGCTACTGGGATGAGAACATTTTTGCAAATCTAAAATAAATAACTGGAGTAGGTCTGTTACTCACAGAAAAACACAGCGTGTTTACATGAATACCTTTTCTACTTGATTCCTTTGACCTGAGAACTTGAGTGAAACTCTGAAAAAGCTGCCAAATTCCAAAGCTGGGAACAGACCCAGCCCAGCATGACTTTTCTTCTCTTCCTCTAACTACCTGGAAACATTACCTCAAGTAGACAGGGGTTAAAATTTTACAGCTCCATTTTAGCAATCAATATTTGTGAAACTTTGAGACCGCATATATCCTAAGAATGACAAGTTATTCTGTTTTAATCATCTGTTAGGTGTTAACCGACTTAACTCGGCCAGTTTTCTTGTTTTGTTCTTCCTGGTTCTCCACCTCTCTTCGCAGACCTAGTATCCTCGGATTTGCATCCTTCATTTGCCTTTGCCCAAACGTATTTTGCTCTGTCAAATCTGCTTCTGCTTAAACTTGCGGACAGCCCCTTCCCCCCAGTTGGCATCTCTCGTCATCTCTTAGCTCAAAGGCTTTCTGAAGAGTTGTCTGGTTAGGAAAAGCCAGCAGGGAACGGGCATCTGTATCGCCCACTGAAGGAAAGGCAGGTAGAAATCCAGTGGGACAGCTATATTGGCGGGGGTTCTTCTGTGGTAGGGTAATGGCCATACCTACTCCTTTATTGTTGCTGCCCTGTGAGCCTCTAGGCCCTTCTTCTTTCCTGGGTTCTTCTCAGGTAATGGCCGCTTTACCCACTGGCATGTCTATTGCCCTTTCTTCTGTAGTCTTGCCTCAGTACATTTGATTTCATGATCAGCAAAGTAGACATACTTGCTGTCTGAATCAGGGGGTACTTGACCACTTTGGAAGGCAACAATTCATTACTCTTCCCAAATTACAGGCCTGTTGGCTAACTGGACAACCATCAAAGGGGTGCCTGGTGCTTACTTGACCAACCATGGATTGGGATTTTCCTAACCAAAGTTTCACATAAGGAGCCATGGAGTTTTCAGGCAAAGCCATTCCACTGCAGTCTGCCAACTCTTAGTCAACGTGAGGACAATCTTTCAAAGATAACTGTTCTCTTTTCAAGAATAGAGCTCCAAAATGGCCGCTACTTAATCCCCCTCTCCCTTCCTCCCTGACTCTCCTATCATGAAAAATGGACATTTCTTATAATGTGCTCTGGCTTAGATAATATATAAGAATGAACATGCAGTCATCCAATCTTAAAATAACCTAAATAAGCAAAACGTAACGTTGACTCCATAAACAACATTTATTTTCCTTTCTCTCTTCTTTGCATCCACTTAGAATGACCCATTTCACAGCACCATTTCAGTTGAAATATTTTTTCCACATTGGTTTTACGGTTCTCATATTCTGTGAATGATCTGCCATATTTTGGTGTATATTGGATTTCAGATTTTTTTAAAATAAAATTATCTAATTTGCTTTTTTAATAAATTTTTGACCTCTCATGCCTGTAATAATATTTTCCCATGTGGGTCATTATACTCTTTATAATAAGAAGAAATAACTTTCAGATGCAGGGAGCTTTTGGAATGTAAGTTTGAGTCTTTTAGAAATTCAAATAACCCCAATTTTTGGATGCGCACAAAATAGAGAGACTAGCAAATGTTCGTGACTCATAATAGAAATGTGCCCTTTCATCCAAAGAACTTTTCAGCATTTAAAAAATGCTGGTGAGAATGCAAAATGGTACAGCATATTTGTAAGATAGTTTGTCAGTTTCTTACAAAACCAAACATACCCCTATCATATCATACAGCAATTGTGCTTCCTGGTATTTACCCAAATGAATCCAAAACTTATGACCATAGATAAACTTGCACACAGATGTTGATAGCAGGTCTGTTGATCATTGCGAAAACTTGGAACCAACTCAGATGTCCTTCCACAGGGGACGGTATACACAATCTGTAGTATCCACAGACAATGGAAAACTATTCAGCGGTGACGAGAAATGAGCTACTGAGCCACAAAAAGAGATGGGGGAAACCGACGTGCATAGTGCCAAGTAGAAAAGCCGGTCGGACAAGACTAAATATGGTAGGCTTCCAACTACACGACATTCTGGAAAAGTCAAGACTATGAGACAGGTCAAGGTTGACAGAAATTCAGGGGAAGGGAAGGAGGGATGAAAAGGTGGTGCACAGGGCGTTTTGGGGGCAGTGAAACTGTCGCTCTGTATACCGTAATGGTGGATGCATGTCACTGCACATTTGTCAGAACCCATAGAATGCACAAAAAATAAGAATGAAGCCTGGTGACGTTTGGTACAGAGTAATATATCGATGTTGGCTCCTCGGTTGTAACAAACACACCACAGTGATGCAAGATGTTAAGAGTAGGAGAAGCTTCAGGCAGTGGGGGTAGGATGGGGAATAAATGAGATCTCTCTGTACTTTCTGCTCCATTTTTCTCTAAACCCCAAACTGCTCTAATAAATAAATTCTATTAATTTAAAAAAAAACAAAACGAAAAAGAGCTTGCTTTTTCAGGGCCATGGCAGAGTAAGAAAATCTTCAAGGGCTTGCAAGGACGCTTCCCGTAATTTCATGGCCCTTCGATCGAACACTGGAAAGAAGCAACACTCATCAGTAAGAGCCTCTGGGCTGCCAGCCCCTCTGCTAGGTGCTTTCCTGCATTACCTCAGTGGAGCCGTTGAGGCTTAGAGAGACTAGGTAATTTGCCCAAGGCCACAGTGCCAGGAAGGCCACAGTGACAGTTACAACTCCGTGGGCCTTGGAAACCAGTGCTGTAGCAAGGTCGATGACTGCCCTGTCCCCATCCCAAGGTTCCCCTGCTGGGCAGGGTGCAGCTGGGATTTGGGGTTTCTCCCTGTGGAAGCTGGGAGCTCCTGAGTCAGAGGGAAAACACTTACGCGGAAGGCCTGCGGAGATGATCTGGCATTAATACTCTATAACACACTTACAATATTTGCAACATCCTTTATGATCCTCTCAGGATATTTTTATTACAATTATGGGTAACAGCCCCTGAAAGGTAACACCCGCAGTGCTCAATTTACCCAAGCAACTATCATATTCTTTTCTTTACTTCTGCTCTTACATTAAAAAAAAAAAAAAGTTTCAGGGCTTACATATTACCTTTGCTAATTTCAAACGAGAAGGAAAACCTGCAGAAGCAAAGCTGAAATAGCTCACTTTAAAAGCACTTGAGCACAGGAGAAAGTTTTATGCGATTACATTAATAGCAGTGACAAATGCATGTAAAACACTTAACCATGGTCTGTGATGCAAAGAAAACCCATTTAGGTGTCATTCATCTTTTTCACATTAGTACAGCGGGTACTCTCTGCTCTTGCTTCTTCTCAGACAACACTGGAATTACAATGCTGCGTTTTCCAGAAGCCAGCTTCCTTACTTGGATTTGTAACGCCCTTTTACAGAAATGGTGAAGACTCTGAAACCCAGGATATAAAACAAAATCTTTTTCTCTCTCCAAGTCCATCTCTCTAAAAAGAAAAAAAACATAGGGAAACTCTTTCTCATTGAAGGGACCTAATTTTTATTTACCGATTGGTTATCTCTAGTCTTTTTCTTCCAAAGGAAATAAACTGCAAAATAAACTCTAACCCCTGAGAAGGTATTTCCAAACTGAGAATCATGAACAGAAGGGAAATAGGGGAGAGAAAAGAAACGAGGGATGGGCTGTGGAGAAATGGGGTGAGGGAGGGAGGAGGCAAAAGAGGAGGGACAGAGGGCTGAGAAATGGTTGCTCTGAACTTGCTTCCCACACGCCCCGAATCCAGCTTCTGCTGGTCACGGACTTGCATGGCATTAAAACTTCAACAAACTTTAACTGTCATCCCCGCCCCCCCCGCCAGTCACGCACCCACAAGCGCATGTGCGCACACACACGTCTTATAGGAGAGAGAAACTATATGATATGGTGGAAAAAATGTTTCTATTGACTGACACTCAGGAGACCTGCATCTAACAAACTAACGTGCTGGGCCACTTACTGGATTGCTCCAACCTTCCATTTCTCCACTGGAGCAGGAGTTGGGCTTGAAAATTCCCTTGTCCCTTTCCTGTCTGGCTTATCTGAAAATCAGTCCTGAAGAAGTTACTTGTGCAAAGCCATACAGCTTAATTAGAGGCAGGGCCAGGGTAGATCTAGGGTCCCTGAGGAATCATGAAGGTTTTTATAGCTTCCTATGGGCGGAGTGGCTTGTGAAGATGTTTATTCCGTGGGCCATTGCAGGCACCCATCTTTCTGAGCTGCCCTGTGTTTCTCTAAAGCTCTTTACAGTTTTGCCGTCTGTTTACAGATTTCCCGTGGCGGGTCAAGTCAGCCTGTCTAAGATATCCCAGCACTGGCTCATTTCTACTGTGAAAGTGAGAAGCATAGCAAAGAGCGCTGTGCTTACTAATGGACCAGGAAGACAGCGTCTCACTAGAGCAGAAAGGAAATCAGGCAGGTAAATGCTTTGGAGGGCAGGGGCAGAGAATCAGACCCTCTGTCTCCCTGCACCAACCTCGTCCCTTCCCCCATAGCTGCACAGAAGGACACGGGGACTCAGTGGACAGGAGATCCAATGTTGGCTGTCTCTCCTCTCTGCCCTCCAAATACACATTTAAAGACTCCCAAAGGGATTTCTTGCAAACTTGAATTTCTGATGTGGAAGGAAATGTTTCCAGATATTAAAAAAAAAAAAAAAATCACAACAGGCTCCAACATCACACAAAAGAAAAGAAAATACTTAAGTTTGAAACTTTGAAGGAATATTAAATAAGAGATAGAATTAGGTTATGCCAGATATGAATGCCAGTACTATAGGAAAGAAAACTCATAAAACATATCAAGCCCAGGCAAAAATAAAACAAGCAAAAATAGAATATCATTTGAACTATAGCAGGCCCATGAATTCAGCTCCAAAATGACAAGCCAACACACATACCATATTGTACAACCGAGCCTGAAAAGGGAGAAATTAGCAATAAACCAAAAAGCTTTTAAAAGGAACATAGTGAAGTAGAAAAAAACTCCCACAAAGCTACAAAAGTCAGAATAAGTACTATCTGGGAAGAAACAGCAACAAATTATGTGATTTTCCTTTTTAAAGGTTTGGACTGCAGAGTATGTCTAAGAGTGTGGATGAGTCAATATGGGTGGGTAGCTTCAGTGTGTTTGACAAATAAGTTTTGCTTCTCACCAGGACATTTGGATACTACATAAATAGAAACCTTCTTTTCATCTCGAGAAGCATAAGGAAGTGCTTTCTCAGAGTGAATATTTTCCTCAAATCACTTGGAGAAGAGAAAGAACATTTATTTCCATGTTTCTCATCTCTAGCAAGCTCTATTGACCTTAGGACGAACTTGAAAACATCGTTCTAGTGCGGCCTCTCTATAAATTCCAAACTTGCCTTTCTTTACCATCTGTCCCTGGTCTTCGAAACATCATCTCCTGCACTACCTCCCACACTTAAGAGTGCTGTTTTGTTCCCTGGGGGGTGGGGTGGGATCCCCGCTGGGGGCAGTGCCCCTCTAGTGTGCGCATTTGGGCATGGGCAACTAGAGTCGAAGCCAGCCTCCCGACGAACCTCTGCTGGGCGCAGGGGGTTTGGGGTGGCTGAGCAGGCTTGGGGGGTGAGTGGGGGGCTCAGTGCTGGCGAGGACAAANNNTGTTGACCGTGCTGAACACCTCTCCCCTTTCATCTCCACACCGTGCATAAAGCAGCGGCGTGGGCTCCTGGGCTGCCATGCCCCCCAGCCGCCTGTTGCAAGGCCCATAGCTTGTTGTGCACGCGGAGGTGGGTTGTATTTTCGGAAGGTGAAACTCCACTCTCCAGTTTCTACCCGCTTCTTACCTGCAGCATTCAGAGCCCTTCGAAATTTAAAATTCAAATGTGCCATTCGCAGCTGGTGTTATTAGACTTATTTATTTCAAAAAGGGAGGGAGGCAAGACGAATCTAAATACGCCCTAAAGAGCGAAAGGAATTGTCTGAAGGAAACAGATCAGGTGCTTGTGTTTTTCAATTTATTTGTTTCTCTGCTACTATTCTCTTTGAGTTTCTCTTATGTAGTCCCTGACCCACAGTTGGATCTAGAATACAGATCAGTATCCTTAGAAGGAAACTGAATAATTAAAAGTCATTCAATATACTGTCGTTCTTTTATATAACCTCCAAGGGAAAGGCACTTAGGGCTAACAATGCCGTATGGTTCAATTTTGTAAAAGTAGAATTATCATTGTAATCCTAGAATGCCATGCTTTCTACTCAGCCTAGGCCCTCATGCTCATTCTTAAATAGTTGCTTTTATGTTTATTTGCCAGGGTATGTAAGAGGGTGAACGTTCCTAAGGCGTTTCATTTCTTCAAAGAGCCGATGTTTGAAAATCTCAAATATCTGTACCTAATTGCAAAATATATATAGAATTGGCAAACATATATACATGTTTTACTGCCAAATATATGTGTATGTGTATATTTGATTATGATGTCAATGTTTTTTCTTAACGACACATTCTGCTTTCAAAAAACTCAGATTTTCTCTTGGATCAAATCTTCGGTATGAGATACATTAGAATTTAATTGTTATTCACCTATTAAATATAGAAATTCCATGAATATTGAATATTCCATGAGTGTGGTAGTGAACATAGGAATCCCATGGATTTCGTAGGGTGGCCCTTTCTTGCTTGCCTGGAGAAATACTGGGGGAAGGTCAGGCCACATACATACCTCTTTCTCTTGCTGGGGAATATCTGGTTGAACAGGGCAGAAGGTCTCCACTTTTGGGCAGGGAGCATAAACTGAGCGAAGGGGAAACTGGGATTTAAGTTGCCTTAACAAATCTAGATCTGTGTTGGGCCATATACAGTAGAAACGTTTGATTTTACATTAGCTGTTGCTTCCTGTCTGGAGGGATCCCAACATTTTTCACAGGATGTTACTCATAGAAAATTAAATATTTGTATCACAAACACTGAAGGTCCTCTGCGCTATGAGAGACTTACTCAGGAACCCAGGGACTGCGAGCATCCTTATCTCGCGAGACACCAGTTGGAATCCAGACCCTAATCCAGCAGCCCTGGCTAAGCCCATTGCAAAACAGGTAAGATTTGTCTTTCCTCCCATCTTGATTGTTTTTATTCAATACTTTAGGTATTGAATAAATCAATAAGAAAAAGACACTGTCACGGAGCTTTTAGATAAAGTCCCACGTGTAATGATTAGAGTGGCTCAAAGAATGAAACACAAATCTGGTAGTTTCATACATGGAGTTTTGCTTATTCATTAAAAAAAAAAAGCATCCAAAAGGAAAACAGATTATTTTTCACCTTTACCCCCAACTACTTTATGTTCTGGCTGTCCTGCCTATCTTAGCCAGGCTTGCCACCGTTCAGATATCATCCTTTTCTTGGCCCCAGTTAAAACTCCCATTCTCTGATAATTAAAGAAATTCACGTTAAGATGAGAATAAAGTTTAGCTCCATCCATTTAAAAGAGTTTGTGACCATAAATCAATCTTTAATTATCGGAACACACCGTGAAGGGGCAGGCGTTCTTAATTTCCTCGCAAGCTCTCTGGCACTCTCTTTACCTATTTATCTCATTTTTCACGGAGTGGCGTATACGGAAGCCGGTTCTCTGTGCCAGAGAATCTCAGGAGCTTCTCTCTCCTTCCTTTCTGGAATCCTTTCATTTCTTCCTGGCTTCAGGAAGAAAAGGGTCACCAATTTGCGAGAGTGTGTGTTGGGCACAGGTAGCTGAATTCTCAAAACCCAAGTCCTGAGAAACCTTGAGTCTGAGTGAGAGATGCTTTTCTTTTGTCCCTTATAAAATTGTCTTGAGAGATTTCCTTTTGGGTTAAAAACACCAAAATGGCTGGAAGCTCAGCCAACATCCTCGAAGATGGAGACGGTGATCATAATATCATGGAGATGGACTGGGTTCCCTCCCGCTTCGGCCCGGTTCGGTGGCTCACTGGCAGGAGGACAGTGCGCTGAGGGTAGCCCGCCAGGCTAATAGAAAAAAGGGCATTTGGAATAAGAAAGACTTGGGTTTAAATCCTCTTTTGGCCACTTCCCCGAAGGCTGATCTTGCGTTGATTACTGAAGCTCTCTGAATTGTCTCTGTTTCCTCGTCTATAAAATGGGCCATTAACCCTAGCTCAAGAGGTTGATGGGCCAGTGAAATGAGATGTGAAGGTGGCTGAGCGCGTAGAATTCCATCCTGAAGAACTGTTCTGAAATTAAACGCAGGGCTCGAAATCGTAGTTTCTCTGAGACATTCCTCAGGCCTCCACCCTGCCCCCCATCCCCGACTTTGGATTCTGATTTAGGGCAGTCTAGAGGTAATTATTTCTTTCCACCCCTCCATTGGGGGTAAGGAAGAGAGAAGGCAGGACTGGTGTCCACATTTAGTCTGGCCCCAAATGGAGCACAGGAAGCCAGGCTTCCCCAGGAATCCAGAAATCCCTGAGGGCTAGGTCTCCGGGACAGCTGCAGTCTTGGAAGCAAAGCTGGAGGGCCAGGTCTTGGGGATGTCTCTTGTCCTTTCTTGCCAGGACCCACTCTCAATTCTGGCCACACATGAGAAATTCATATGGAACTTTCAAAAACACTAATCATGAGGTTGTCACCCCAGAGATTCTGATTTGAATGGTCTGGGTTAAGCCCTGAGCAACAGCATTATTTTTTAACTGCCTCAAGTGACCCTAGTGCGCGACCGCAGCTGAGAACCGCCGCTCCAGAGAGTGCCGATCTAAGGACGGGCCGTGTTGGAGAGGTCAAGGTGGCAGTGGGAGGTGCTGGATAATTTGATACTGGAGAACCCTCCCTCTCTCAGGTGCTTCCGACATGGAGGCCAGGGCGAGGGAGAAGGAAGTGGGGGTAAAATGAGCTCTACCTGGAGCAAATCCTGGGCAACGTCTGCTGGTCTGCTTGCGGGTTCCCTTTTTCCGAGTCGCTGTTGAATAACAGAGCACGGCAGATTTTTTTTTACAACATAACGCCAGAAGCCTCATTTAAGCTGATATCATTATGGACTTTTAAATCTCCTGCCTACATTTAGTTCCTTTATTTCTGAATTAAGAAGTACTTAAAACGTAATGACTTACTTGAATTGCTTGTTCTCTAATGGCGGTTACGGAGCTGCGCTCTTAAACCACCGCACAGGGAGGGTGTTTTGATCAAGGCAGAAAGAGCAACATGAAAGCATTCGAATTATGGGAACAGAACCAACATGTCTCGATTTCCAGGCCTCCCTGTCAATTAAACTACATAGTAAAACTCAGAGAGGGCTTTTCCTCTCCTTGAAATAGTGAAATGTACATGTCTTTTCTCTTTCTTTTACTGACATAGATCTCTGACCAGCCATAATGATCACATTTCCTTTCTGCCTCATCCGATGAAAACCTTTCTTGCCCAAGGGAATCCAATTTCTACTTTCATTCTTGTTTATTTACACCCCCAAATCAACTGAATCTCCTTTTGCTAGATACCATGGCTCCCCTCCGTGGCTGGATGCCCCCTCTCCTCCCCAGTGAACAAAGCCTCAAACTGAGTAAATAGTAATCTTAAGCATCTTCAGGGAACAGAAACAATATTTACTCTGTCACTGTTAAATAATTAGAAGCCACCTTAAAGACTATATAAAAACTAAAATTTAACACAAAAATTAATGTTTCTGACTTAGATATCTGTACAAGGAGGGGATTCGTTTAAGTACCTGATCCCAAATCAAAGGGCTTCGCTGTCCTTACACCACCCACCCTCGTCTCCAAAAGATATTAATATCAATTGTCAGGGAGAAAATTTATAACATGGAGTTCTGATATAACCAGGATGGATTTAATTACCTCCCGTCAATTTGGGCAGGAGAGCATTAAGGGTAGTCGTGAAAATAAGCTCCTGCTAAATCAGGATCTGTCTCTAATCCTAATGACGGTAGGGCTAAAGAAAAGAAGAACTTTTCAACATCTAACTTGCAGATGGTGACTGTCATAGGAGCCGTGGGTGATATTCCCATAGAGGAGAGGGTTGCAGAAAGCAAGCTCTCAAGGTTAATTACTGGTTCACTCTGCACAGTGGATTCCTTCATTCCATAAATATATATTGAGTGCTAGTCACTTATTAGACACAGCACAGTGACTTTATTTGAGGCGTAGTATTTCGTTAGGCAGGCGTGGTGACTCTGTTAAGTAGATCAGCTGGACCTATCTGGGCTTAGTGTACCCTGAATTTAAAATGATCTCTGCGTCCAAGGTCCCAGGGAAGCCTTATAAATCATTTATGAGTTTCTTGGAAAATTGTTTATTCATTTCCGATTTCAACTTTGTTTGTATGGTGCTGGGCTCCTCAAACTTAAAATTCATTACAATTTTTTTTGAAAGATTTTATTTATTTATTTGACAGAGAGAGAGACAGCCAGCGAGAGAGGGAACACAAGCAGGTGAAGTGGGAAAGGAAGAAGCAGGCTCCCAGCAGAGCATGGAGCCTGGTGTGGGGCTCGATCTCAGGACCCTGGGATCACACCCCGAGCCGAAGGCAGACGCTTAATGACTGAGCCACCCAGGCGCCCCTACAATTTCTATCTATAGTCACTTCACTGGTCTGTGTCCTTGAATTTGTGTTCTCTCCTTATATTTGCTAGAGGCTCGTCAATATGTTGTAGTATTCATCAGGATAAAAATTAGCTCCACATACAGATTATTGTTCTATACCACGAACATATAAAGTGAAAAAACATGTATAAGTGAAAAAACAACGGGGCGCCTGGGTGCCTCCTTTGGTTAAGCGTCTGCCTTCAGCTTAGGTCATGATCTCAGGGTCCTGGGATCGAGCCCCATGTTGGGCTCGCTGCTCAGCATGGAGCCTGCTTCTCTCTCTCCTCTGCTGCTCCCCCTGCTTGTGCTCTCTCTCTCTGTCAGATAAATAAATAAAGTCTTAAAAAAAAATAAGTGAGAAAACAAGGTTCAGAACAATATGTATAGTGTAATGAGGAGTATCGGGGGACTGAAGAAGGAGGTCAGCTTTTATTTCTACCTTCTGTACCATTTACGTTCTTTATCATGATTAACTTTAATGACAACAATGAAAATAGCTGTTTTAAATGAATTGGGAAATCTAGACCGACATGAAGCAGTGCTCCCCTAGCCCACTGCTTGGAAGTCCGGCGGTGTCAGCCCTACAGGCTTAGGCTTCAGTTCTACTGAACTCGATTGTGCTTTTGATAACTGGCAGTGTGTCATCGGGGTGGATTGCCAGAACACTTAGGAGAAGTCACTTGATCAACTTGTCCTTGGCACAATGGCCCTTCTGAAAATAGATATACTCAAATGAAATGAGTTATACTAAAAACTTACCCCGAACGTTCGGTTCACTGAGTGCATGTTGTCTTTGAAAAACATGTTGTAAACTGTGGAATTGTTTTATGTTAAAGTGAAAAGCCCTGCCTGATTGAGAGTATCTCGTTGGGAGACATGTCTTCTTATGATCCGGAGTGCCCTTCTGGGCTGGCTTGCCCTTGCCGGGCTCGCTTAGGGATTTCCAAGCACTCAGGCCACATGCCAAAGCAGAAAGGAGTCCTGTGTCTGGAAGGGAGAGAAAAAGAACAGGTAGACAAATTTGCTACCACAAATAACACACATACACAAAACTAGGAAAAAATCTTTTTTGCAGGAAATGTGACATAAGCAAGGTTAGCCTTTTTATAACAAGATGAGCTTTTCCAAATTTATTCAACATACACGAAGATAAATGGGCAAAGGCTGTAAATCAGCAGTTCTCAAATGAGGAAATATGGTTTACTCATTCATTAATTTGATACAATTTTGCTTGAGTCCTTGAGATAGGAGCCTCACATATTTGTCATGAGGTCCCTAAGGGAGACTAATAAATGTTCCAAATGAGGAAGAGAGGCCTTCACCTCCTACACATTAGGAGGCTCCATCAATATTGCGGGTCTTGTGACCACAGAGAGCATCTCTTTAAGACAAATGGACTTTCTAGGATCACTGCTGGTACTTCCCTACCACAGAGGAGTGCTGTGTACTGTGCTTACTTAGTTTGTAGCTTTCAGATAGCTAGACGTGCTGTAATTGCCTACAAGAAACACCAAGTCATATCCGGTGGCATTCGTTAGCTCTGGGCCTCATTTCCAGCATATACTGTTTCCATTGGGCCTCATGCTCTTGGTTGTCCCCTCCTCACCTTCCGCTGGCTAGTTATTGTGCAGTAATTCAGGACACAGAGACTAAGGACATAATTTAGGATAAGAGTAAAGTGGAAGCAATAGGGACAGAGTGAGTAGATAAATTCATAAACCACTTCAGAGGCTCTCTTGACAGAACTTGACTATTTATTGGAGGGGGGCTCTGGGGGCGGAAAAGGGAGGAGTGATGATGGATGGCCCCCAGGTTTTTGGTGTCAGCACTGGGGGGTGGTAGTGCCAGTCACCAAAATAGGAAAATTACAGGAAGGAGAGTATGAGAAGGAGATGAATTCAGTTCTGAACATGTTGAGTTTGAGCTATCTGTGAGATACCAGCGAAGAGATGTCGCGGAAGGGCTGCTTATATTCATCTGGAGTGAAACAGGCAGATCTGGGCTGGAGATACATCCGTAGTTGTCATCAACATAAAGATGGGCATGAAGCCATCCATGGGTGTGGATGAGATTGCTTAAGGCATGTTTGTAGTATGAGAAGATAAGTGGGTCCAGGCTAGAGTCCTGGGTAACCCCATATATTTAGGGATGGGTCAAGAAGGAAGAGCTAATAAAAAAGCAGGAGAAGTGGAAGGAAAATTGGGAGTGTGCCTTTGTTCATACTGATCCCTTTCCCCGGAGTGACCTCCCTCTCTTCTTTGCGTGGTAAAATACAGCTAATCCTTGAAGACATCTCAAATGTCTCTTCAATTAAGCAAAACTCTCTTGATTCACTCTCTACCTCCCCAAGTGCTATAAAAGCTCTTCTTTTTTTTCTGCTTCTATAGAGCTTCAAAAAAAAAAAAAGCAAAATTGTGAACATAGCCACTGAGGACACCTCCAGCCACTATCACCACCATTTCCTGAGCTAAGATCCGGGAAGAATATGACAGGTGATTCAAATTCATCTGTGTTTCCTAGCATTAAGCAGCACCTATGAAATGGTCGGTAAGTGTTGAATTAATTTTATTTGCCTGGCATTGAAAAGTTTGTACCTCATTCTGACCAAGATTTCGGCCCAGTGGGACACATTGTTCTTAAAAAATATCCACAAGTTTTTGAGAACTCTTGATAGCAAAATCTATTTCTTGTATGGCTTTAGAAGTTAATTTAATTTATTGTTATTCATGCCACACCTACTTCCAAAAAGGATTTGAGATAGCTTGCCATGAGTCATATGAAAAATCGCATCTTCAAAAACAGCACGAAAGCATAATGCAATGGAAACAGGCGATAACATTACCTGATAAGTTAGACCATGGAAAAGTTGCAGTGATTGAGAGTAAGATAAGTTTTTTTTTTTTTAAGATTTTTTTTAATTTATTTATGTGACAGAGAGACAGCCAGCGAGAGAGGGAACACAGCAGGGGAGTGGGAGAGGAAGAAGCAGGCTCCCAGTGGAGGAGCCCGATGTGGGACTCGATCCCGGAACGCCAGGATCACGTCCTGAGCCGAAGGCAGACGCTTAATGACTGAGCCACCCAGGCGTCCCATAGAGTAAGATAAGTTTGGCACTTCTTAACAGACAAGGTGATATATTCTCATTTTTTGAACAGCCCTGGGATTTTTGTGGGACTTTGCGTAGGTGGAGGATAGCACACGGGTACATTACTCAAACCAGCTAAAATTCTGCTGGGCTTAATTGTATCCTTTAACTATTTATTTGCAATGTTGTGTAAAATAAATATGCTTGTAAGTGGTCTGTGAATTAGAACAACAGCAACAGCAAAATAAAACCACAAAAAAACCTAACAACTGTCTCACTTGCAGAAAAAACTAAACAGGCCTCTGTCCTGCAGAAGAGGATTCTTTTTTAAGGTAAAAACATTTTAAGCTGTCTCGTAATTGTTCTTTTAGAATGTGTTGCTTGAGAACATATGACCAAAAAATTCCATAAATTCATAACCCTTAATTGTTTTTTCTATCGATTAAAACATAATAGTATCTTAATGTGTTTTAAGAGATGGCACAAATATTCGCATAAGATTGGGTGTATAGTATAGAGACATTGCTCGGTGAACACATGGGTTTTAAATGTTTTCGCAGTAATTTCGGGAGTCTTCTCATCAGACGTTGGGAATCATTATCTAGGTTAGTGGTTTTCCAATTATTATTTTAAGTGTTTGTTTAGTTGTAATTTGCTGTGTAGCTCTTTGTCCAAAGAGCGCCTACTCCGAAGATCAACAAATCACAGCTCTGGTTAAGACTGGAATTGGAGTCGACCTGACTGAGGTCCAGAAAGGAGTTTATCGAAAAGTTTGTTTTCAACCCACCAAAACCATACGAAAGAGACAATATTACTAAATACCACCAGCTTTCCTGCACGATGTTGAGTAGCTTGGCGTTTAATTCAGCCTCAGCGCATTCATTTAAGTATCTGTGGCTGTAAAATTCGCACTGCCTTTATTTTTACATAACCCAAATTACCAGTGTCTTCCGAGAACTGTCCTAAGGTCCTAGAAAATTCTTTAGGTGATGTGTTAGTCAAACACACGGACCTCAAGAAGAAAATGATACTTTATTCTACAAAGTCAGATGGAATTCAGATTTTCAAACTTCTGCCAAAAGCAAGGGATCTCTGAGGTAAATTCTTTCTCTACATTTTTAAGTTTCACCTGCTGCCCCTGGATCACAAGGCACGTGCTGTAATTTTATTATTATATATATTATATAATATGTATATATTATATAATATATATAATAATAAATATAAATTTATTATATAAAATTATAAATGTATTATAATTTTATGACGGAATTTCCCTCCTCTCGATATTGCTAGAGTTCAAAAGAGATGGTTTTGATTTCTAATTTCTTTAGAGCACCCTCATTTATTGATTTTGGTAGAATGCAAAGAATTCGAGAATCTCTCTTGGGGTGTGTGTGTGTGTGTGTTTTAAAGATTTATTTATTTATTTTAGAGTGAGAGAGAGAGAAGGGGAGAGGGGCAGAGGGAGAGAAAATCTCAGGCAGACTTTTGCTGAGCACGGAGCCTGAGACGGGGCTCGATCTCATGACCCTGAGATCAGGACCCTGAGATCATGACCTGAGCCGAAACCAAGGGTCAGGCGTCTGACCGACCTGCCCACCCAGGCGTCCCTCTCTTGGTGTGTTTTAAACAAATACACACACATGCCCTCAAATCACAGCTAAAATCCATTTGCGGAAGAACGACGCTATTCCTCCTTCACCAGCCAACACTTCTGAATCAGCACTCAGTGTCATTGGGGCATGTCCCGCATCATGGTTCTGTTCTGTGATTTGACACAGACACTGGACCCTGAGAATTTGCTACCATTCAAGCTCCTTGAGGGCAGGGACAGTTTCCTATGGAGCTTGTATTTCTGGCAGCATGTGACATTTAATTCAATTACATGTAGATGCCCACCCAAGCGTACAGGAGGACAGGTGCCTTCTTGCTGTCCGCTCCACCGTTTCAATCCCGTCCTCCCATCTCTCGTCCTCCGCCACACCTGTACACGTCCTCCCCAACCCCCTCCCCCATCCATCACCATGAGCTTCCTTTAGTTCCCTGCATGCTTCTCCCTGGACTTGCCTTTGGCCCTCTGCAAATTCTGTTCCCTTCGACTGGAATATCCTTCTCCATCTTTTCCCTGCATGGGTCATACTCATTTATTAGGTCTATTATTTTGCCTCTTCCCTGGGAGTACTTTATAACTCTCCAAGTCTGATTAAGTAGCCTCCAAAATTTGCTCCCATGACACACTGTGATATCATAGCCTCATGAAGCTATTGCCATGGAAGGAGCCCTGCTAGATTATAAACTTGAGGAGGGAAGGCAGGGTTTGTTGCTCTATTTACCCACATATCCTCAGGACCTTGGCACAATGATTGAGTAGGTGCTCAATAAATATTGGATGGATAAACAAATGAATGAATAAGTGGACTGACCAGGAACCCTTTCTCAAGCATCCTGTCTCCCAGAATCTCTTCAGCAATTACGACATCACTGTTGGCACAGTGGCATGGTTTCGGTAAAGTTCTGTTAGTTTATTTACTAAAAACACTGCTGAAATTGCTCATGAAACTGGAAGTGCAATAGGATGCAATCTTGAAGCCACGTTCGCAACATTCTTCTGTGTAGACAAGGATGGAACTTGGGCTCCTTGCCTTCCGGCTGAAGGATGTCAACTTAGCCTTTCTCCTGGCTTCCCACTTTGTCAACTCGAATGCCACTGGATATGGGGATGTCCTCTCTTTATTTTCATTCATTCAGCAAGTACTGATGGAGGATCTCTTGGAAAAAAAAAAAGCCATGATTTGGGAGCCACTCACGAACCAAAATTCCACTGAAGTGTGCCATCATCTCGACAATCATGAGCCAGCAAATGCCAGGCAGGGAACGGGTAAAGGGAAAACCCTTACAAACCCTTCTGCGAGTGCTCCGTAAGTTATACATATGTATTGGCAAAATCCTTTGATCAAGTCTCAATATGCGCCTTTCCTCGGAGTAAGGGATCCATCCTCTCTTAAAAAAACAGATTAAGGCACACTTTAGAGCCATCTGGAAGAAGATGCTGGCTGATTAGGGTTCAGTCTCTCTCCTTACAGAACAGCTTACACAAAATTACACTGAATAGAGTTTCAGAATCAAGCTGCTTCTCCGTTTTCCTTTTACAATATGTACTTTAGAGAATGCATAGTGATCTCTTAAGACATTTTTGTCTTTTATTTCCTAGTCTCTTTCTGACAGAAATTCTTTTCTTTGCAAAGAAATAAGGCTTTTCTTTCAGTGCCTCTATTCCCTTGATGACATGAAGTATTCAATCACACCCAATTTACAGATAATGTTGTGCTAGTTTCTTGTGTGTGTCAGTTTCGTCACCTGTGCCAGATTGTCAAAGGCATGCCCTAGATAACGTCGGTACCTTAGTCAACAAGTTTCATCATGCTTCTCGATGGAAATGTGGACATTTTCCTCTCAGCTTGTTTTCTTGCCTGTATCCTTTCAGGGGACCGAATTGGATGTTCTTTGCCTGGCCACGGCCTCTTGCTCTATAATCCTTCCAGTTGTAGAGTTAACCCGGTTTGTTAGCGATTTGCCCATCAACTCATGAATAAGGTGTCACGTTAACTCCCCGAGTCGCTATAGGTCTTCAGCTGGGAACTGCAGAAGAGATGGGAACAAAGCAAACCTTATGCTATCAGCTCAGAGAAGTGTCTGGAGGGTCTTCACTCAGTGGGTCTCTGCTGATTTTATCAGTGACAGTCAGCTGAGTGGAAGCTTTTCAGGTGGTTTCCGCTTTCTCTCCCTTAAAGGAAAAGACAAATCTGAATGATATGAAATGCCACAAAGAGTCTAGCCCCCCCAGTTCTTCAGCATCATTTGGGTAAAAGCAGCTTGATGATTTTTACTTGAAAGTGCAGGTTGGGAATAATTTTGGTTTTGGTGGGAGGGGGGATGCAGGCAGAAGGGAAGAGCTTGGTGCTAGTTTTGTTGCTCTTATCAATATTAGCGACCTAAATGACCTTGCCAAAAATAAAGTGAAAGTTAAGAAGCCAGGGAGCTACAGACTACAGATTTCTAACCTGCAGATCTCAATCTGTGTATTTATGTAGCCAGACTCTTGTTTTCTCTCTTAGTCAATAGCAGGGGCTGTGTGGGCATGCTTGTTGCCTCTCCCTTGATAAGTTGACAACTGTAACAGAAGTGTTGGCATGTCCCTAGATTGCAGCACAAAAGTGGCACCTAGCTCTATGATCAGCTAAAGACTCCGTGGGAAGCAGCTGTGGTTAGGACAAGAGTTAGAGGTGAAAGCACTGAGTTCTATGGTTTCTGTGCGGGGCTGACTTTACAAGCATGTGATCATAGACAGTCACTTAAAAGAACCCTATGCTTGCTTTAATACTCTGCTGTTGTCTTCTTGAAATTCTTAATACTTTCTGAAGAAGGGACCTCATATTTTCATTTTGTGCTGAGCTCACAAAATGATGTAGTCAGTTCTTTCTAAAGAAATATACCTTAAAAGGTGTATTATTGAGACATAAAAAAAGCAGTGCAGAAAATTGTGTATATCATGGGTGAAAAAACAGCTGTATGTATACTTCAACTCCCCCAGCCCACCCTCACATATATATTGTGAGACAATTTTGAGGGTAGCTAAGAGTAAAGACTCTAGATTGCTTGGGCTTGAAACTGACCATAGGAAAGTTACCATACTTTTGGGTGCCTCAGCATCTTCATCTCTAAAATGGACTTAAAAAAGTGTCTATCTCATAGAATTGCTGTTAGGATTGAGTGATTTAACAAACAGAAAGTCCTTGGAGCTCAGCTTAGCCCTCAGTAATGCTAGATTATCTATTGTGTTATTATTATTAATTTAGGTTATGCCATTTTTATTTAATTGGAGTATGTTTGGAAGGCTATAAAATAAACTCATAAAAAGTGTTCCCTTTAAAAAGGTGACTAGGGAACAAGAATAGGAGCAGAAGTGGATTTTGTAAGACTCAAACTTAAGGGCCCCTTTAGGAAAAGCAATAGATATTATAAATAAAAATAAGGCAAACATTTATTTTTTTAAATGATTCATTTATTTCAGAGAGAGAGAGAGAGCAGGGGGAGGGGCTGAGGGAGAGGAAGGGAGAGAATCCTTAAGGAGACTCCCTGCTGAGTGCAGAATCTGACATGGGGCTCTGTCCCAGGACCTTGAGATCATGAACAGAGCCGAAATCAAGAGTTGGCCCCTTAACCAACTGAGCCACCAAGGCAAACATTTATTTTGAAAGAAAACATTTTTTTAAAGATTTTATTTATTTATTTGACAGCGAGAGAGACAGCCAGCGAGAGAGGGAACACAAGCAGGGGGAGTGGGAGAGGAAGAAGCAGGCTCACAGCGGAGGAGCCTGATGTGGGGCTCGATCCCGTAACGCCGGGATCACGCCCTGAGCCGAAGGCAGATGCTTAATGACTGAGCCACCCAGGTGCCCCTGAAAGAAAACATTTAAAATGCTGAATAACCCTAAAAGTATAGAAAAAATAAAATATCTTTATTAATTGACTAACAAACTTCTAAAACCTTTCCCTCCTATTTTTGCTGATTGATCTTTGCCTCATCATGTGAAAATTTTATAATATTCTTTTCCATAAGAAAAGGAAGATATTTCTATTTCTTGTGAGAATAGAAAGATAATTCAGTTTTTTCTGTCTATATATATTTTAATCATTGTTATTGAAGTATAATTAACATACCATAAAATTTATCATCGTGAGTGCACAGTTCAGTGATTTTTTAAGTAAATTTATATAGTTGTACAACATGCTTTAAAACATTTCCATTAACTCAAAAAGTTTTCTAATGTCCATTTGCACTTGTTTTGTTAAATTTCTTCTTTAATGTTTTGATGTTATGTGAATGGAACTGTTTTCCTAATTTTATTTTCTGATCATTGCTAGTATTTCATATAATTGATTTTTTGTTTATTGATATTGTATCATGCAACTTTGTTAAATTTGCTTATTATAGTAGTTTTAAGAAATATATTTCTTATGATTTTCTATATACAGGGTCATGTCATCCGGCAATAGTTTTACTTTCTCCTTTCCAATTTCCATGCCTTTAAGTTTTTATTCCTTCATTGTTGCATTGGCTAGAACTTCCTGTACAATGTTGAATAGAGGTTGTGAGAGTGAACATTCTTATTTGTTCCTTTTCTGTGGGGGAAAGCACACAATATTTTACCACTAAATGTGATCTTAAAGATACATGTTCTTGTTTTGTTTTTAATGCCAGTAACAGGTTGCAAAGATTCCCTTCTATTCACCATTTTTGAGAACTTTTCATTACAAATGAGTACTGATCTTGTCAGATGTTTTTGTTGCTTCTGTTGAGATGATCACATAGGCTTGTCTTTTATTCTGTTAATATGACATATTAATCCACTTTCAGATGTTAAACCAACTGTGCATTCCTTAGGAAAAGCGTACAATCCTTTTTTATGTGTTGCTGAATTTAGTTTGCTTATACTTTGTTGAAGATTTTTGCATTTACGTTCGTGAGGGACATTGTCTTATAGTTTTCATTTCATGTAATGTTTTTGTCTGGCTTTGACAGCAGGATAATAATGACCTCACAAAAATGAATTAGTTAGTGTTCTCTCTTGTTTTCTGAATGAATTTGAGTAATACCGATATCATTTCTTTCTTAAATCTTTTTTTTTTTTTAAAGATTTTATTTATTTATCTGACAGAGACAGCCAGCGAGAGAGGAAACACAAGCAGGGGGAGTGGGAGAGGAAGAAGCAGGCTCCTAGTGGAGGAGCCTGATGTGGGCATCGATCCCATAATGCCAGGATCATGCCCTGAGCCGAAGGCAGACGCTTAACGACTGCGCCACCCAGGCGCCCCTCTTTCTTAAATCTTTAAGAAAATTCACCAGGGAAGTCATCTGGACTTGGTCTTTTCTTTGAGGAAAAATGCTTAGTTACTAATTCAGTTTCTCAATTTCTTATAGGTCTAGTCAGATATTCCATTCTTGGGGAGATGTATAAAACATCTGTGACTTACACACAGTTTGTAGTCACTGGTTTCGGAACTGCTAACCTTTTGTGATTAACAACTGAGGAATTCTTCTAAGTACTGTGCACTAACCGTTGTGCCACTGGAACTATTACAATCTGAGGAATTCTAATAAAGTCTATCTTGTACAATTCCCATCAGAAAAGGGGAAAAAACCTGTGGAACATTTATAATTGCATACACCATACGACTGAGTATAATCCTGACAAGAGACAACTTCTGTTTTGCCCAGACATCAGTGAGAACAGAAACTTCTTCCTACAATTTGACTTGTCTGCTATAGGAATTTGCCACTGACTGGCTTCTGGCTCCATATAATTCATAACTGGTTTCACTTCCACTTTGCATGTCCCTCCAGTGTTGAGTGCTTGGTACTCTGGTGTGTCTCCATATTATATGAGATCTGGTCCTCTAGTCTGGGTACCTTTGTATCATGATGCCATGTGGGCTAGAGAGATGGGCAGTAGGATTATTTGTTGAAGCCAATTTTACTTTGGACCTGCTGGTAATAATGTAACTCCATGCAGGAGCTTTGCCAACCAAATAAAAATCCAAGCTGAGAGTATCCCGAAGTCAGTTTCCCCCTTAGCTGGAATCTTAAAATGCTTGTGGCCACTCCAAAGCCAACAAAAAGAGAGAAAGCATGACAGAGCAGGACTGGAAAGAAACCATTTTCTGTACCAACTATGATGGAATTATCTACTTTTTGCAAATACAAAGATTTTGCGAACATCTTTCTGGGTCATCTCAGAGTCATAGAAGAGGTCCGTGCACATGCGGAGCTCTTACGCTCACTTTATGGATTTCATGGTAAATGGTAAATCAGCTTCAACCTCTGGGTAGAAGAAAGACTGACTCCAAAAAGTACTAGGTTTCACACCTTCTTGGCATCTTATAAGGTGTGTAACTGATTTATTGACTACAACTTCTGGGCTTTAATTTTCTCATGTGTAATAAAATGAACAACAGTATAATTGTTGACATTTATTCACCACTTCCCGCATGCTATGCACTTTAAGTGCATTATCTCAATTCTTCCAACCTTTTGAAATAGGCTTTGTTAAAATCCCTATTTTACAATGAAGGAAACTGGGTAACTTTCCTGAAACTTACTAGTGATTACCTCATATCATTGTTCTGTGCAGTTAATGTGAAAATAAATAATAAAGGTGACTTGTACACTCTGAAACACTACACCAGTCCTTATCAGAGAGAGCCCTCATAAGTGTGAGAAATTCCCCAGCTCACCTGGAAGGCAGGGGAGCATTAAGTGCCCAATCAGACTGAGCAAAGTCAGGTCCTGGAGTGTCTCCAGCCAACCACAACTGCTCATCAAGCCACAGGTCCGATGGGCAGGATGATGGACAATTGCATACAGTGTAGTGCGATGGTTTCAAACTTTAATCGATGTACGAATCATGAAGAGGGAATTGTGCTTTTTGAAATAAAGATTTCTGGGACTTAATTCCAGATATTTTGATTCGGTCAGTTCAGGACTGGGCTTCAGGAACTGCACTTTCATTAAGTATTCTGGGTGATTTTGATGTATGGGCTTTTGGACTATAGATTTAGCACAAAGAAATTGGCTTATTGGGGAGGGAGCTCCTAGCCAACTTGGTGTTATTTTTTTTTTTCTGTCTTTATATCCCAACCTCAAAAAAGAGAGAATGAAAGAAAAATTTGTTTACCCTACCTGTTTGCTGATGCTTCTAGTACTTCAATCCTTCTGGGGAGGTGATCTTGCTGTGTTATATATTATTTGTATTTTTTTTATTATAATAATATTTTTTATTATATTATGTTAGTCACCATACAGTACATCCCTGGTTTTTGATGTAAAGTTCGACGATTCATTAGTTGCGTATAACACCCAGTGCACCATGCAATACGTGCCCTCCTAACTACCCATCACCAGCCTATCCCAATCCCCCACCCTCCTCCCCTCTGAAGCCCTCAGTTTGTCTCTCAGAGTCCATAGTCTCTCAATGCTTCATTCCCCCTTCTGATTACACCCCCTTTCTATATCCCTTTCTTCTCCTACCGATCATCCTAGTTTTTATGTTCCGTAGATGAAAGAAACCATATGATAATTGTCTTTCTCTGCTTGACTTATTTCACTTAGCATTATCTCCTCCAGTGCCATCCATGTTG
The DNA here is from genome assembly GCF_017311325.1 of Ursus maritimus. Taxonomy (NCBI): domain Eukaryota; kingdom Metazoa; phylum Chordata; class Mammalia; order Carnivora; family Ursidae; genus Ursus; species Ursus maritimus. The sequence continues at coordinate 47,052,675 of NW_024423344.1, forward strand.
CAGCAAATGTTGAGAAATCGTTCTTTTTGATGTCTGAGTAATATTCCATTGTATATATGGTCCATATATTATTTGTATTTTACTGAGTGAGTTTCGTATATTTTCTTGTGAGGGCAGGTTTTGAGAGGAATAGAGTATGAGGACAGTGGACACTGCAATGGATGAGATCTTTCCAAAGAAAGAAGGGCATGCAACTGGGAGGACAAAGTAGCCAATTTCTTCATTTTACCTTTACAAAGTAATGCCAGGCAGGGCCAGAGAGTAATTTGTTACTTTATGGAACATCAATGGGTGAACCATGATAGTAATTCTGACAGCTTGGAATCCAGCTAAAGGAATAGGAAGATTTGAAGCCAAAGATTGATTATTAAAGTCAGAGCCTATAAACAAGCTAAAGTCAACTCTTATATGGGGGATTATACATCAGATTCCCCCAGATTAGGGATATTGATATTTTCTGTCAAATTTGTCTGTGACCAAAGTAACTTGAGATGTAAATAAAATTCACTTGGACCTTATTTCAGGTGAATTGGGAGCCTCAGAGTTCTTTCTCTTTCTAGAGCAGGGATCGGCACATTTTTTTTTCCCGTAAAGGACCATATAGTAAATATTTTCAGCTTTGTAGGCTATACAATCTCTGTCATAATTCTCAACTCTGCCATTGAAGCAGCCACAAACAATATGTAAACAAATGAGCATGGGTCTGTTCCAATAAAACTTTATTTCTGGAGACAGGTGACATCCAACTTTGGCCCACGGACATAGGTTGCCAAACCTGTTCTTGAAGATGGAGATGGCTTACTGCTTGCTTGCATATCTCTAGTTCTGAGTTCCTGCTTCTGCTGAATTAGTTCTGTTTATTGGTCATTTTATCATCTCATGAATCTGTCCCTATTCCACAATTTGTAAGGCAAGGAATGGAGCTCAAACAGCCTATGTGGAAGGTCATTCACACTGAGATCCAGTCAGGCACCCAGGTCTAGCCATGAGACATTTCGTGTTGGTAACTTGCCTGGCCTGTCCAAACTGGTGTATATCCTCAGCTGACTCACTAATTTTGATGTGGAAAACAGGTTGTACCACCTCATTCATACTGGAGGAAGCAGGAATGACTTCTTAGCAAATTCCTGGGGTGGGGGCAACATATGGGACTCCAAATATTAATCTGTAAACAAACAGTTGTCAAGATAGTGTCACAGACTAGGCTGGTCTGCTATCAAATGGTCTTCTCTGACTGAAAAAAAGTATGGGTTGCTTCCCTCCACTTGGAATTCAAGAAATGTCACATTTCTAAATCATATTAAACACAGCTTGAGCTTTTTATTTTCCAAGATCTATGAGAAGTCCAAACTCAGTGATTTTCAGTGCTCTTTTCATCTCTTTTTGGATATAAAAAGACCCCAAAATTAGTGGGGTACGGGAAAATAGAGGAAAGCATCATTCCTCAAACTCTGCATGCTTGTGGCTGCCATAACCCATGTTTTAATGGTTTATTCCAATATGGATAGTTGTCAGGCAATGCCAATTGTTCCATCCCTGAATGACTTGAGGACCTTCACCAAAGCTCCCAAGATCACAGGACTTGGTTCATTGCAAGGGGCAGCATTTTAATGGGCTCTGACTTATGTCACTGGTGCCAAGCAATCCTCTTACCCTCCTCAGTAGCAAGAATCAAACCAATTTCCCAGGAACTTGGTTGCTACCCTTATCAAAATTTAAACCATGGAGACTCTGAACCCCTTTCTTTCTCAGGTGATCCAGTGTAATAAACTTATTGGGTCCAGAATGTCAGAGGTAGAAATTGTTTGTCTTAGATAGTGGCTTTTTTTTTTTTTTAAGAATTATTTATTTTATTTTTAGAGATAAAATGGGTGGGGTGGGGTGGGGAGGGGCAGAGAGAGAGGGAGAAAGAGTCCTAAGCAGAATCCACACTGAGCACAGAGTCCAACAAGGGGTTAGATCTCATGACTCTGAGATCACGACCTGAGCTGAAACCAAGAGTCAGATGCTTGGCCAACTGCACCACCCAGGCACCCCATTATGACTTATTTTTTTTTTTAAGCAAGTTCTACACCCAACATAGGACTTGAACTCATGACACCAGGATCAAGATTTGCATGCTCTACTGACTGAGCCAGCCTGGTGCACCATGACTTATTTTGTTTTAATGGAACTTCAATTCCTTTACACTGAGCATGTAATCTCCAGTTTGCAATCTCTGCCACTCTCTTATCTTGCTCCAACTTGCCATATTTGTTGCAATTATCTGTTTAATCTTAGAGGAATGGTGGAATCATTCCTTTTGTTTCTTCCAGAAGAGTTTATAGTATTAAGAAATGATAGAATATGATTTCTCCATATAGAAATTTCCAAATAAACCACAGTAAAGATTCTGTTTATTCAAGTCCAATGGTTCTCAAGGTATGAGTCTTGGACTAGAAGTATCAACATCTCCTGGGAACTTATCAGATATATAAATATATAAATCAGATATATAAATATATAAATTCTCAGGCCTTACCCTAAATCTACTGAATTAGAGTCCTCAGGGTAGGACTGTACTTCAACAAACCATTGAGGTGATTGAGAAGCATGTGCAAGTTTGAGAACTGCTCCAGAATATGTTATACTCAGGGAGTGATAATCACTAGAGGAAAATCTGTCATTTAGAACTAATGGTCATCCTCAAATTAGTCCTTAGTTCTCTGTCCTTTTCATTTAATACTGTCTTGGAGAGCATAGTCTCTCAAAATTTTAATTGATGCCCTCTTGTGGCTATGAGAATTCACAAACATATAACTATATCCCTGACCTATTTTTTCCCTTCTGGCTTTTTATTATTGTTTCATCCCAGAAAAACTCAATTTTAATGTTCTGACATTATTGGGAACCATATTCTTCATCTGGGCATTCCACCCTTCTCCTTTATCATCAAGGACGCTGTTGCAGGACTGGGCTTGGCTAGGATAAGTTGAATGAGTCCCTGACCTCAGGTGTAAATTTAGGGGGACACCAAAACTCTTGATAATCAAGATAAATAATATTTTAGTGAAATATTTTTCAATGGTAAAATTAATGCTTGAAAATCCATGACGAATAAAATAAAACAGTTTTGAAAGACAGGATTAGTACCTTATACAAAGCCACATTGGCTTGAGGCAAAAGGCAAAAATCAGTAATACTGATCCTGTCTTTATTTAAACTTTTGATATTTTGTTCATTATGAATATTTTTGCATAATTTTTTACTTTAAAAAGTACTGTATTAAAATATTACCTATCTTGGTTACTGAGATTTTGGTACCCACTTAAATTTTGTGTCCAACGTACACTTTTGTGCCTCACTCACTTCACTAAATCCCTGAAGGTTGGAGTGTCAAGGTCTTTCCTATGCTTTAATTACAAATTCAGTTCTTTCAGAAAGATACCTCTGAACTCTCCTCTATTCTCCTAAGTCTCTGCTGATGACAGCAGGAAAGAACATTGATTACATGCAGTGATTTGAGAGGTACTGAAAAGTTGCCTGACCTGTCAAACTCATCTTCTGCCTTTGTTTTAGGTTATTATGATGTAGTTGATACTTTGGTCCCAGGGGAAATAAAATACATTTTGTTTCATGATTCAAAGGGGTACAGAGAGAAGTCTGGGATCCCATAAAGCTCCCTTATATTGGATCAACAAGTGATGGGGTTCCTGGAGAGCAAGTGCCCAGGTGAGAGGAGGTTGAGATGGAAGGGAGGAGCATGGAGGAGAGGAGAAAGACCACCACTTGCCCAGGGCTGATGGCTCTTTCCTCATCACCTCTGTAACAATCGCACACTCAGTGTGTACTAAACAATCTTGTACTTGCTCACAGACTGCTTTGTAATCAGTCTCTAGATAACTCAGATGTGTGTATTTATGTTTACCAAGTAGAATGCATGTCTTAAGTTTAAGGATCATGTTTTCTCCTGCACCCCCCCCCTTTTTTAGTAAGCTCTACGCCCAACATGGGGCTTGAACTCACAACTCCTAGATCAAGAGTTCCGTGTTCTACCAACTGAGCCAGCCAGATGCCCCTGTTTTTCTTCCTTTTATTGTGTCTTATTTTTTGAAGAGGATGAACCAAGTAGCCACTCCAGAAGCATCATCTATGCTACCTTGGCTTCATTCAGTCTTTTGTTTTGTTTTGTTTTGAATTTAAATTCAATTAATTAAGGATATAGTGTATTAGTTTCAGAGGTAGAGTTCAGCGATTCCTCAGTTGCATATAACACCCAGTGCTTATTACATTAAGTGCCCTCCTTAATGCCCATCACCCAATTACTCCATCCCCTGACCCCCTCCCCTCCAGCAACCCTCAGTTTATTTCCTATGATTAAGAATCTCTTGGGGCGCCTGGGTGGCACAGCGGTTAAGCGTCTGCCTTCGGCTCAGGGCGTGATCCCGGCATTGTAGGATCGAGCCCCACGTCAGGCTCCTCCGCTGTGAGCCTGCTTCTTCCTTTCCCACTCCCCCTGCTTGTGTTCCCTCTCTCGCTGGCTGTCTCTATCTCTGTCGAATAAATGAATAAAATCTTTAAAAAAAAAAAAAAAAGAATCTCTTATGGTTTGTCTCCCTCTCTGATTATGTCTTGCTTTATTTTTCCCTCCCTTCCTCTATGTTCCTGTTTTATTTCTTAAATTCCACATATGAGTGAAATCATATGGTAATTGTCTTTCTCTGATTGACCTATTTCCCTTAGCATAATACCTTCTAGTTCCATCCATGTCATTGCAAATGGCGAGAGTTCATTTTTTATGGTTGAGTAATATTCCAGTGTGTGTGTGTGTGTGTGTGTGTGCGTGTGCACACACACACGCATATACCACATGTTCTTTATCCATTCATCTGTTGATGACATCTGGGCTCTTTCCATAGTTTGGCTGTTGTGGACATTGCTGCTATAAACATTGGGGTGCAGGCGCCCCTTCAGATCACTGCACTTGTATCTTTGGGGTAAATACCTAGTAGTGCAATTGCTGGGTTGTAGGGTAGCTCTATTTTTAACTTTTTGAGGAAACTCCATGCTGTTTTCCAGAATGGCTGCACCAGTTTGCATTCCCACGAGCGGTGTAAGAGGGTTCCCTTTTCTCTGCATCCTCACCAACATTTGTTGTTTCCCAACTTGTAAATTTTAGACTTGTTAATTCTCAGTCAGTCTTTTCTGTATCAGTTCACAGTATACTTGAGATCAAATAGAATTTGGGAGATGTCATTGAATGAAGCAACTCAACATTAGAAGAAGTTAAAAGCCTAGTTGCCTTTGGTGTCTACTGATGGCTGACAGTTACATGGAAATCATCTCAACTCTCCAGGAGCTTCTGAAGCATGGAGGTTAGATGCCTTCAATGCAGACATATATACATAGTACATATGTAATAACTGAAAACATTAAATCAGTGTATCAGAGTAAATTCATAGTTAAATCACATTCTCAAGGAATAACAGTGTTTCTTTCATATGTTTCCAAACCAAATGCTACATGTACTCACAGCCAAACTCATGGGCCTTTGAAGATGCAAGCATTCTGAGCACAAATTTACCTTTCATGCAAAAATTCCAAAACCTAGCCCACAAACATGCCCTTCATAAATCACCAAGGAGTCTCTTCAATAGTAATACACTGTATGAATTAAATTGTCAAGAGTGTTTTCCTTTTATAGAGATTGATTCAATATCTTTTAAAGTCCTCAAAGCTGTCAGATTTCTACCGTTTGAAATCCAATAAATAAACAGATGCCTTTTTTTTTTTTTTGCATTTAGAAGTTTACAACATAGAATTTCAGGCTCTGACCTGTTGAGAAAGTTACTTTAGTAGAATGAGATTTTATTACTATGGTAACTTAACAGGATAAAGGTATTAAGAGTAATTTCCCCCTAGCACTGTCGGAGAATTTGCCATTTAGGACTTGAAATCACTGTCTTACATTAAAAATATATAGAGAGAGGGAGATTATCTTTAGATGGAGCACTTCTTTTATATTCTTTACTAGTCTACAATGAATTTACAAGTATATCGAACAGAGCGAGCATCTTTTGGAACATTTTTGTGCCGGTGAAAATGGTTCTGTTCTTTGGGGTTTTGTGCCATCAAGATAGCAAAGGTGCCAATCTGCTCTGCGTGGCTCAGCAACTGCAACAGGCGAGGAGGAAGCTGCGTCAACTGGGTGACGACTTAATTTGTTTTGAGCTGATAATAGCCGTGAGAGATGCCAACGACTGATGGCGATTTCCACGTCATTGTGAATCATGGAGATTCACCTAGAAAGCCACACGTATAAATGTCTTCTAGAGGACAATGCCCCTTTGCTCGCTTCACTGGGATGTGGGTACAGAAACCTCACTGCAGCCGACCTCCAAATCTGTGGCGCCAAGGAGCAGAGGCATACAGTAAAGGACATGATCTCTCCTTCCACATCTTATGTTTGCAGAAGACTCAGCAAAAGCGTACCTGGATGACTGACACTTAGGACGGACTCACACTGGTATTACATGCCGACTGTTCCAGATTGTGAAACCCATGACCTGATGAGGGGAAGACACCTTCCAATGGCAGCATTGTCCTCCTGGGGAACGTTTGAGTGACAAGAGGAAGAAGCCCGGGCCTTCAGAACCATTTTGCACAACACGATGTATAAGCAAGTCCTGCGGCAATTTAGAGTGGTATGAGGTTAAAAGGAACTTTTCATTTTAAAAGCTTTAAAACGATCTCCAAGCATCATCACAGCAGAAATGGCGAGAAAAATTATGTGGATGTGCGTCTGTGTGCATGCGTGTGTGTGTTTGCCGTGGTTCTTCCTCTGCATTTCATCCTTCCCGGGTTTGTCTGCTGGTACAGTATCAGCTGAGGGTGAGGCCGTTCTCTTTCGGTTGGATGTAATTTGCAGCCACATTATCCTGTCTAATAGGAACAAAAAGCAGCCAGAAAGATTTCCTGAGAAGCAGCTGGCAATGCAAATAGGAGGCTGCTCATTTTAATTTTGGTTGTCATGACATTTCCTCAATTACCTCATTGACCTGAATCACACTTCCTTGCACTGCTTTCAGCCTTACTGTCTGGAAGACACAGCCTTGTTTCTTATTTTGATAGCCCAGAGAAAAACCATGAGCAAGTCGGGATGTGATGGTTTTCTCAAATGTTGGGCATATGCAGAAAATGTCATTTGAATTTGTAACATACCAAGAGTATAATTGAACAAGCCTGCCAGTCAAACAGTCAATGGGTTTATTTTTTTGCCAAAGAGCCATTCTTGGATGATGTCTTCATTTTGCAAATCCAGAAAGATATGCTCATAACTGATAATCGCAGAGAGCGCAAAGTACCTATGGCTAAGAGAAATAATAAAACATGAAAATATTCATGTGAAACCTACTTGACAGCGTGGACACAAATTTATGTATTTTTATAAAGCAGAAAAATGTGTCTGCCCTCGTTTCTCCAGGTAGATGCTTAAGAAATGCTATTCCTCATCTTCCTGATAGCTGGCGTTCATAGGAGTGGTAATAGCTCTCAGTCATGTTTCAAAACACAGAGCAGAAAAAGATTGGTCAAATCTTTGCAATTATGTAATTTGTCCTTAGGAAGACATTCAGTACATATTTTAGCTCTTTTTTTAATGACAGTATCAAAGATTTTAGTATACATTAGACAAATACATTAATCAGCCACTGACACATAAATATATGAGAAACAAATTAAAAATATAAGATGTGTTCTCATAGCAAGAGATATGGCATGGTTTTCAGTAAAAAGCAGAATTAATTAGTTCTGATTGGTAGATACATGGCCAGATAGTTATACATAATAAACCTTTGGGAAGGTGTACTATGGCAAAATAAATGAAATCAACAATTAGAATAAAAAGTATCTGCTTATATTATGAATATATATGAAAAAAACTAGATTTCTTTTCTTATTAGCTATTTTCTACCATGCATTTCTAATAAATGGAGTTTACTAAACTAGTTACTGGTGGAAATGTGGACAAATACAAGTGGAACGTCTGTTCATTTCCATTATGTCCAACCCATGAAAAAATTCAGACTGGTCTTTCCCAGAAGCGTTGAGGGTACACTGTGTCTGAGAGCAGATGGTCAGGTGTGCAGCCTTTGTGAATAGGCCTGTTCTGCTAATATTTACCAAAACCCACAAGTTCCTGTAGCTGGAAGATCTAGGAGCTCGCCTATTGTTTGAGCAAACTGAAGCTTTCTTTGGAAAATCTTGGCAATGGGAAGTGCATTTGCGTATTTATTTATAACGACTGTCATACATTTTTCTCTCTAAAGAAAAATAAGTCTTTAATTTGCTATTGAACTTGTTCAGTTGACAGAAAATTTTTTTACGCAGCAACTTCATGTATAAAACATGAAGCAGGAACAAACTACCAGGACTATACGGAAATCGTCTGTAAGAAAGATCTTTTTGGTTTGAATCATTTACATTGGAAACACAAAGGCGATCTTATTGAAAGCAGGGCTGTATGAAGTGGATGTCAGAAATAATTTTCAAGTTTCATCTTTTTAGGGGCCAGATAAGATGACAATAAATTAAAACAAGCACTTGATGATAATTTTAGGAATGGGTTTGCGACCCGATTATGATAACATTTTTTCATAGCATCTCTTAGTGTGGTGTTTTCCAAAAATACAAGAATCCTAGAAAACTGCTCAGAGATATCTGACCTACGTTATCTGCATGACTTCTGGCAGATCACCAGCAGCGACCAACATTTTAATTTCCTAGACTGTCTTGGTACTTCAGCAATGCTTATATGTACATGCTTGCTCATATGAGGGTCTGAGTAAGGGACCTAGCTTATCAAAACACTCAATCCCTAGTCTAGATTCTAGAAAGCTACCAAACCTTTTATTTTTTTCCAACTCTCCTGCTCTTATCTACCTGGTTATCTCCTGGTCTCTGGATTCCACAATTACTCCTTTAAAGCTTTGGGACTGCATTAAGTCAGAAGACCCACAGTTACAGCAGCAGGTCCTCTTAGCCTAATACATTTTTTAGAAATTCTGGATGCTTCCTACTTCCCTTGTCTCCTGTCCCCATAGTTATTTGAAGCCAGAGCAGAACTCAGTGTTTTTGAACCAGCCTAAAACCACATTTCAACAGTGATCTGGAGACCTTCACATAAACCTATATCCTCCAAAATGGACCTAAGTTTTCTGAGCAGGTCTTGGCTCACTTAAGCAGCAGTACAAGAACCCTCTGGAAACAAAACAAAACAAATATGATACTTTGCCAGCTAATTAGCTTTCTGATTGTTGATAAGGAGTTTTATGTTTCCATGTCTTCCTCCTCTCCAGCATGCTAAATTGGTCTGGTATTAGTTTAGCCATATTATGGCAAAAAAAACCCCATGCATCTTAGCCTATCTGTGTAAATATATTTTTTCAGCTTGGGTTTATCAAATATTTTTATTTAGCTCCCTCTATTGCTAAGCATTCTGTGGGGTGCTATGGGTTATACAACAGGCAGAAGATTCAATACTGAATTTCAGGTTTATCATTCAGTTGATAAGACCAAATAAATTGAAGTTGAAAAAGCAATGGATTGCTAAATTATCTGGTAGTGAATTTCGCGTGACGGAAGTTCACAGAAAAGGAAAAGATGTATGAGAGCTGAGCTGGGAAAGTTTCAGTGAATAAAGTAACACGGAGCTGGTTCTTGAAGGAGGGTCTCGACAGGCAGACAGGTGGAAGGACTGCCCTCCAGTGGGGGACCACTATGACTCTGTGTTAGCATACCCTAGGTTTCATAAAGCCATGGCTACCTTCCATGTTTCTGTACAGGGGTAATGCCCAAAAAGTAAAAAAAGCCTGGCTTTGCATAGATTTTTCACGATGGCAAAGGTCCTGTGAAGTTCCACTAAGGATATTATAGTGTCATAGGGTTTGAGTCTGAAGATACCCTAGAGATCATTCTCAGATGCTTTCAGATTACAGTGAAGAGCGTTAAGCCATATTAGAAGTACCATCTCCTCTGCTTTGCCGGAGACTCTGATCCTGCTAGATTTCCTTCTAAATCCCCTCGGTTGTAGACACCTTGAAGCCTGCGTCCTAACTCTTGGAGTGCTTTGGAGTCCTGCCAAGGTGTGACTGGACTCTCGGGACAGGGAGACTTTCCTGTGCCAATGACACTGGGTAGACGGTGGAGACCACAGGGCTGCTGGGGAGTCAACAAGCGGGAGGAAGCAAATGTGTGAGTGACAGTGACTATAGTGAGTGTGAAACCACAGGAATGTCCTGCTTTCCTCTCTATCCATGTGAAATTCAGTCCTTTGACTAAAATTAGAAAAAAAAAAAAGTCGTATGAATATAGGTGTGGAGAAAGACTATCATTTAAAAGTTGCAAGCCATGTTCTACCTTTAGAGAGAGAAACTCAAATTTATATAGCAAACTGGGAGAAGCCTTATAATAGGCATTTTTTTGTTATATAAAAGATAGAGCTGTACTTTCTCCTAGTTCTTAAAGAAAAACCTGCATATAGTGAAATAAATTAGATTTAGATGTTTGAAACTAAAAAGTTAAGTTCCCTCCTGTTTAATGTAAATGTAGTGTATGTTTTAGCACTTGGTACCTAGGGGCTAATGTTTGTTTTCTCTGTGCCGAATTAGACTCTCCTGGCATATTTATTATTGTGTGGCCTCGGAGAGTCATTTCTTGTCTGAGGAGCCCCCAACCTCCCCCCCCCAGGAAAATTGGAGTCATTTCAGTGAGGAATGGCTTCAAGTAAGGTAATACTTTACCCTGGAGGAGTCAAGAAATTCATGGGGTTTGGTGGTATGGAACCTGGACTGAAAGACTGGTGTCTATTTACGGCTGAATAAGCCAGATTTGGGGAAATACATTAAAGTTGGAGTGCCATATATGGATAGTGAATGACCCATGGTCTATCACCCTGGGAAGAGGTGAATCTTGAAACTACAAGTAAGAACTCAGGATTGTGGGCTTTAGACTGCTAGGTTTGGGGAGGTACTGGGATGTTTTCTCACTTCCCTGAAACCTCATGGAATCCAAGTAAAGCAGACATGCTTGAGGGCACACCTGATGAAGGGTGGCTGGCTGTTCCTTTTCCAGATGGTAGCAGACTGGGAGGAAGGCAGAGAAATATCATTCAGGGAGTTCCTAAGGAATGTCATCCTGGCCTTGGGGCTGAGGGCTCCGAGCACACCCATGTGTAACCTAATCGACTCTGTATGTAAATAGTCTCTTCTATGTTCCATAAACTTCCAATAAGACCTGATCAGACACTACCCCTTGGTCTCTTCTTTGCTGGAAGGAGAGAGCAGTGCCCCTCCAGACGCCATAAGCCTGGTGATATTGGTGGTCACCAGCTGTTGTGAACTAAATGTCTGTGCTGGTATGACGAGTAAATGTACAATGGAGACTATGAGGGACCCAAACCTGAGCGATTGTGGGAGAGAACCATGGTCTCCTCTCAGAAGGGGCTCAAAGACACTTTGAAATTGACTAATTTATGGTAAACGAGTAGGTAGGTCTCAAGCTGTCATTTTGCGAACTTTAAAAGGAAATATGATCCTGCTTAATATTCATATGTATCTGAGGCTTAAACAGATAATTTTATATTTTTTGCATAGTAACTACCAGAGACATTCTTTACTGATGATCATAGTAAATCATCATGTAACAGACCATTTTCGAGAATCTCTTGAATGGTTTCTTTAGTTAAATAACTATGGAGTGACTGCTGAGTAGTCTCCACCTGGGGGAAGAGTATAATGGGAACCCTTTGTGGCCTGACCAAGGCTAGCTCCCCACCATACCTCTTAATCGCCATTGCTGGTCACTAGAGAGGAGTCTGCCAAATTGTAGATAGGAACCTAGGGACCCCAGCCCTGTTCATCTCCTTGGGTGGACCAGCATGGGTAGACCACAGTGTACAGGGAGCACACCAAGATTCTTGAAAAAGAAACATACCAAAAAGAATGAGGTGGGGGGGGGGCTGGTTTTTATTAGAGAAAGGCTATTTTGGCATATACTAGAGAAAGGCTATTTTAGAAAAGATATATATGGCTGAGATTGGCATGCCCTTAGAATCCAGCTATGCTGCCATATTGTTGTTTTGGAACAAAAGCTGAGCATTTGAACATGGGATACTCTATGGTTTAGGTATGAGGTGTCACCCTGGATAGACATGCTTCTGTGGCACCAGGTAGGGCTGGTTTTGAACAGTGACATTCAGTGGTAGCAGAAAAGCAGAACAGTAAAGGCAGGATTAAACTCTTTCCCCCACGGTACTGAGTAGCTTGAGCTTCTTAATCCTAAAAGGGCTGTGTGTATGTGTGTGTGTGTGTGTGTGTGTGTGTGTGTGTGTGGGCGGGGGAAGTTTCCCAGGAGAGGTCTCAAGAGTGAGATGCCAGACTTCCCACTAACAAGTCATGTGGTTGCTCACTGGAAAAATAAGAGAATATGATTGCTTTGTATTCCTGTGTTAATGAATCAGGACATGCCTGTTACTGTAAAATTAAAGAGAAATCACAATGTCACATTGTGTAGGGTAATCCCAAATCACAATACATATTGAAATTTCTCTCTTACGTTTATTAACTTAAATGTGAGATCCAGAGAACCTTGGATTAACAGAAACCCTAGAAACCCCAAAGAAGATTTGGTCTCTTCTAGGTGGTCTATGAGAGTACGTCATAGCATAGAAATTTTCTTGCATGCCTGACTGCAGACTAATTCCTAAATTTCCCTTTTGAATGGAAGTCTGAAAGAACATAATAAGAATGCTGGATAATCTGTCAACTTGTGGCTTCTTCTTATATAGTTGATTCAGTATCTGAGTTTGTCGTATTTATATACCTCTAAAATTGACAGAGCACTTTCACATATGCTCTTTGTGACTCATAGCAGCACTGATGGATAGTAGAACAGTGACTATTAATTCCATTAATACCTGAGGACACTGGGGCCCAAAGAGATTAAATGATATACCCATAAAGGAGTGAAAGAGAGTTTAAATTTAAAGAATAGATACTGAAGTCATGGCAAAGGAGAAAATAGCAACTTAACTGTGAAGACACAGTAGATACCACTTTGACCAAGTGATCAAGGTTAACATCACCAATAATGAGACCAAACAATGTCATGGACCTCCTGACATTACACATGGCACTTACAAATATTGCCCAAAACACTAACCTGAATCATGACTCGATGCCAGACGCACTCAAATTCAGGGTCACTCTACCAGAGTAGCCAGTACTCTTCAAAAGTGTCAAGATCATAAAAGGCAAAGAAAGACTGAAGGACCTGTTCCAGATTGTAGGAGACTGAAGAAACATGACAACTACTGTTATTCAGGAACTTGGATCTTGGACCTGGAAAGGAACATTAGTGGGACAATTGGTGAAATTTAAATAAGATCTCTAGATTAGTTAACAGTACTGTTGTCAGTGTTCATTTCCTAATTTCCTGATTCCTAATTGTACTGTGGTTATGTAAGGTGTTAACATTTGTGAAAGTTGTGAGAAGGGTACACAGGAACTTTGTGTATTCTTTTTCCACTTTTTTATGAGTTTGAAATTGTTTCAAAATCAAAGTTAAAGTAAATTAATAAATAGGCTTTCTCCTGAAAAACTAATTTTTATCTTCAATGACAATTTATGTAAAGTTGAAAATCGACTGGCACTCTGAATAAATGGAGCGTTTTTTTCAAGTTTTTATTTAAATACAAGTTAGTTAACATACAGTGTAATATTGGTTTCAGGAGTAGAATTGAGTGATTCATCAGTTACATTAAATGGAGCACTTTTGCAATATTCAAACCGATGATGACGTTCCTGGGGGACTCTTCCATGTTGTACTGTAGAATTTTGGAAAGATATAGAACAATGTTAAAGACTAGAGATCTTGGGTTTGGATAGATGAATCCCAGTCTTGCCATTTTCTATGTATTTGAACGTCAGTTTCCCTATCAGAAAAATGGGGATTGGTAATGGTATCACAGGATTGTTGAGGGATCGAACGCGTCGATGCATGGTAAGTTCTTACCACTGTGTTAGGTACAGTTTCCAGCTTTTGCATTATGATTGAATTTAAATAAAAGGGGGAGAAGAGATAGCTTCCTGGATCAGTCACCACTTTGTGTCAGAATGGCTCCTTTGGTTGATATTTCACCGACTTAAATGGACATGCTTACTCAAAAGCTGTTTAAAGCATGCTCGCCACTAATAAAAAAAAAGGAAAGGATGTTATTTACACAAATTGCCCAGGGATATTTTGAAAACAATAAGCAAACTGTTAAAAGCTCGCCATGGAAAAGATCACAGCTGTTACCAGCACATTTCCACCGTATCAGTAGTCGGTCGGGTACCGTCGTGGGAAGAGAGAGTGGAAAATGGAAACTCTGCCCAAAGTTCTGCGCCCGTGGAGAGCAGCGAAGAAACCATGACTGCTCCCGGAGTCCAGCAAAACCTGCCCTGAGTGGGCGGACAAGGCTTTAAACAACTTGGAAAGGCTCTTCAAAGAACAATTAAAAACAACCTCCCGTAGTGGGAGGTGAATCTGGCTGGGAAACTCCTGCTTTCTTTCCCCAGGGTAGAATTCCCAGGCTTCTGGATCCTGGTGGAGTGCCCTTGGCAGTGGACAGCGAAGTATGTTCCTTTTTCACTTTCCTGGGGCTCAGAGCGGTGGTTTTGAGTACACAGGGTGAAGAACATCTGGCTCTCCTGAAGCTGAAAGAGATTTGCAGTCAGCAGGTGGGGGTTGGAGGTTTATGAAAATAGCGAGGTGAAGTTCATTTTGTGGACAACTCTTGGCCATGGGTGTTATTTATTTCAAATGTAATACTGCCGAGCTCCTGTGGGCTCATTGCATATCAATTCATAAACAAACACACACTAACTTGGGTCCTGGGGATAAATGATAAGTTCGTGTGACTTTGGGGTTGCAGGCTAGAGGTAAGAGGGGAGCCACAGCTAAGGACTGAGAGTAATAAACTGAAATTCCAGGCTACACCCCTATTTGGGTAAAAGACTACAGAAAAGTCCATGAACTATACAACAAGTTTTGAGGCACTGAATTAATGTCTTCAACATTTCTAAAAAGAATTACTATGGAGTGAAGGCAATAAGTAATCCCACAGACTATCCAGCTTTCTTTAAGAGTATATGGAGAGATAAAATAAATACTTTGGAGACCTGACATGTTCTATAAAGTGACTTTAATATGTATTTAATACATACTTCGTTTAGTATGTATTTCTAATAGTAGTGATCCAAAATCATCATTTATTCAATTATCTTGCAAATATCTATTAAGTGTCTGTTTTGTGCCAGAACTTTATACGAGCCAAGATTCTAACTAATTTATGGTCACTATTTTTTGATGACTTGAGAGTTTCCCCTTTATAAGAGAGCTTTGACTTTTCGATGTAATGAGCATCAAGAGACATCCTTCCCAACTCAAAATAGATCCCTGTATAGCAATTCTGTGTGCACACACTGTTATCTTTGTGTGTCCAAAGAGGTGGAAGCTCACTGGATGAAAGGATGAGTAATTGTGAGAGGAGTATGCATGGCAGACTTGTCTGAGTAGAGCAGTAAAAGGGAGGCTGTACATTCCCAAATTATACCTGAAACAGAGAGATGTTTATTTCTCCCTGTGAGGTCAATCTCAATGAGATCTTGGGAAGAAAGGCCATCATCAGAAAGAAAGAATCATAGTGATTCCACAAGATCATTTAGCCTCCAAGTCCAGAATGCCTTTTTGCAACACAAAATGTTAACAGGCAGGCAGAGACATAATTGAAAGAGAAGAATGAGTGGAAAATAATGAGGGGGAAATTATGGAGAGAGAGAGAATCCAGACCGAAAAAGTGAGAGATTAAAAATGAGAGAGAAAAGAAAAGTAGATACCGTGGAAGGACACAGAGCCCTTTCTCCCTCTGCAGGTGTGACCCAGTAGTGCTCGTAGCACAAGCTGACCTCCATGCTTCATTCCATCCCTCACGCACAGGAGAGGTTCCTACCCAGACAGAATGATCAGGAAACCTAGGTAGGATACAATCCTTAAATTTGATGTCAAAGTTAGTGAAAGATCACTCTATGAAATTGACTGTAGGTGAACAGCAATATTCATTAGATAACTTTTGTTGTCTGTGGAGCGACCCAGAGTGAGAGATGGTTTGTAATGGACTTGCTGATGGGATTAGCATGTTTCTCAGTTCAGTCAATACACCTCTTCATTATACTGCAACATGCTCAATGCTGAGATAGTAGTGATTTTGGTAACTAAAAACAGTAACTGGACAGTTGAGAATTTCTTAGTGTAATTTGTTAGTGTTATTCATCCCAGTCCATGGGAAGAAGCACTCATCTGACAAAAATAATTATTCCAACTACCACAAGGGTGAATTTGGTCTTGGGCACAAGGATTCCCCCCCTGCCCCACCTTACCTTATATATCAAGTATATTCAGTTTCTTCTTGCCATTACAAATTTGTGGGCCTCAACATGAGTTCGATGTTCCCTGACAGGCTTTTTCCTTGATGCTTCTAGTTCATCACCAAAGTTTATTGCTCTCACCATCTTCATTAAATTTATCACTTTCACTACTTCTGCTCTTGAACTGCCTACCCATCTCTCTGTTTAGGGACACCCCAATTCCTTAGCTCAGCATGAAAAGCTTCAGTCTTCAGTACCCATTTTGTCAGACTTCTTTGAGGTGTTTCATACTCTTTCTGAAACTCTCTTATTTTTGTTTTCTTGAATATCACTTTCTATTTCTCCCCTTACCTCTCTGACTTCTTCATTTCCTGTAGTGGATGTCCCCCCACCCCCTCCCCTTCAGTGTCATGTTTGCTAGAGCTCTGTCCTGGGCTCTGTTGCCTCAGCACTCTCTCACCGGGAAACTCATCCTTTCCCCCATGTAACCTACTCATGTGCTCAGCGCTCTCAAATGCAAACCTCCAGGCTGGGTTTCTTCTCCATCATTGCATGCCAAGGTAAGTAAAACTCAACATATCTGAAAATAAACCGTTACATTTCCTCCCAAATATGCTTCAACTATCTTTCTTGGCTCGGTGATTAATATGTCCATCCACCAAGTAATCCAAGGTCAGACTTGGGTGTCTTAGACTCATCTCCTCCTTTCCTCTCCCTCATTCAAAGCTTTACCTTCTTAACATTTCTCAAATCTGTCTACTTCACCCCATCATCACTGCTATGCCTCAGTTCAGGCCCTTATCACCTTTTTATTTTGGAGAATTTGGATATTTGCCAACAGATTTTTTCCTGCCTCTATTCTTTCATACCACTAATTGATTATCCACACATCAGCCAGAGGGATTGTTTTAAAATTCAAATCTAACTAAATTACTTCTCTAACTTATAATCCATTATTGACTTCTCATTGCTTAATGGCTCTCAAATGCTCTTAGCACAATGAACAAGGCCTGATACAGCCCACTCTCTACCCTGACCTCCAGCTTCTCTTCTTTCCACTGCATAGGCTATGGTCCAGCTGTAGCCCAGCAAAAAAGTTGTGACCTGAACAGCTGGAGAAGAAGATTCTACAGGGTGTTGTCATGTCTGAAAAGATGGTCTTAAATGGCTAAGAATAATTAGGCTTGATATTTCCTCTGCCTACATCAGCATACATTCTGATTTATAGATTTTGTTGAATTTTGTCGTTATCGGATGTTCTTTTCATAGCCTTCAATCTTATCTACGCTGGCTGTTGAGGGCCCATGTGTTGATCTCACACCATATCTTATATTTGCTCCCACTGAATAAAGAAGGCTTCTTCATATTCTAACAAAAAATGGAAACATTTAACTTCACATTGATAGGATCTGCGGATTTCTAGCAATGGCATCTGTCATTAATTTCAGCCTTTGATAATCCAAGAAGTATGGAAAATTCCCACCTCCTACTCTTCTGCAGGATTTGCAACTCCGCCAAGTTGTGCAGCTCATCAGGATATTTACAAGCTAAATGTTGAGCTGTGGAAAAAAGAAATCTTTATATCTTTAGTTAGAAGCTTTATAAGGAGCATTCAAATAAGGCAGTGTGGTGAGGGAGGTAAAACACTGGAATCCATTTCCAGCTTTTCCAGGCAGAAGGGGTGTGATCACGGATGAATTCTAAACCTTTCTAGGACTCAGTTTCCTCATTTGTTAAGCGAGAGTCTTGGCTGACCTCTAAAATTACTTCCAGCACTGAAAGAAAACAAAACAAACAAAAACTTTGATAATTTTCTTTCAAATTAGTGAAAGTAGTGAGTGTAGCACGTTTCCTTGATGTGGAGAAGAAATATAAATAGACTTCTGAATTTTTCAAAAGTAAGTGGTCCTTCTTTGTCGTCTTCAGCCATTCATGGCCTACAAATCAGGTTATGTCCATTTTAAAGTAGTTACTGAAAAATTGAGGGCCTTTTTCCCTTGCCAACTGATCCTATAGATAATACCCTTTCACAGACACTGACAACGTGATGTACTGTCTGAAGAGGACTTCTTCTGTTTGCTTAAAAAGGAAAATCAGCTTTCATCTGGGTGAAAAATATCCTAGAGCTTTTACTACCCCGAACTTAGCACGGGAAGATGAATGTTTAGTAAACCTATAACCAGTTAGTGGCTGGCCCTGATGAATGAGGATTTGGGATCCACAGGAAAAGTGAAAGGATGTAGAACTGCATGGAAGGTGGCTTGATGGAGTGATTTTTCTACAGAGGGACTTAGCACGTCACTTGACATCCTCTATGGGGCGCCTGGGTGGCACAGCGGTTAAGTGTCTGCCTTGGGCTCAGGGCGTGATCCCGGCGTCACGGGATCGAGCCCCACATAGGGCTCTTCCGCTGGGAGCCTGCTTCTTCCTCTCCCACTCCCCCTGCTTGTGTTCCCTCTCTTGCTGGCTGTCTCTATCTCTGTCAAATAAATAAATAAAATCTTAAAAAAAAAAAACAAAAAACATCCTCTGCTCTTCAGCACTTCCCCAGACAAATACAGCATTCTTCCCTTTCATTTCAGGAATATAACAGATGTATAATATTTGGACTAAAAGCAAACAGAAACCACAGCCAACATTTCAGCCTCATCCAAGTTGGATATCATGACATGCCATGCTCTGAGTGACTATGTTTTCTGTCACTCAGAAACACAATTGAAGTATAAATAGTTAATAAAAATATATCTGAAAAAATCCCAGACCTTTGGAAATTAATGCATGTAACATAAATATAGAGAATCATAATGTAAATTAGAAAATACCTAGAATAGAAATATTTTAAAAATTGCATGTCAAAATGTGTGGGAAGAAACCAAAGCAGTAATAAAATTTAGTTTTAAATGTATATTAGAATGAAAATTAATGAGTTAAATAGCCAACCCAAGAAGTTAGAAAAAATCCAAATGAGTAAACACAAGAAAAAAGAAACGGTCGGTGGGGGAAGAAAGGGATGAAGAAAGGGGGGTCATCAGAAGGGGGAATGAAGCATGAGAGACTATGGACCCTGAGAAACAAACTGCGGGGTTCAGAGGGGAGGGGGGTGGGGGAATGGGATAGGCCGGTGATGGGTAGTAAGGAGGGCACGTATTGCATGGTGCACTGGGTGTTATACACAACTAATGAATCATCAAGCCTTACATCGGAAACCAGGGATGTACTGTATGGTGACTAACACAATATAATAAAAAATCATTAAAAAAAAAAAAAAGAAAAAAGAAACGGAAGAAACAAGAAAAACAGAAATTACCTAAAACGTATTTAGTGCCTTAGAGAAAAACAACAAAATCAACAGCTTAGCCTTTGAAACACAAATAAAATAAACAGATATTTATTGAGACTTGCCAAGGGGAAAAAAAAAGTAACAAAGTAAGTCGTGCCTTCAGATACAGCCTACATAGAAAATAATTTTTAAAAATGCTATCAGTAATTTGTGCTACTAATCTACGTATTTTAATGAATGGACAATTTCCCAGAAAACAAATAAATTACCAAAACTGACCCAAGAAAATAAAGTATATCTAAATAGTATATACCCCTCAACACACGCACACATACGTATAAATGTCAAACACTGCCCGGACCATTTTACAAGTTCTACCAAACAGTCATGAATCAGATCGTCCCTGTCACATCATACTGTTCCAGGAACACTAATAAAGAGAAAGCCCCCTATACTTTATATGGGCTCATGTAGAACTTGACCATTTAGTGAATAACCAGTAATATGAGAAAGAGAAAATATACATTGACCTCCTTTGTTGTCATAAATGTAAACTTTGTTTTAAATAGAGTAAATCAAAATCTAGCAATGCATTTATTTAAACACATTTCACCACATTAACAGATTAAAAGATTGAAAGATAGATGAGTATCTTATTAGATACAGAAAAGGGATACAATTTAGCAACTTTTGATTTGATAAATACTCTCAGCAAATTAGGAAAAACAGTTACTGCCTCATCCTCATAAGGAGTGTCTTTCAAAAAAAAAAACTATAACAAGCAAATAATTTAGGGAAAATTTAAAGCACTCCTTTAAAATATGGCAAATATGGTGCCCACTGTCACCATTTTAAACTGGAAGTCTCATTCATCCAGCACAATAAGGAGAGGGAGAGATTAAAAAGAAGAACAAAATACCTAGGAATAAATCTAGGTATCACAACAGCGTACAAGACCTTTCTAGAAATAATTATAAAATTCCCGAAAGATATTAAAGCTCTAAGTACATGGAGAGATATATTGTGTTCAGAAGTAGGAGGAATCAATATTAGAAATGATGTCAGTTCTTTTATAAGGCAGCCATAACATTATGCAAAGCATGGCCCATTATCTGATTCATTACAACAGAAACAACCAATGCCAAACATTACTTTATTCTTTTTAATATAAAATAGTATTAACAAAAGCCACATTCAATCGTGCCAGTTTCTAAGTAGGTACTGAAAAATTGAGGGTACCTTTTTTTTCCCCCTCGCTAGCTGACCTTGCTGTAATAGCATTTAACAAACACTAACAGTACGATGGACAGTCTAACGGTAATATGCAACACTCTAGGAAAAGTTTTCTTTGGGAGATTTTTATTAGTCCGGGAAGAGTCTTCATGCCAGTAGGGTTGTAAAGGTCCCATTGCTTCTGCTCACTCTCCGCTCTGATCTGCTGAGCACTTGCCTCACCTCTGCTCTCAAAGTAAGGGAGAGGCTCATTTTGTTTTGCCATGCTTGGTAGTCACGGAGGCTGAAGATCCTCCACTTGTCTGTGTGGGGCTGGTCTCCTACCAAGTGAGGAGCAGAGGAGCTTCTAGTCAGGAATGGTCCACCTCAGGCTCAACCACATTCGTGTTGAGAACCCTGTCCCGTTCCTTTAGCTTGCCAAATAAAGCCATGGGTCAAGGCTAAGATGGCAGCAGGGCTTTCGGGACAGCTGGTAGAATCGAGCTTTTCTGCTTGGCTCACAGATACCACTGAGAGTCTGTCCTCTTGCTCAGGATTGGGACTTGACCCTTATTAACAGGTCTCTGACAAGTGCTGTCCATGGACTGTGGCAGCCGCAGACATTTGATCCCAGAATAAAACACTGGGGGAGAGTGTTGGGAGCATTTCACTCTGTCTTTCTCATTGAACCCTCTGTCTTCCACTTTTAAACATCTTTCCTTTCTCTCTTTTTCCTCCATTTCCCCGTCTTTCCTTCTCATTGTCATCTGTACAACACCTTTCCTGTCATTCTCACTCTGTTTCATTGTTGCCTATCTTTTCATCCCCGTTGGTCTCTCTCCTTCTTATCCCCATTTGCTCTTTTTCTATTCTCTGCTACCCCTCCCTTATCCTATTTTCTTTAATGTCTGGGTGTGTCCTCACAATTCCACCAATTTCCCTAGGTTCTCTTTCTCCTGACCCTATTCCCGCCCCCCTCCTCAGCATTCTTCTTAAGCGTTTCTACTCATCATCTCATGGCAATATATAGGCCGCTCTTCTAACAAGAAGAGCTAGCAAGGCTCCCAAGATGCACATTAATAAAACAAAAGCATCACACGGATGAAGTTCTGTGCTCCATGAACTTCCAAGCCTCCTCCTCTTTTGGCAAATGTATTTCTTTATTTTCTTTTTTGTGTAGGCAGATAATGTTTCAGATCACGCTCCGGAGATTCATTATCATGAATTAGCCCAATGCAGTTTTTACAGCTATGTTTTTTATTACTTTATAGTTCAATATTGGGTTAGCTAGGAATCCAGAAACCCTCACCAGAGCTCTACACCTAAGTTACCAACAAGACTATTTCACGAATAACTAGACACTTGTGTGCACTTATGAAAATTGTAATTATGTGTGCCTCAAGAAATCAAAGGGCAATGATTAGCCTGTATTTCAAAGGGAAACAATGTTCTGGCTGATCAGTTTGGAGAATCATTCATCTTTGTATCCTCAGTACCTAACATAGTTATTGGTGTCTAAGAGAATCTCAGAGAGTGCTTGTGGAAACAAATATTGGTTTCCATCCAATGTATCCTCCTGGGATCCCTAAATACATAACTGGAAGGGTCTCATATGACTACATATTTCCACTCCTGCAACAAATAACAAAATTTGCACGTAAAAGATTAGCATGACTGAATTATTTCTTGGCATTTGAATAGCCATTTATAATTGCAAGCCATTTGGTAGTTTTCACGGACTGGCTATTCATCAAAAAAACTTTGGAAAAAGAATTTTTACAAATTTACTGATGGAAAATCCAAGGGGGAAAAAGCACATAGATCCTCACGAGGGACAATTTTCTATGTAGTTTAAAGAAATACTAAGAGAGTAAAGGAAAATGATCTATTGTGACATTCTACAAACCTCGCTTTTCTAAGAAAGAACAGGAAGAAATGGTATGAAGAGGAAAAGAAATAATGAAGAAACCCCAAGTGACCTCAAAAAGTCTCTGGATTTGCTCAGTTCACTTGACACCCCAGGTTTCTCCCAGTTTCCCTATAGATAACTAAAGACATAGAGACTTCACAGCAGAGCCCGGGGCTGGATTGCCCTGTTGATATTGTTAGTACATGTTGAGAACAATAACAGAGCAGAAGCACAAAAGCTATTTTTAAAAATAATATTTCAAAAAGAATTTCAAAATAGACACCCCAAGAGTCAGAATTTCGGTGGATTCTCCTTTCTGCTATATTATAGTTTAGGGATTTAAAAAAATTCTGTATTATATATAGTGGGGGGCAGTGGGGCTGCAGTGGGTGACAGTGCGGAACCTCTAGAAGCCTAACCCAGCCAGGACCCAGGCATAAAGCTTGGCCATCGATTCCCCTCTAAAGTTTGTACTAAAATTTTTGTGCTTGGGACAGATAATCATACACCTGAGTAAAAATGAACAGGCCATGCAGCCATAAAGAGAATAACCAAAACTGCCAAAAACACTAATTTGACCCATATTGGACACTGTACATAATCCTTACAACACTATTAAGATACAAAGTACAGAGGGTGCCTGGGTGGCTCAGTCGGTTAAGCGTCTGCCTTCAGCTCAGGTCATGAACCCAGGGTCCTGGGATCCAGTCCCGCATCGAGCTCCCTGCTCGGTGGGGAGTCTGCTTCTCCCTCTGCCTCTGATGCTCCCTCTGCTCATGCTCTCTCTTGCTCTTGCTCTCTCTCAAATACATATATTTTTTTAAAAAATCTTAAAAAAGGAAAGCAAAAAAAAAAAAAAAAAGGTATGAAGGATAGATAGTGTGAGATGCTGGTGGATTCCAAAAACAGTGTTGCTCACAATTACGCCCAGGATCATTTCTGGCCCTTAGCTCTGGCTCCTGCACGCTGCCATCAGAGGGCTGAGTCTGGAGATTTGGAGGCCAGGGATAATCAGGAGGAGGAGAGCAGTACAGAGTCACAAAGAACAGTAGGCTGAGAGAGACCTCACTTTGAGTCTTGGCTCTTTTACTTCCTACCTGCATAATCCTGGGCAAGTTTCTGAAAGTCCCTGACTTTACAGAGAAAATAATACCAAGCTCACAGAATGCGGGGAAGATCAAGGAGAGACCTAGAAAACATGTGAAGGCTGACGTAGACCAGTGAGTAGCTGGTCAATAAATGACAGCTGCTGCCACAAGCTTCTTATATGATTATAAGCTTATATGGTCCCTAGACGAGAAGTTATGCATTTATCCCACCAATATTTATTGTGCACATACTAAGGGCTAAGCACTGAGGTGCTGAAATGGGCTGTAGACTATTCTGGGTGTGGGGGGATAGGTAGTATGGAAACCAGAATTGAGGAAAACACATGGAATGCCATAGAAAATTGCTCTCAGCTGCTTTACGGAGGGAGCCAGATATTCCTGCTCCTACAGCGCGATTATCAAAAACCAGAGCATCTGTAAAGTTGAGGAACCCAACAGCAGGCAAAGTTAAAACAGGCATTTTGAACTCCTCCTCTCACGGGTGCACTGGCTCGAGTCACCTAGATGCTAAGGCCAGGCCCCTACCAAGGGTGTGTGGATCTTAGCTCCCAACAAAATGGACTGGATAAGGAAGGCAGAGAAGTTCCTGCCCCTTCCCTATGACACGGAAAAGCCTACAAAGTTTTTTTCCCCCTCCCTACTCTGTCCCCATTTTGAGACAGTTCTACTCCAAAGAGAACATTCTAGTTGAAATCAGTAAGTATATACCTACCCTTCATATAGCCAGAAACTCGATCTGTTAGATTTTTTTTTAAGTTTATAACCCAGTGCCACAAGAAACGTTAGACTCTGTCAACTATGACAATCTTAGTGTGTGAATCTGTGTGTTTCACTACTTTCTCCATAATGCCCTTAGCCAACAGCAGAGGCAATGAGATTTGTTGAGGGTGACAGACTTTCATTCTCTTATAAGGAACTTGAAAGCTCTAATTACGTCCGTGCAGTAGACAGAATAGCCCCCAAAGATGGTCCTAGTCCTCAGAACCTGTGCATATGTGACCTTACTGGGCAAAAGTGATTTTGCAGATATGATTAAGTTCAGTATTTTGAGTCGGGGAGATTATCCTGGACTACGCAGGTGAGCCCAGTCTAATCATACAAGTTCTCGAAAAAGAGAAACTGTCTCAGCTGTGACCAGAGAAAGGCATGTGACACTGGATGCAGGGGTCAGAGAGTTGCTACACTGGCCTTGCAGAAGGAGGAATCAAGGAATGCGTGGGCCCCTAGAAGCCTAAAGGCAAAGGAATTGATTTTCTCCTAGAGCCTCTGGAAGGGACATAGCTATGTTGATGCCTTGATTTTACCCCAGTGAGACCCGTGTTGGAATTTGGTGTTACAGAACTATAAAGCAATAATTCGTATTGTTTTAAGCCAATAAATCTGTGGTCAGTTGTTATGGCAGGGCGGGGAGGGAGACCCAAAAGTGAGAACTCTAGGGAGGAGGAAGAGGGGTCAAGGCAGAGCAGTGGGAAGGTCGCTTCAGTCAATCCCCCTCCTTGATCCAGAGACTACGCAGCATGAGCACCATGCTGGCTGATGTGGACAAAGACAGGCTGGGTACTGACATATAACAAGTCATTGTGCACATGCTCGCTCACTTCAAAAGAACTTGGCTCTCCATTCTGCAGCCTTTCTTCTGTAAAGATCTCTGTCCTTGCTGTATACCACTGTTGCTGTTTATTATCTTCTTAGAGCTTCTCATGAGGTGTCACCATTTTGCTTCTTTTCTGGATTACTTGTGCAATAATTTATTTCATATTTGAATATAAGCTTCCTTATTCCACATTCGACTGCAAGCTCCAAGAACAAAAGGACTACAGGTGTCTATTCATCCTTGTGTTTATCTTGCTCATTCACTGCCGAATGAATGGGGGCATTTCCATCTGTCTTCTGAGGCTGTCATCCCCTCCAGCCCTCTACTGTCCTCTTAGGCCATTTGAAGGAAGTTAGTTATGAATAAAGAAGGAAGTTTGTCCTTCAATATTTCATGGTTGAGGCATTGATTTGTTTACAGCAGCTAAATCATTTATTAAAGTTCATTCTGTCCTTTGGGGTTAACCTTAATTTTCAGATACGTAAACCATTGAGTGTTAACTTTTAATGTCGTCATGGAACAACTTTGAGAATGAAAATGCTAAAAGAGTCACCATACAACAGCAAGAAAATATCTGGTTTCATTCAGTGAATCAACTTGACACACAAAGTCCTTGAAAATTACAAGGAAATTGATGTAAGGGGAGCTCAAAGCAAGAAGATTGGACCAGCCAAAGGTCATATATAAAAAGACTAGGTGGAGCCAGAAAAAAATATCCAGGAGTCATGATTTTCAGTTTAGAAGTTTGGGGTTTTTTTCCTCTTGTTTTCCTTAAGCACCATCTTTCCCCAGCAGGCCCATCTGCAAGTGGGTGGGGCCCAGACAAATCCGGGCTCTTGGCTTTTTTCAACACTTCTCTCCCACTCCTCCAAAAAATGTGTTTATCCTGGTGAAATCAGGTGACCGATGAGCCTTGGTTCTTATAAGCACCAACTGGCCAGGATGCAGAGATGGGAAGGAGCCCCCCTCTCATTTACTACCTCCCTCAGCCAACCTGGCGCATGTGCCATAAGGCCCTCCCAATCTTGCCCTAGAGAGCCTTGTTCAGCCTTTTAAAAGATGCCCAACAGGGACCCACCCACAGGAATTATGTTTATTGCTCTGTTCTTCACCATCCCTTCGTCCCACTTCCTGCCCGTCTTCTTTTTGGTGTCTCATGTTTGCCCTCAGATTAGAGTTCTTGTACCTCCCCTACTTCAGCTCTTGGCCTCTCTCTGTTCTAACGTTCAGAAACTCATTCTGGCCTTGCTGCTCTACTCCACCTCTTTCTTTCCAGACGGGGCTTCTCAGCCAAGGACCAATCTTCTCCAAGTTTCAGTCTTATTAACGTAGCATGTGACAGGCTCCCTTGTGCGAGGGACATCGTTCTGTTTCATTATTTTTCTTTGTTTTTTTTTTTTTTCTCACTTCCTCTGATAATCAGTGGGTGAGGTACTTATGATAGAATTCTCTTTTCTTTCCTTTTAAAAATGTTTTCTCCTTACAGACAGATAGTAGAATGGTGGCTATCAGGGACTAGGGGCAGTGGTGGGCGGGGGGAAGGGAGCCGTCGTTTAATAGGTATAAAGTTTCAGATTTGCAAGAAGGAAAAAATTCTGGAGATCTGTTTTTGCAACAATGTGAATATACTTAACACTACTGAACTGTATATTTTAAAAATGGTTAAAATGGGGGCGCCTGGGCAGGCTTAGTCAGAAGAGCATGCAACTCTTCATTGCTGGGTCGTGAATTTGAGTCCCACGTTGGGTGGACAGATTACTAAAAAACTTAAAAAAAATAAAAATGGTTAAGATGGTAAATTTTATGTTATTATTATTTTTTAATATTTTTTTATTATGTTATGTATAATAATTTTTTATTATGTTCGTCACCATACAGTACATCCTTAGTTTTTGATGCAGTGTTCCATGATTCATTATTTGCATATAACACCCAGTGCTCCATGCAATACGTGCCTGCCTTAATACCCATCACCGGCCTATCCCAATCCCCCCTCCCGCTCCCCTCTGAAGCCCTCAATTTGTTTTCCAGAGTCCATAGTCTCTCGTGGTTAAAAAAAAATTTTTTTTATTTTTTAATCAAGATTTTTTTAAAAGAAGGAAGTTTAAAACATGTTTTTCTCTTGAGCTCTGTTCTTTATGCTTTTGGGTATTAAATTAGGTACCAAATTTAATCAAATGTTAATTCACATGAATTCTTTTAGGAATAGAATCTACTAGTGGATCTATCTTTGGGTTTGCCCAAATCATTATTTCTTACTTCACAGATCTGATCCCAATAATATGGAAACACACATTCCATGAATAATAGTTGAGCTGTTTGCTAAGCCCTGGCAGAAATTCAAAGATGAACTGCACACAGCCATTACTTACTAAAGTTTATAAACCTAAACAATAATAATAATAAAGCTGCCATTTATTGGGTTACTCTGTGCCAGAAACTATTCTATGTGTTTTTTTGTTTTGTTTTTAGATTTTATTTATTTATTTGACAGAGAGAGAGAGGGAGAGAGAGCACAAGAGGGGGAGCGAGTGGCAGGCAGAGGGAGAGGGAGAAGCAGACTCCCCACTAAGCGGGGAGCCTGATGCGGGGCTCCATCTCAGGACCCTGGGATCATGACCTGAACCGAAGGCAGAGCCAACGGAATGAGCCCCCCAAACGTCCCTGCCGTGTGTTTTATATACATTATCTCTTTTATTCTTTTAACAACCTAATGAAGTTGGTAATTTTTTCTGGTTCTACAGACTTTCAGGGGACTTGATACATAACCATTCAGAAAGCGAAAATTGGATTAAGATCTATTAAAAATGGAATTAATATGTATTTATGTCTGGCTGCCAAGCAGAGTACTGAAGAATCTTCCACATGATACTTTCTCTCCATTTTACAGATAAGAAAATTGAGGATAAGACTTGTCAAGAGAATAGCCAAAGGCCACTTAGCTAATAAGACACAGAGATTTATTTGAAACCAGCATCTGGCTGATCCCCAAGGCTGCATGAATTTTATCAGCACACTACACGGCCTTCCTATATAGCAGTAATGCAAGTTAGAATGTAGCTAAATGTGTTAGGAACTCTATATGAATTAAGATAGGCAAGGAGAAAAATAGAGGTTTAGCTCTAGCTGGAGTTGGTAAGGTAAGAAAAATAATCTGAGAAGGGGGAACAACATAGGTAAAAAAGCAGAAGGAGGAATGCAGGGTTTCTATGTGGTAAACAACCAGTAGAGTTGGCTGGAATCTTCCAGGCAAGCAATAGAGCAATAGGAGATCAGACCAGGCCTGGGCCTCCAGAACCCAGATGTCTGTCTAAGGCGTACGGACTTTGTTACCTATGGGGTATAGAACCATAAAGATTTTTTGAGCAGAGAAACTATAGGACCAAGAGCAGTTCTCTGGGTATATTCACATAGCAAAAGTACATGAGATGAACTGAGGGAAGTTTAGGAGAATAAAAAACAAAAACTAAACTCAATTTCTCTCTCCTTAATTCTACCTCTTTTCATGTTAACGTTGGCCTTGATGATGTGAGCATGTCCCCAACATGCTGAAATTAAGGATTCAAGAGTGCATTTGCCTAAAGCTACTTGTTTTTAAGTGAATTAAATATGATTTTCTTTAACCTTTTCCCTTAAAAGTCTGTAGGTTTAAAACATAATTTGAAGTTCATTTTCCAGGGAGGAATCCAATTTGGCTTTTGTTGTTCTGGTTGGATATTATATGATTTTATTTTTTTATTGCAAGTCTTGGGAATGGTTCACAGATGTTGCTGCTAAAATAGATTCTCCTGGAACTATTTGGTTTGAGAGAATCTCTGTTACCATGGATTAAGTTAATAGGAGATCTTGCTTAAAATTCAAGGCTGTACTCAAATTTAGGAAATAATAGTATTTTTTTAAATTTATATAAGGCTGTCATGGAGACAAGTGACACTTGGAACACTTACTGTGACTCCACATCATTGTTTTTATGGTTGATTACTTTGCGTTCAAATTAAAGACCATCTCTCTGAAGGAGAGAGAGATCAACCAGGTTAATGGTTTTATAAATTAAGAAATTCATGCTCCTACTTGGTCAGTTGTACTGGAAAAATATGGTTATTAGAAGAATATCTATAGCTTAAATTTTATATAGGGATATACCAAAACTTAATAGACCATTCACCATCAGAAATAATTTAACAAAATATGATTGAATTTAAATATTAGCTAAATTTCAGCTGAGTCCTGCGCGAACTGACATTGCATGTGAACAGCACCCAAAATATCTTCCTCAGTCTTACTCTCTTTTGCTCTTCCTTTTAATGAGTTCAGCTGTTACCACTAAGCTCATGTCTTCATTGTCACCCACATATGAGGGATTTGCATGTCTGTGTCTCCAATTCTGACCTATCTCTCGACACCCAGATCTATAATATTCTATTATGCATCTCCCCGTCAGGCATCCGACACTCAATATGTCCAAACCACATTTACCATCTTACCCACAATACTGTTGCTCCTATATGTGGTATCCAAGGTGGGAGCCCTACAACAGCATTGTTCCAGGATTGTGTTCCAGGAACACTGGTCCCCAAAAAGCTTAAATTAAAAGAGATTTATGGCCAAATAAGTTTTGTAAATTCAACATACTGTATCATACCTTCGTAGAGATTCTCAATGAAAATTAAACTTCTAAAGGATCTTAGTTTTCCTTCGGTAGAAACACATGCTTATTTTGTTTATCTTAGTATTTTATTTGATGCCTTTCATGCCTAATATTAACATTAACATTCTGAAAAACCAGTCTTTACGAAACTGTAGATCATTTTTGACTCCTCCTATCCCTCAATCACTATTAAAATTCATCACCTTCCTGTGTAGTTATACCTTAGGGTCTATCTAGAGCCAGAATCTTCCTAAATCTCCTTCCTAAGATTTTATTTATTTATTTGACAGAGAGAGAGAGAGAGCCAGCGAGAGAGGGAACACAAGCAGGGGGAGTGGGAGAGGAAGAAGCAGGCTCCTAGCAGAGGAGCCTGATGTGAGGCTCGATCCCAGAACACCGAGATCACTCCCTGAGCCGAAGGCAGAGGCTTAACGACTGAGCCACCCAGGCGCCCCTAAATGTCCTTCCTGATATTATCCCTTACCTGTTGTGAGATCGGGGCAAGTTACTTACTCTCTTTGCTCAGTTTCTAAGTTTTAAAATGGTTCACCCTTCTTAAATTAAAGGATTTAAGGATTAAATTAATGCATGCAGTTCACTTAGAATATGGAACATAGCAAATGCTCAACAAATGCTCACTTTTTAAAAAAGTTTTATTTATATTTTTAGTAATCTCTACACCTAATGTGGGGCTTGAATTCAGGACCCCAGGATCAAGAGTCCCATGTTCTTCCAACTGAGCCAGCCAGCTACCCCTAATAATTGCTCACTTTTATTATTATTATTATTATTACCTCTAAAATGTCTCGAATATTTGCTGTTTTCCATTGCCTTTGACACTTCCATGGTTTGGACCCTCATCATTTCTTTCCTGGGCCATACAATTATAATAGCAATTTACACTTAATTTGGTTCTTTATAAATTACCTTGAAATTTGCATGTACCTTACCCAATTAACTTAATAAACACTTGTGTTTACAAACCCTCTGTTTACAAACCCTCTATCTTGCAATTCATTTGCCACGCTGCCACTTAATTCTTTTTAAAGCACAGATCTAATGATGCCATTCTCATGCTCAAGGACATTTAATGATCCCCTGATATCTATGTAATAAAAGGAAGTAACAACTACGCGTCAAAGTGGACACACCCCTGACTTCACACTCACCATTACAGAATTTTATAATCTAGCCACACTGCACCACTCCTCAAGTTTCCAATATACAATGGGCTTTCAGATCACTTGGCTTGGCTGATACAGCTTTTTGTTTTACTTTGAATACCCTTCTTTCCTTCTTTCACTTATTAACAATCCTATTCATTCTTTAAGGTCCACCTCAAATTATGTTCCATTTCACACTATTAATTGTACAAAGACTATCTTCCACATTAAATTGTGAGCTCCATGAGAGGTGATGCCTGATTCATTCTTTTGTACTTTACAAATCAAACACAATGACTTACAAGTAGTAGGTGTTCATACAGATTATTTATTGACTACATTTGCCTACATAGAGGGCTTCTTACTACTCATTAGTGTATACCACACCTTAAACAAATATTACACTTTAAAAACTTGATTGGCTGGTAATTCTCTCCTTGCCAAAAGTTTTTTATTCTTTACGAAAGAACTCACAGTAGGATTCCTTCAATAGGGAAGTGAGCCACTATGTTTAAATAAAAACACGATCACATGGAACTTTTGTAAAACCCGCCTACAACACGCACCTGTATCCACCAACCATCCCAGGATTATGACTTCTTGGGATAATACCATGTTTTTGTTGGGATTCTCTTGGAATAAATATAAGGCCAATTAATATCTTCTTTTTTCCGATGGAGACTTCCTGGTTGGCTCTCAGAGAGGTGATCTAATCTATAGTCTCACTCGCTAATCTAAGTTCACTTTCAGGTCAGATGTACCCAACGTGTTTCTGATTCAGCGACCTCATCTCCTTCAAGAGAGCTATTCTTCCTTCAAAGGCTGCTATTGGAAAATCACACTGGAGACCTACCTACTACAGAGACAAATTTTCCACATCTGAAGTACACTATTCCC
This sequence comes from Ursus maritimus, assembly GCF_017311325.1. NCBI lineage: Eukaryota > Metazoa > Chordata > Mammalia > Carnivora > Ursidae > Ursus > Ursus maritimus. Next base: position 47,084,929 of record NW_024423344.1, read on the forward strand.
CACTGTGCTTTGCTCTCAACACCTCCTTCCCCAGCTGTTGGCTGGGCTTAGAAATCCTGGCTAGAAGTGGGAGGAGTAACACTTTTATAAACCTCCCATTCTCCTACAAGAGTGCTTAATTAATCTGTTTCCCAAAGAAGTTTAAATGCTTATGCTTGAAAAGCATATTTTCAATTTTTTCCCTTACTCTATGACTGCCAAATGACTCGTGTCAGGTTTAAGTGGGAGACATCTCTGTGGCACGAAGGCGTTTGGGGCCAGTGTTGGGTGTCACATTCTCTTTGTTCATCCTAATATTTACTGATTCACACCTATTACACACAATGCAATGCTCCAGACCTCTTAGCCATTACTGCTTCCCATGACTTGGATTGTTTGATTGATTCCATTTTGTTGGTTAATGATAAACTATTATCTATGCCTGCTACACCCCTGCCAAGAGCTTTTATCCAGAAATTACTTTATAGTTATTATCTAATCTTTATAAAACCATGGAGGAAGTTCTCCCATCTAACAGACGGTAAATGATTAAGGAGAAGATAATGAAAGAAACTGCTCAAGGTGACACGGTAATTTAGTGATGGAATAAAACGGAGTGTTCCCAATGTTCACTTTCTATAGTTCGAGCTGCAAGCCTATTATCTGAGTTTGAGTTTATTTACAGTTGCCTTGCTTTTCTTAAAAAGCATTGAAGAGCAAAGTAATTTTACTTTGAGAGATGCATATGAATGTACAGAATAGCATTAAAAGTGCTCCATACAGAGTTACAGCGTGATTCTATTACTGTTCGACTCTGGCTAGTATTCACGTATTTTTTTAAAACAATTGCTGTATAATAAAAGCAATTATGACCATAAGTATAATCAAGTACATAAAACTATTAAGGCTTTCCCTGGAAATTATGTAAATTACCTAAATAATATTGAAGGGTGTGTTTTACTTTTTTAAATTAAAAAAAATATTCTTTCCTAGAATATGTTTATATCCATTTATTCATTGGTACCCTATCTGTTATTAACAATTATAATTTATTGTTGAGTAGCAAATAAGTGGAAAAAATGAGAAAAATCCTTAATCTGAAGGGTATTTTCACAATTCTGATAGCTATTAATTATCTCAATAACTTTGTGCAGAAGTAGAAAGTGCATTATTAGTAAGTGCTGTTTCCACTTTTTTTTTTTCCAAATTTCATTTTATCAGGTTGAACATACTCCATTTTTTCTGGGGTTAAAGAGCCTAAACTCACCTCACATTTTATAGTTTATAGGAAATCAATTCCATCCCATTTTGCAAGTATTCATAAAGTTTGAACACTGGACTAGATACTGAAGTATAAGTCGACCAAAATATAAGTACCACAATAGAATGTAACCTACATAAACAAAGAAAGTTAATCGTCCCTGATGGACTCTCAGTATTTAAAGAAGTGCCTAGAATATGGTAGGTGCTCAATAAATATTTGTTGTATGAATAAGTAATGCTCTAAGGAGTGAGAAAGGGATAGAAAGACGAATATGCTGTCTTCTTTAGGGTGTTTGAAGAGCATTTGGAGAGGGTTCTACTCTTGATAATTAAGGGCAAACCAATTTTCCAAAATAAATATTTCATTTTTTTTAAATCAACAAAATTTTGTATGTATGCAATTATTTTATAAACAATGTGTATGACTTTATTTTAAAGACATTCTTATGTAAAACATACATGGTGAAGATAGGAAAATTTGAAGTCTTTTCAGATGCATTCCCATACCCTGTACATCGCGTTACTCCAGTGTTTCCCGTCTACCTTGGCAGGCTGCCTCAGTGTAAGCACTCAGCTTTGAGTGGCAGAGTAGATTTAAAAAGAAAAAACCTTGCTGTGAGAAAATGGGCTTGAAAGCCAGTCATTGCCAAGAAAGGTAGACTTCTTGGAAATTATTTCGGGTCATTCTGCGTACTATACCAACAGATGGGCCCAGCTGATCTTATGACAGAGTGTGTGGTGATCTTGGCCCACCAATGACCTCTTCTCTTCTTTGTCCTGGGTCCACAGAGAGGCTACATTCCCAGCGTTCCTTGCAGATAGGCATGACCATATGGCTAAATTCTAGTCCACGGATGACTTGAAGTGCTGTGTGCCATTTCCAAACCATGTTAAAATATGTCCCACAGGGGCTCCTTTCTTCTTACAGATTCGGGGATGAAGGACACTTTCAAGATGACCTTGTGAGCTACATGGTAGAGCAACTGCCACACTGAATCCCTGAATGACTGCATGGAGCATATGGCAATTTATTTTATAAGATGGCCACTATCAGTTTCTTCCCTACCCACATGTACGCATGGTTCCCCATGAAGAGATAGCGCCTCTTCCTCCACTTCTGTGCAATCTGGGCTAATTTAATTGACTTGACCATTTAACAGAATGAAATGTCATTATGAAACTGCCTTGCTGCTGCCATCAAGGCTTCTTGGAACTCAGTCACCATACTGTTAGGAATCCTAAGGAGCCCTGTGGGGAGGCCCTGGGAACTAGTTTTAACTTGCCAGCCATATGTGTAAATTATCCTAGAAGGCTATCTTCAAGACCCAGCTGAGCTGCCCCCGCTGTTCCCATGTAGAACAGAGAACTGACCAGCAGATCTCAAATTCTCAATTTACGAGATCCTGAAATATAATAAAAACAAATGCTGTTTTAAGCTGCTAAATTTTGATGTAATTAAGTATGTGTCAATAGAAAACTGAAACACTCTCTTACCTCCACCCAAATACTACCCTGGAATGTATATGCATAAGCAATAAACTTCTAATGTTTTCATCTCTATTAAGATATAATTAACAAATAAAATTATATACATTTAGTGAATACAACATAATGATTTAATATAATATACATTGTGAAATGATTACCACAATCATCAACTAACACATCGTTAAGTGCATTGTTACCTTTTGTGTGTTGGTGAGAACATTTAAGATCTACTCTTTTAGCAAATTTCTAGTATATAATACATTACTATTAACTATAATCATCATGCTATACATTAGATTCCCAGAACTTATCTTATATCCAGAAGTCTGTATTCCTTGACCAACACCTCCCCCTTTCTCCCACTCTCCAGCCCCTGGTAACCATCACTCTACTTTCTGGCTCTATAGCTTGACTTTTTTAGATTCCACATGTAAGTTATACCATACAGACAAATATTCAGTATTTGTCTTTCTGCGTCAGACTTATTTCACTTAGCATAATATCCTCCAGGATCAGCCATGTTTTCACAAATGGCAAGATTTCCTTTTTTTTATGGCTGAATATTATTTCATTGTGTGTATATGCAATAATTTCTTTATCCATTCATCAACAGACACTTTGTTTCCATATCTTGGCTATTGTGAATAATGTTGTAATGAATATAGAATTACAGATAATCTCTTCTAGATACTGATTTCATTTCCTTTGGATATATACTCAGAAGTGGGATTGTGGAATCATATGATAGTTCTAGTTTAAATTTTTTGAGGAAGCTCCATACTGTTTTCCACAATGGCTATACAAATTTCCATTTCCACCAGCAATGTGCAAAGGTTTCCTCTTCTCCATATTCTCACCAATTTATAGCTTGTCATTTTGGTAATGGTCACGCTAACAGGTGTGAGGCGATATCTCACTGTGGTTTTAATTTGCATTTCCCTGATGATGAGTGATATTGAGCTCCTTCCGTATATTCTGCTGGCCATTTGTATATCTTTTTAAAAAAAAAAAGTCTTTTCAGGTCCTTTACACATTTTAAAAATTAGGTTATCTGTTTTTTGGCTATTGAGTTACATAAATTCCTCATATATGTTGGATATTAACCCCTTATTGGATATGTAGTTTGCCAGTGTTTTCTCTCATTACATAGGCTGCCTTTTCATTTTGTTAATTGTGTCCTTTGCTGTGCAAAAGCTTCTTAGTTTGATGTAGCCCCACTTGCTTATTTTTGCTTTTGTTACCTGTGCTTTTGGTATCACATCCAAAAAAAATCACTGCCAAGACCAATGTCAAGGAGCTTTTTCCCTATATTTTCTTCCAGGAGTTTTGTGGTTTCAGGTCTTACATTTAAGTCTTTAATCCATTTTGAGTTCATTTTTTGCATATGGTGTATGATAAGTATCCCATTCCATTCTTTTGCATATGGATATCTAATTTCCCCAACACCATTTATTGAGGAAAACTATCCTTTCCCATTCGTGTATTTTTGGCACCCTGGTGAAAGATCAGTTGACTGTATGTGCACAGGTTTATTTCTGGACTATCTGTTCTGCTCCACTGGTCTCTGTGTCTGTTTTTATGCCAGTACCATCTAGTTTTGATTTCTGTAGTTTTATAACTAGTTTGAAATTGGTAAGTGTGATGCCTCCAGCTTTGTTCTTCCTTCTCAAGATTACTTTAGCTAATTAGTATCTTTTGTAGCTCCTATCATTTTGAGCGTATATGCTTAAGTAGGCTTAATTGTCATTACAGGAGGAAAAGAGGTATTCCTTCCTCTGCTAGTACATACATTGTAAGAAGAGAAAAGTAGAGAGCACAAGAAGCAGCAGAGCGAAAGTCAAACTGTCCTATCTCCCTCTCTTGATTGAAGTTCAAGAGGTAAGGAAAAAAGCACTTGAAATACACTGAGGAAAACACTCAGGAAAGAAGGGCTTCTGTCAAGCTTCCTATTTATGATTCTTAGAGGAAATAATATTGCAGGCTGTCTTTGCAATCTTGGGACACAGCATAGTACGGTGTGTAGGGAGAGAGCTTGCACAAATGGAATATACAGAACTCAAAATTCCCGTATGTCCTCAGAGTGGGGGTTCACTGCAGTTATCTGAGAGTTGAGATGGATAACTTTGGTTGGAATGGCCCTTGTGGGGGCAAACTGGTGCCAAATCCAAGAACTAGAGAGTTGACAGGGACAGTTCAGTGTCACAACCGTATCATAAAAGAGGTAAGCGGAGTCATGCCTTTGGAGAGTATGGCCAAGCCCTATCAAACTGAGACACCAGCCCAGAAGTTATGCAAGCAGCAGACCTCAACACTCCCAGGCCAATCGAGGCACAGCCCAGAGCAACTGAGGACCTTCTGTCTTCCCTACCACCATAAGGTCACCTGAATCATATTTCCTTATGTATCCAAAAACCATCCTTGGAGGAAGCGGAGGAGAGTTCAGAAAAAAGAGAGTATGAATTTTATCTGAATGAGACTGAGAATTGATCTAATGACATTGTTTAAATTGTTGTATCAGGAAACATTTACTGGCTTGGTCTATAATATTTCATTACCTAGCATTGTGGAAACTTACGAAGGGAATCAGATCAGTTACAGGAAAAAATAGAAAGCATTTTCTCTACACACTGGAGTGCATTTTGAGCACATGTGTGACCCCATTGGATATATATCATCATTTCTATTTTCTAGATAAGCAAACAAAATCAACAAAGTCAGAACTATATCCATGACACTAAACCTCTTTTAAAGCGCAGCCCAGTGTTTTTTTTTTATAGACTCTTCTGCCTCCTGTCCTCATATTCTGTATTTCTTATTCTGCTTGTGCCTCAGACCTCAGAATTAACCTTGGACTTAGTTTTGGAATCTAGTTATAACCATGATGGGGGAAGAGAGAAAGAGTACATGGTGTTTTGAGGGACTTACAACACAACACACACACACACACACACACACACACACACACACTTGAATAGTAAATATTTTCTATGTATTTACACACACACACACTGATAGAGGTAAATGTCACAGAGTACATGTGTATGTATGCACAAGGTTGTATCATAGAATGTAAAGCATTTATTTTGCATACCTATCCTGTGGAACTATGGATACCTGGTGACTTTTCTGAGGCTCTGGGTACTTGTTGTTCCTGTGCCCTATGGAGGAATGTCTGAAGAGGGATGTGGCTTGTTTGCCAAATACTCTAGTCGCCTGAGGTCCACCACTGCTAGGAGGAAGTGAAGAGTTCTACATTATCTTGCCCTTGAAGGGAGATTTTTGGGAAGTATAAAAGCTCATCCCAAGCTAAAAGAGAGTTAGGGAATCTATAATCTGCCTCCGAGAACCATAAATGATTATTAAAAAGCTGTTAAATGTGCAATGTCTTGCAGCTCCATGTAGATTTGCTTCCCCAAGCAACTTTATAAGACTGTGGACATTCTTTGTAAGAACTATATGGTCCCAAAGGGCTGAATAAAGATGGCTCTCTTTGTATGGTGATGTCATACGCCCAGAGGGTTCTGGCAGTTCTTGGTATATGAGGAAGTGAGAAACAGTGATGACCCTACCCTACAGAAAACTTAGCTAAAGAGAAGTACTATTATCAACCATTACTCAAAGAAGCCCACTCAGAGGGGAGGAGCTGCCCTGAGAGCTCTAAGTGGGAGCCAATGGAGTGACTAAGGAGCATCACAATAAGAGGTTCACTAGAGGGGACTTCTTCCCTGCAGCTCTCTTTTAGGGTGAGTTTACCCTGAGAGAAGGAAGTCAATCCACATTTTCTATTTATCATCTTAGGGGGATAAAAGTAAATTTTCTTATAAAAAAATTAGGGGAGTTGGAACCTCAAAAATTCCAAGTTAGAGCTTAAGTCAATACGGAGACTCTGCCCACAGCTTCTCAGCCTTGAGAACAGACTCAGGAAATAGTGGTGTGTTCAGAGAAGGGAGTGAGTGGTAAGCCATTGCTCTTGTAACCTTGTGTGAAAATCAACGGAACTTCAGTTAATAGTCCTTTTCTTCTCCATTTGAAGTACAACCCTGCAAAATTGTTGAGTTTGAAGGGTTTATTTTGAACATTGCTGGCACTTGTAAAAGAATTTTTTAAGAATATCACTCCCAAAACAAAGCAGAACAGCAGCAGTCTCCCCAATCTTTTAAGAAATCCCAAAGTAATGAGGGGGAAAAAGAGTGATATAAAAGAGTGTTCAAATAAGATGTTGGGTCTTATTTAATTTCTAAGGTTTAAATAGGTATGAAATTCATCTGCTAGAAGTACTCTCTGTGTCTCTGATCTTTGTTCTTTAGTATAATCACAACTCTTCAATTACACTGGATCTATACCTTCTAATTTATCCATTTTGCTATCCTTGACCTTCACACATTTTAAACATTAAGTTAGTCATGCTCCCAAATTCATTTTTCAGATACATGTTTTTCAAATGTTAATTTCAATTATAACTGTCTAAGAAAATGATAGGTTCAGACTAAGTACAGTAATATTATTGCCACTTGATAGGCAGTCTAACCTCTTGGCAAGTCTCCCACAATCTTTTTTATTATTATTATTTAATATCTTTTGACCCAATAGATTAGTTTTAGAATGACAAGTTGACTTAAAAGGAAATCTAGAGACGAGAACAATGTTCTTTTTGGAGGGCCTTAATCAGAGAGTAAGCAAAGAATCAGAATCAGATCTGGAAGGTTTCTTTATTTCTATTTCAGAATCTCCTAAGTAAAATAAATCCCTATGTCCATCTCTCTTATGGAAAACAAAGAGACAGGAAACAAGAGCTCTTTGGGACTATGATGCTAGGATTTGAGAGGTTAGAGTCTACAATGCTTTTGGCTCTTAAGCTCCAGGGACAGTAACCTTCATAGTCTGTCACCTACGGCCAATATTCTTTAGTAGGATTCTTTTTAAGAGTAAATAAAAACAATTCAGATATTTTTCATGCAAGTTTTCCCTTTTACCTTTCCCTTTGTATCAATGAGTTACCTGTAGAATGGAAGTGTGCTTGATCTGATCAAATGACTCCTACTGGTTTTTTACTTCTCAATATTTAAGGGAGAAATTGAAAGTGTGCTCATCTCTTCAGATTACATATGGTAACAAGACTATATAATATGGTTGTAAGATAGAGAGGGCAGATTAGAGCTAAACAGATAGAAAGGCACTTTAGAATTCATTGGAAACAGAAGAAACAGTCTGGCCCAGATAGAAAACGTAGATGGAAAATAGAGGGAGAGAATATAAGCAACAATGGGGAAGGATTTCAGTTTTCCTTCACCCTGGCAACTTTAGAGGCATGGAGAATAGACTCTGGTGGAAAGTAGACGACATAGGCAAGAACAATTGTGCAATCTACGTTTTCCTAAAAGACAGGAACTGAAGCTATCCTAGAACTTGACTGGTCGGGAAGGAGGAAGGGCCAGCACCAGTGAAGAGAAGAGAGTTGCCAGAAAAGATCTTAAGGAAGATCTTGGGCCACTTTGAGACTGAAGCAGATGCAGTTTGGTCTTGGGAAACTGGCAGGCTGAACACAGAAGTAAATGTACCCTAAGGTCATGTACCCATTTGAGAAAACAGATGAACTGTCTTTGAGACTGGTGAACACATTTTGCAGACTGAGTTTTCTCAGGAATTCTCAGTATCTATAGGTAACCTACTCATTTCATGAGTCTATGTACAGCAAAAAGAGATGAGTAACTGAAATAGTCATCACAGTAAAATTAAAAATAAATTTATTTGTTCAAAACATATTACTACTTACCCATTCTAAGCACTTGCATCTCAGAAAAATCTGTTCCTTCATTTAATTTATGTTCTTACAGGAAAAGACAGGTGATTAATCCAAATAAGTAAAATATATGTAATATGTAAGTTGGTGATAAATGCTATGAAGAAAAGCAAAGCAACCGAAAAAGTTCTCGTTGATAAGGTCATATTTGAGCTCAAATGAAGGAGGCGAGGGAGCAAAGCATGGGGATAAATGGGAGAAAAATACTCCAGGCAGACATAAGAACAAGCATAAGGGCCTTGAGGTAGGGGAATGCTCGACAAACGAAAGTCAGAGGAGAAGAGATGAGAGAAATGTAGAAGAACTGAGGTCAACAAGATAAGGGGGAATCTTGTTATGATGGATCTTGTGGGTCGTCAATAGTGGTTATGTATTTTTACATAACAAACTACCTTCAAACCTAGTGGCTTTAAACAACAGTAATAATTTATTTTGCTCACAAATGTGCAGTTTAGGCAGAGATTTATGAAAATGGCTAATCCTTGCTCCACATGGCATCAAACGGTGCAGCTCAGTGTGGGGGGGTGGGGCTGGAGCATCTACGTAAGCGATGGCCGAGTCACATGCCTGGCACGTTGGTGCTGGCTGGGAGCACAGTCAGAACTATGGCCCATATGCCTTATTTCTTCTCTTCATGATCTCTCCATACGTGTCTTGGGCTTCCTCACAGAGCGCTGGCTGCATTCCCAGTGTGAGCCTCCCAGGAGAATAAGGAAGAAATGCATGGCATTTTTATGACCTAGTCTTGAAGTCACAGAGTATCACTGCGGATATACTTCTTGGTCAGGTCAGCCTTAAAGGTTCATACAGCTTCAATGGGAAGGGACATAGACTTCATTTCCTGGTGGGGGAATGAGAAGGCTCTATAAAAGCATGTGGACAAGAGATGTATTGTGTGGCCATCTTTGGAAAATACAATCTGTTGACCGCAATAATAGCTTTGGAATTATTCTGAGTGAAAGGAGCAACCATTGTAGTGCTTTGCATCAAGGAGTGACTGAAGTTTCCAACAAGTCATTCAGTCTTCTGTGTAGAAAGTAGACGACAGCAAGCAAGGGCTCAAACAGAGGGCCAATCGTAAAGATTGTAATAGGGTGTAATAGGGTGAGATGTGAAGGTGGCTTAGACTAGAATTGTAGCAGTGGAGATGGTAAGAAGTAGGGAGACTGAGCATATTTCAAAGGTTGAGCCAACATGTTTTGCTGAGAGATTAGCAGTGAGGTGTGTGAGAAAGAGAAGAGTCAAGAATGGTCCCAAAGAAGATATCCCTTCCTGCTAAAAATGACTGGCTTTTATCAGACAAGCTCTCCCCCAGATAACAATTAGACGATTGAATAAAATGCAGACAGACAGACAGACAGACAGACACACACACACAGCCAAAAACATTTGTTCAAAGGCAACAGAAAGCTCCCAATGCAGACAGTAAAAACTTTAAAGGATCAAAGATACCAAAGGGAAAGGAAACACATGAAGGTGAGCCCAACACTTCATGCTACTTTTTCCTTTGGGTCATTTGCTGGTTTATAATTGGGGCACGTCTAAGAACTGAGAAGCTGAGCAGAAATATGATATTAACTGGCAAAGAAGCATCAAGGTGCTGGAGAGACAAAAATTGGAGCTCAAGGTTATGAAGGCGGCCAAGAGTAGAGGGAAAAGACCTCAGACAGCTGAAAAGTGCGAAAAGATAACAAAAAGGGGAGCTAAGTTTGGGCCACTTTCTCTTTTAGGAAGAAGGCTTCCAAAAGGCCTAGAAGCTGAGCAGCACCATTATAATTGTGTGAAATTTTCTAAAACTATAAGAACTCCCCCCGCCACTGATTCAAGAAGCACTACATCCTCGATCAGAAAAATACAAAGGAACTACACTGAGTCACAGCATAGTAAAACCACGGATAGCCGAAAACCAACCAAACGTTGTAGAGATTACCAGAGAAAAAGGCAACATAGGCTCTAAAAAAGCTACGTTAAAACAATAGCATGATGTCTGATTTTTTAATGGGAGTGAAAGCTAGAACATGATAGAATACCATCTTTGCTGAAACAAAGGACAGGTTTCTAGAAGGGTATTTCTATGTCAAAAATGTACCTATTTTATGGATTTTGAAATAAATTTTAGAATCACCCACCAGTCAAGTTGTATTTATTTACATCCCTACAAATGATATATGATTGCTTATTTTGTTGCATTTACCAGCACAGATAATGATCACATTCTGATCTTTGCTAATTTAGAAAACAAAATACTCGTTGTCATCTCAATTTCTATTTTTCAACCAATATGGATGGTCATTCTTTTCATACTATATTTGGCTTTTCTACCGATGTTTTCCTACATTTAGCAAATCTTGGGTGCTCACAGTTCTATTGCCTGCCCACTGATTCTTCACTGTGTTATCTTTATTTTGTATCTGACCTCTTTTTTAAGCTCAGTTATTAGATCTAGTAGTTTTCAGTGAATTCTCTTGGGTTTTCCAGGTACTGAATTTATACTCTGTAATTAATAATTTGTATAACTAAGAGGTATACTTATTACTTTTGCTTGCTTTTTTTCCTCAGGTAAGCCTCCAGAATAATACTGAAAAATAGTAAACATTATTACATTGTTTCTTTTTTTTTCACCATACATATAATAATGTTGGCTTGATTTGTGATAAATATGCTTTGCATTATATAAGCATCCTCCTATTTCTAGTTTACTGAGGGGTTGTAGTTTTTAAAAAGAGTGTTTAATTTCATCAAAGGCATTTTTAACATTTATTGTAATAAATTTATTTGTTTATTAGATTTTTGTCCTAACAATATGGTAAATTATATTAATACATTTCCTAATGTATTTCCTATATATTCCTAAAATAAGTGCTATATTTTTATGCCCTGATGGATTTTCATTTATGATTTTTGTATCCTATAATCTTATTTCTGCTATCTTTGTCAAGTTTCGGTAGCAGATTATGCTAGCCGCATTAATGAATGAACTACAATGTCCATACTTTTATGTACTCTGTAATAGCTTCATTGGCCTATTCTAAAAAGACTTTCCAACAGCTTATCATAAGAGCTCTGGGGAGGTTCAGGCAAAGAATCAATTCTCTGACAATGTTGTTGATTTCTTTTGTTGGTTACCTGTTCCTTTGTTTCTGTTTTAACTTCTCTCTGTTTATGTTTTTTAATTTATATATTTCCTGGAAAATTATCTATTTCATCCTTTTTCAAATAGATTAGCAAAGAACTGTGGCTAGTGTTCTTGTGTAGGTTTTAGTCTCCTATAGGTCTACAGTTATATTAACTTCCTTATTATGTTGTATATTAACACATTTTTCTGTTTTTATTGATTTAAACAGCCAGATTTTTTCTATACCTTTTACTGAAGCTGATCTTAGATTTTTACAAATCCTATTTATTTCTAGTTCCTAATTTATTATTTTCTGCTTTTATAGTTATGAGCTCCTTTCTCCTGTTTTCTTTTGGGTTTGTTTAGTTCCTACATTTTTAGCTTCTTGAGTGGAAGCTTTATATAATTTTATTCTTTCTTATTTATCAAATAAGGTATTTAAATTTCTGAATATTTATATCTCCACTGTGCATTATAAATATCCATCCTTTGTATGTGAATTTATACACAAATAAGACCTTTAAATGTCAGCTTTTGAGAAAGGTACCCAAAAGGCCCATATTCAAAGGATGTGAATATGAAAGAAAGTTTGAACAATTTGAGATTACAGTGAAATTTCTGTTAACTATAACTGACTAATGAAACATCCAGTTGGACTTGTGTCTTGTTTGCTGCCTTTAAAGGCAAATTGTATTGTGGGTGGGCAATATTACATAAGATATATATTAAATTTTTAAAAATCTTCAAGGGGATTACTTGGGTCAATGACTGTTGATTCCAAATTCTCACACCTTTTTCAGTTCTTCGTAATGATCAGTTGGGTCTAGAAGGATGCCCTGAGGTATTGCAAGGTTACCATCAGTGATTACATTATTTATATTATATTAGTCTTAGGAAATGTCATGAGTACATTTCTAGAACGACTGGAGTAACATTTACAAGGATTTTCACAAAGAGAAGTTTCCATTTAATTCTTGATTATTTATAAAATACTTCATTGTCTGAGCATTTAAATGAAATATGATTTTATAGTCTTTCTTACATGCTTACACTTACTGAGCACTTCCCATACTGGTTAGTATTCTACCACTTTTGGTATATCATCTTATTTAATTTTCATAACAACATAATGACAAAGACAGTGATGGGGAAACTGAGGCTCACAGTGGTTCAGTCACACAGCCAGTAAACGGCAAAGGAAGGACTCACATCCAAACTGTCTGCCCCCAGAGCCCACGTTCTTAATTCTTTACAATACTACCTACCAATGGGCTGGAAAATGTGAGGCCACAAAAATCACAAGATAAACCCCTGTGTAAATTTACCACTGGCTGGGATGAGACGGGGCAGCATGACCCAGGACTATGGCAGTGTAACTTTTTTTAAAACTTTTTCACCACTCTGGGTGACAGAGCGCCTCCTCCAGTGCTGGGACACAATCCTATAAAGAAGGGGACACTTTTATCACCATGACAGGGAGGGATTCTCTCCATATAGCATTAGCACAAACACCTGGACTGTTTCTGTTTTGTCTTCCAAGTCATGTACAAATTTGCCCATTCAACGGAATCTAATTTAAAGGAGCCCTTGCCTCAGTATGATACCACACCCAAGGGAGGTATGTGCGTTTATTTGTCTGTGGCATCGGTGTTGGGAACCAGGTGCTATGTCCCTCGCAGAGCACAAGACATGCCCTCAACACAGGCCACCCTCAAAGGATGTTTTCTTTCACTTCCATAGGTTCTTTCCAACTTGGCATGGGACAGGAACTTTGGGGTTGCTTCTGGAGAATCCTTTGTTTTTAAAAAGCTAATATTCATTTCCTCATTTTTCTTGGCAAAAAATAAAACAACAATAATCGTATTAACATTTGGTACTAACAATGAGAACTCAGAGAAAGATTAAAAGTGGCAATTAATTAGGCTACTCCACTGGATAGCTGCATTCCAGAGGACACTCAGAAAATTCACTTAAAAACACCAATTCGTACAAACTCTCAAACTTTTCCATTTTCAGATATTTATCATGATTTTACCATCCTTCAGTAACAATCGGATAAAAGATGATGATCTTATTCTGAGTCTTATTCGGGTTAACTTGTGAAGTTTTTGCCACAGCACAAGGCTTCCTTTGCAGGGACCAAACATATGAAACTTTTATCATGCTTTCTACCTTGCCTGCCAAGCGCTCAGGAGTTTCTCTTAGTTCTTGTACTTGCATAGTCACGCAATGTCTTCTTTTAAAAGGAAAAATAAAGGAGCTTGAATAAAACAAACAGTTGATATTGATCTAAGTTCACTACAAAGGAAAGTAATTGAAGGAAGGATCATTATTTCTCTGATGCAATTTTTAATCGCCCCCACAATAAATTCTCTACCCTGATTATCCCGCAACATTCAGAGATTTGTGCTATTGTGTTCCAGGTTTCATACAATACAGTTCAATTGAATGACCTCATGAATGTGATCAAGGCAGGTTTATTTGGTTCTTGTTTTAGTAAGTACTGTCTTACTCATCAGCTGGCTTATTTTTTTTAGACCCTGGATAAATAACTTCAATAATGAGAAGGAGTTTACAGAAATGTAGCTGTGTCAACAGAAATGAGTTTCCATTGACTGTTAGTGTAATTATGTCCCATATTTACTACACTGAATTCAAATGAGAGGGAACAAAGTTTTTAAATTTAGGCTGTATCTTTAGTAACTTTCCAACATTCTATATAGTGCAATAAAATGGAATATTTAAGTTCTTGTTGAAAGGAAATTAATTTTGTTCCAGTATAATAAGATCTCAGAGCATATTTCACATATAAGAAAAATAGAATAAAAATATGTATAAATTGTTTTCATGGCATTGATTTTCTGTTTATGGCCTTCTCCTCTAAATATTGAGCTACTCATAATTTTGGAATAACAGCATTAGATATTATAGCATAGCATTTTACATTTAGCATGGTTTCATCTTTCATTCCTTCACGTTAAAGTCTTTTCTTTCTATTTTTCCCTTAAATTATTTCATTCCGAGTCTCAGCACTGCCACTCACTGTCCTTTGGGTGTGTTTTGCCTCTCCAGTTAGATGACAATCCCCTTGCAGAAAGGGGAGCATATCTTTCCCTCTTTGTTTCTTTACCTTGCAGCCCAGTCCCCTAAACAGTGGATAAGCAAGAAATATTTATTGATCATGATTTGGAATTTGCTCAATAAAAATTATAAAAAATCAGAATGAGAAGATAATAGAACTTACATGACTTACAGTAAGTGATGTAAATTCTATTAGAACAAAGACGATCGGTATTTATGAAACCTGCACGATATACCAGGCACTAGATACACATTCTGTAGTTGAACCCTGACGTAGCTATTTATTCGTTCCACTGTTCACTATGGAAATGGAGACTCAGTGAGGCAAAGTTCAGAGACTTGATCCCAGCCAAACACTTTAGTTGCTGCAGAGCCAGGTTTTAGGTCTGCAGAGCCAGGTTTTAGGTCTGGCTGACTCCAAAGAATGACCTCTTTCCACAGTGCCATGATGACTTCCATGAAAACATAAACCTCTCTACCAAACAAGAGCTCTCATTTGGTCTCAAGAAGTGAATGATGCTTCTTGTTGCCAAAGGTAGTGATTTCTTCTCTTCTTCCACTGAAGGTTAGAGGGGAAAGCAACTTGTCACCTTACTATGCAAAATTAGGTGTGCCCTATAGACTGTTTCCTTCAAAAATAAATAAAAATGAAAACTAAATTAAGAGACTGATGGGGTTTCATAATTATCTCTTGAACTCAGAAATGAAAGAATATGCCTAATAATAATAGTAATAACAACAATAAGGTGTAGTATATATCTGAAATACATAACTTCAAAGTACTTTTGCATATATTTTATAATTTAAGCATAATTCTATGATGGCTTGCCTTATAAGATGGAGTATTTTTAAACTATATTTTATATATAAAGAAATTTAAATTAAGCAACTTGACCCAGGTCACAAGCAACAGATGGCCCCTAATGTTTTGACTCTGAGTTTAGTGCTTGCATCATACTAAAGATACAGGAGAGACAGACCAGAAAGTACTGAAGAGTGTCTGTAACCTGTTATAACATGATAGGCAGAGTACAGCCCTGATTAAGAAAAAGCTAACAAAAATTCAACAGACTGCAAAATTAAATATATTCAGAACAAAAACGAATTTCATAAGCTCACTGCTTGTGAGAGCTGACAGAGAGAAGATGGGCTTGCCCACATTCTAATTTCCTTTTATCATCAACATGATAACATGATTGGCTGAAAAGAGGCAACACACTTCAGAAGGGTTAACTACAGCCTGAGACCGGTTAAGGGATAAAAAGAGTGTATGTAATTACTCTCAGTGAGCTTGGATCTCATTACCCATGCAGATTACATCCCAGATACAAAAAGAGCTTGTGCTGGTGATGTGTGGTAGACAAGAGAGGTGCTGGGAGGCTGTGTATATGTACATACCCGACCTTTAAAGGGATGAAGAAAACAGATCTTGCAAACTGCGGGCCATAAACTGAGCCATTGCTTCTGGACATAAGTCTAGAAAGGATTATAAAGAATAGCTTGGAAATCCTTAAGCATGCCCTAGTCATAGAGCGGAATCAATTGCATCATGTATCGGTTTGCCAGGGCGGCCATAATAAAGTACCATACGCTAGGGGCCTTAAACAGAAATAGATTTTCTCACAAGTCTGGAGACAAGAAATCTGAGATCAAGGTGTTGGCATGGTTGGTTTCTTCTGAGAGTTTTCTCCTTGGC
The DNA here is from genome assembly GCF_017311325.1 of Ursus maritimus. Classification (NCBI taxonomy): domain Eukaryota; kingdom Metazoa; phylum Chordata; class Mammalia; order Carnivora; family Ursidae; genus Ursus; species Ursus maritimus. The sequence goes on from NW_024423344.1 coordinate 47,101,351, forward strand.
TTATAGATGGCCCATCTCCTCCCTATGTCTTCGTATGGTCTCTCCTCTGAGCCTGTGTTCAAATTTCCTCTTCTTATAATGATAACAGTCACATTGGCCTTGGGCCCAGCTTAATGACCTCATTTTAATTTCATTACCTCTTCAAAGATCCTATCTCCAAATACAGTCACATTCTAGGGCACTGAGGGCTAGGACTTCAACAAATGAATTCTGGGGGATACAATTCAGCCTGTAACAGATTAATTCAGATTTTTTTTTTTTTGCATTCTTAATAACAATACACCCGAAAAGAGGAAAACTAAATACAACTGGTCCTTCACCAAGATGTAGGAGTGGTGTGTTAAAAACAACTGGAATTATTTTTCCAATATTATCTCTGTGCCCATCACCCACAAGGAGATTCTGATTATTCAATATTCTCCCTCTGCTCCAGTTGAAAGTTACCATTATACATTTTTTAAAAGCTAACATTTCCTTGGCTGTACAGAAGCTTTTTATCTTGATGAAGTCTGAGCTACCCTATGATCCAGCAATTGCACTACTGGGTATTTACCCCAAAGATACAGATGTAGTGAAGAGAAGGGCCATATGCACCCCAGTGTTCATAGCAGCATTGTCCACAATAGCTAAATCGTGGAAGGAGCCGAGATGCCCTTCAATAGATGACTGGATTAAGAAGGTGTGGTCCATATATACAATGGAATATTACTCAGCCATCAGGAAGAAGGATTTCTCAACATTTGCTGCAACATGGACAGGACTGGAGGAGATAATGCTAAGTGAAATAAGTCAAGCAGAGAAAGGGTGGTGGGTATTAAGGAGGGCATGTATTGCATGGTGCACTGGGTGTTACACGCAAGTAATGAATCATGGAACTTTACATCAAAAACTAGGGATGTACTGTATGGTGACTAACATAATATAATAAAAAATATTATTAAAAAAAGCTGACGTTTATTGGACACTTGCTATCTGTCAAGTACTGTTAAGTGCTTTATGTGTATTATTTTATCTAATCCTCATGAAAATCTTATGAGAAAATTCTATAAGATATTAGTATTATCATTTTATAGACAAGAAATCTGAAGCTCAGAAAGGTTAAGTAATTCACACAAGGTCTCAAAGCTAGGATTCAAACCCAGCATATTTGGCTCCAGATCCAAACTCTTAACCACTGCCCCTTTCTCTCTCAACAGTATATCTGAAGTTCAGCAAGGCACTTCTCATAATGCCTCATGAACACAATGATATAATAGAAACTGAATTATAAAACAATGAAGTAGGTCTATAGATTTTGAATGGCTCTTCCTAAAGAACATTAGCTAGTGGACTGATTATAACATGGAAACACGGTTTCCACTTTTCATGCCACAGGNNNCTTTCCCTGGTCCTGCTCTAGTCTATATTTACACCAATGATTTACATAAGAACATAAACAAACAAGATTATCAAATGAACAAATGAGATTGAACTGGGAAAGATGGAAAACATTTGTATTTTAGAATGAGGATTTGTATTTCAGCTCTATGTGGGAAACAGCTGTGAGGTAATATACAGGGCGATCATTTCTTTTAGAGCTGAGGCCAGTGGAATGGGGATCATTTAGCCTGTGGGTTTTCAGGGGCACTACAAAGAGAGGCCTCCTGGTCTGTCTTGATGTCACCTTCAAGTCCTCCTGGTAGAAAGGTCATGAAGAACATGAGGACATGGAATCAGAAGAGGTATCAAAGAGGTGACTTAATAAGTCCCAAAGTAGGCATAGAAGGATAAGACTCAGTTAACACCTCACTTGTGAACCAAAAATCTTAACTCTGAGACTTCGGAAGCTTTGAAAAATTCTCATTTTTAAAAAATCTTGCTTATTTCTTTTTAGTCACTAGCAGGAAAATTCCCAAACCCTTGAAATCACCAAGGATCTATGTAATAGCCTGTGAAAAGAGCAAGGAAAGCAGTGCTAAGGATGTGGTTTGCTGCTCCTCAAATTCTGGGCAGGAGTGATGGGAAGATCCCAGGGAACAAAGTGACTGGTGACAGAGGGGTCTTGCTTTGCTGCAAGAGAGAAAGGCCCATGAACTATCCAGGGCGGGGAAGGGGGCACGTAGGATATAAAAGCCCAAAATCCTGAGAGGGCCTCTGGTAACCGGAATTATTTAGCAAATGGACAGCAGTATTTTTAAGGCAGTGTGTTCCGTGCAGAAGATGAATGAAATTGTAGAGGGGTTAATATTGAGGATAAGCGTGTTGTAGATTCTATTATGAACCTATTGATTCTATTATCTATGATTTTATTATCATTGAGACATCAAAATTAAATATTGATGGGTTAATTATTTCAAAAGATAGTTCAAATCTAGAGATTATGCCTAGGACTACACATTAATAAAAGTCGACTGTATATTTGTGTATTTACAATAATACAAAGTGTCTTTGCAGACTTTACATCTAATATTTACATTATCCCCTTTAATTATTCACTAGTCGAGTCACTCCAACCCAGCTTGTATTTCCACTACTCTCCTGAATTGTTTTTAATTAGTGACCTCCTGTTTTCTACATAAAATCAATTCTTTTTCATGTTATCTCACAAAACTCAAACTCTTTTCCATTCTGCTTTCCATAACAGCACACAGTTCCAATTATATTCCTCTCTCTCTCTGTCCATTCCTTCTTGATCGTCTATTTCCACTGCAGGCTCTTCTTGCAGCTGACAAAGTTGGGGCTCCTTGGGGCTTTGTCCTTGGTCCTGTTTACTTCCAAGCTCCAATTCCTGCTTGGACAATCACATCTAAATCCAAAGACTAGGTACCAATGTTTCCCAAATATCTCCAGCTGAGTCACCGTTGCTGACCCTCAAACAAGTTTTTCCTACTGTATACTGAACATCTTCATTTGGACATCCCAGAGGATTTTCAGATCTTACAGCCTAAAATGGAATGAATCATCTGGTCTTCTAATTTCCTCTTCACTCCTCATTCAGTGTTTCCGATGTTGCTGGATTACAACATCGTTTCTCAACTGCCAAGCCATTAACCTAGAGATTGTTCTGGACTTTCTTTTATACTCATAATCAGTGTCCAAGTGCTGTTGTTTCCTAATCATCTTGAACTTGTTCCCTTTTGCTCGAGCTCTGATATTTACCTCTCTTGCTGGACAAATGGAATAACGTCCTGCTGCAGTCCTAGGTTTCTTAGTCTAACTTCCACATCCACGCCCAAGAGATCTTTCAAAAACACAAACCTGGTGGAGCCACTGTGCCACCATGCTTGCTCGCCCCTGCCTGCAGGTCAACCAACAAACTTTACACTTCGGCATGGAGTTCATCCTGGCACATTTCTACATTTGTAGCTCACTATGCACTCCTCCTTCCTAAACACCACACGTGCAAGTCACATTATGCACCGGATAGCTCCCGATCACACCATTCTCTGCCACACTTCTGTGACATGTTATCACCTCCATCTTGATCCATCACCTCCATCTTGATCATTTTTCTCATTCTCTCTTTTACTCAGCTCAGACATGACTTCCTTTCTGACTCTTTCCTAGCTGTCCCTTCCGCCTGAAGAATTAAGAATGTCTTCCATGCCCCCATGGTACCCTGTACAAAGCTCTATATTTGTACAATTCTCTATCTTCACAGCCCACGTATGCATCTACCTCCTTCAAAGATGTAAGCTCCTTAAGCAGATACCACATACCAATTCTTTTTGTGCCCTGGCAACTAATACAGTGCCAGACTTGTAGCAGATTGCAAACGTCTGTTTGATGAACAAAGCACCTTCTGCCTAGGAAAAAAATAGCCAAAAAAAAAAAAAATCGTAGGAGAAACTTATAAGGAAGTGATTGATTTCCATCACAGAGCATTTGAGCATTAGTGCAATTCATGCATCTCTGATAGGCATGCCTCATTTTCCTGAGATTCGTAACCTCCAAAAGTTGTAGCACTGCTCTTGCCCTCTGCTACTGCCAGACCTCCAAGGGGAAAGACAGAGATGAGGCTGGGGGAGGCTCTCTGATCACTTGTATTATATTCAGTTCCTTTGAGTGACTCCTAGATATCCCAACCTCCAGCTTCATAGGTCTTGCCAAGAGATGATAAAGAGGCTAGAAAGAGGGACACGTTTAGAAAATGAGGTGAAAGGGTACTTTGGAGAGGCCCAACCTGAGCAAACAGGCAGCAGAAGTTTAGCTCTCTAAAAAAGAAAGGGAGCACCATGCGTCATGGTTCCCAATGGCAAGTGGAGCTGCTCAAAAGATAGGAAGGAAGGAAGGAAGACACTGTATGTCAACGGGCAGGGTAAGAAATTCAGAGACAAAATGTTGCATATCTCACCTGAAAGTGGGTCATTTGTGACCCTAAAGAAAATTAACAAGCATGCAGTGCAAGGCAGGCTAAATGCCTGCAGGCCCAACAACAAGGAGCCAGTTTCATGGTCGTTGTCAGCTTACAGTTTACAGACAAACAGCCCCCTAAACACTCAGAGCCTGTGGGACAAATCCAACCCACAGCCTCTTTTGAACAGCCTGTGAACTAAAATGATTTTTACATTTTAAAAATATTAAAAAATAACAGAGTATGCAACAGAGACCGTATGGCTGCAAGACTAAAGCATTCCCCTATCTGGCCCTTTACCGAAAAACTTTCCTGCCCCTGTGTAGATACCCCTGCACAGTTAAGCCTCCATTGCTTCCAGAATAGTTTATAAAACTGCATGCATTGGGATGAAATTTTTGAAAGTTATGCTCTCACTACATTAGAACCAGCTTGGATTTCTTTGTGTTAAAGGTTAAGAAGTAGACTTTATTAATCTTGCCTCTATGGGTGATTTGTGTTTGTAGAGAGCCTCTACGTTCTGGTGGTGGGGGGTGTGTGTGCGGGGAACATAGGACAGGAAGTTAGGCAATCTGGTCCAAGTGACAACATCATTACTGGTTGCAGACCTTAGGCAGCTCACTTAACATCATAGAATTCGAATTTCCTAATCTGCAAAATGGGGATAACACCTGCCTTACTGCACCTTGTATGGTGTGAGGCTACAGTGAAGTAATAGATGTAGCAGGCTTTGCAAACTTGAAAGGGAGCTACAAATAGAGGTATTATTATAGATGTGACATCATCAACACTTAATTATGGCTACTTGGGGGAAGATGAAAGACAGATAAATTAAGTTGTTAGTTATTAGTTGAAATTCTACTCATTTATTCTTTTATCTCCTTCTCATTAAATCTTTAACAAAATTAACAAGTGTCAGGGCCTATTGAGTTGAAAGGTTTTATTCCTTAGTTCAATAAGTTGGTGCATCTGTTGATTGTGTATTACGTGCTCAGTACCTTTGGGAGGAGGGAAAATGACCATGAGTGGCCAAAGGCATTACTAGAATCAGAGGAGAAAAGAATGCAAGAAACCTAGAAAATTAAAAATCAAATCAAAGTAAAGCGAGCAAACAAACAAAAACACCCACTTACTATCAAACCCTATCCCTTTAAAGCTGGTTAAGATTGCTTCCATTCAAGACGTACCTCAAGGTTTACATGGATGGCAGTGCCATGATCTCAAATACAGCTTGACTTATTTCTCTATATCAGAGAAAATGCTATTTTTTCCTCGGCCCCATCCCATTTCCTTCTCATAAGTACAAAGAAAGACTATATTTCTCAGCATCCCTCACAGTTAGGTTGGGACATGCAACTAATTCTGGCCAACAAACTTAAGCATAAGTGACATGAGCCACTTTCCAGCCAAAGGATAAAAGAATAGAGAGTTTTCCAGTACTCTCTTTTTCCTTGCCCTGGAAAGTTCCTGAAAGTTCCCTATCAAGATGGCAGAGACATAAAATAGAAACAGCCTCAATCCCTGAGATTTGAAAGTGAAACATCCTGGAGAGCCGGAAGCATGTCCTTTGTATGAAGAATTTGTTTGTTTCTTTGTTTTTGCAATAACCCACTGAGACTTAAGATTTGCTTGTTAATGCAGACTTCCCTTCAAGCTGGATATCATAGTCACAATTCTATATTAAAAACAAACAAACAAACAAGAAGTCTTCTGAACTTCTAGGGAAGATGGCAAAGTAGGAGAATCCTTGGCTCACCTTGTCCCACGGATACACCTGGGTAACATCCACATCAGTATAAATAACCCAGAAAATGACCTGGAGACCGCAGAACAGACGCTCCACAGCTAAATGTAAAGAAGAGGCCACATCGAGGAGGGTAGGAAGGGCAGAGACGCAGTCACGAGCTAAAGGGATCTGCAGGACTATCCACAGGAGCGAGGGAAACCATGGATTTGAAGAGAGGAAGGGGCAAACCCCTACACCAGGCACCCTAGGCACAGGGCACCCACACTGGGAAGATGAATCTGCATAATATTTTGCTTTGAAAACCAGAGAGGCCTGGCTTTGTGAGTTCTACCATCAGTGGAGCTTAGCACCTGGAATGTTAAAAACCAGCAAGCTCTGAGAGAGCCAGAGGGCAATAAGAAACAGAGTCCCTTCCCTTAAAGAGACAGCACAACAAACAGCCCCACAGAGAGACGGAATAGAAGCTGCAGTTTGAAAAACGCCTGGGGTATACAGGAAGGAGATTTGTTTACAATCTCAGAGCATGTGCTGGAAGGTCAGGGATCTTTGGGAGACTTCTCCCACGACAAAAGAGCTGGCAGGTACCATTTCCCAACTCTCCCATCCAGCCTAGATACACAGACACCTGTGGGAACCAGCACAACAGGAACATTCTCTAGCTAGCTAACAGTGTACGCTGCACCCCCACACTTCTTTGGATTCACCCTTTCCAACCCAATGGCCTCAGCATAGACCTTGCTCTGCTCCCACATTCTCCTGTGGGCCCCCACCCCCCAACATACCCTTGACAGGAGTCCATCCAAAGTGGTGCCACAAACCTAGTACTGTGCAAGCAGCCGTGATAGGGCCAGCACCACTCCAGAGTGACTCCAGCCCCGGGAAGAGGGGAAGATAACCACACACACTAGTCTGACTGAGGTCCCAGCATTGGGCTGGGAGCAGACGACTGGTCTGACTGCAGGCCCCCCTACCAACAAAAACTTCTCATGGGACAACACAGGGGGAGTTCCCTAAAGTTCAATGCTACCACATCTCTGACAAATGCCTTGTCTAACTCAACTTAAGCCCAAGAAGTCTCAGGCTAACACAAGGACCAAACTGCCCACCACAGGCAAAGAATAGAACCATTGCAGATGACAGACTGAAGACAAAGGTGGCTCAGCCACAACAGTAGGACACACACAACACACATAGGAGACACTCCTGAATTGCCAGGTTCTAGTGAACAGGGGACATTGAATTGCAGAGCACTACAGGACCTCTTCTTCATAAGGCCACTACTTTCAAGAGCAAAAGACATAGCTGACTTCCTTAACACATAGAAACAGACACACAGAGTTAGACAAAATGAGGCAATAGTGGAGTGTGTTCCAAATGAATGAAAGGGGAAAAATTACAGCAGGAGAACTAAATGAAATAGAGAGAAGTAATATGCCTGCACTCACTGGACTTCAGAAAAGAGTGGAGCACCTCAGGGAGTCCCCCCAATAAATAAATAAATAGGAAACATAAAAAAGAACCAATCAGAGATGAAGAACTCAATATCTGAAATAAAAAATGCATTACAGGGAATAAATAGTAGACTAGAGAAAGCAGAAGAATGGATCAACAACCTGGAGGACAGAGTACTTGAAAGCAATCAAGCTGAACAAGAGAGAGAAAAAAGAATAACAAAAATTAAAATAGGTTAAGGGAACTCAGCAACACCATCAACCATAATAGCATTCACATTACAGGGATCCCAGATGGATAAGAGAGAGAAATGGGGGCAGAAAATTTACTTCAAGAAATAATAGCTGAAAACTTCCTAAATCTGGGGAAGAAAATAGAAATCCAGATCCAGGAGGCACAAAAAGCCCCCAACAAAACCCAAGGAGGTCCACAACAAGACACATAATAATTAAAATGGCAAAAATAGTGATAAAGAGAGAATTTTAAAGTAACAAGAGAAAAGAAAACAGATACAAACAAGGGAAACCCCATAAAGCTATCAGCTGATTTTTCAGCAGAAATTTTGCAGGCCAGAGAAAGTGGCATGATATATCCAAAGTGTGATGCAACCAAGAATACTCTATCCATCAAGGCTATCGTTCAGAATAGAGGGAGAGATGAAGAGTTTCCCAGGCAAACAAAAGTTAAAGGAATTTATCACCACTAAACAAGCCTTATAAGGAATATTAAAGGGAACTCTGTGAGTGCAAAGGAAAGACCATAAGCAGGAGTAAGAAAAGTAGAAAGCACAAAAGCAGTACAGTTAAGTATAAGAGCTGGTTCATTGAAAAGATCAATAAAATTGATAAAGTTTTATCCAGACTAACCAAACCAAACCAAACCAAAACACGACAAAAAGAGAGGACTCAAACAAAATCAGAAATGAAAGAGGATAATAACAACCAACAATACAGAAATACAAAGGATTATAAGAGAATATGAAAAATTATATGGCAACAAATTGGACAACCTAGAAGAAAAGCATAAATTCCTAGAAACATAACCTCCCAAAACTGAATCAGGAAGAAACAAAATTTGAACAAATTATCAGCAAAGAAATTGAATCTATAATCAAAAAACTCCCAAGAAACATAACTGCAGGACCAGACAGCTTCACAGGTGAATTTTACCAAAGATTTAAAGAAGAGTTAATACCCATTTTTCTCAAACTAGTCCAAATAACAGAAAAGGAATAAAAGATTCCAAATTCATTTTATGAGGCCAGCACCACCCTGATATCAAAACCAGATAAAGACACTAAGAATAAAGAGACCTACAGGCCAATATCTCCAATGAAGACAGATGTAAAAATCCTTAACAAAATATTACCAAATGGAATCCAACAATACATTAAAGAAACCATTCACCATAATCAAGTGAGATTTATTCCTGGGATGCAAGGATGGACCAGTATTCGTAAATCAATCAATATGATACATCACATTAACAAGAGAAAGGATAAAAACCTTATGATCATTTCAATAGATGCAGAAAAAACATCTGACAAAGTACAACATTCATTCATGTTAAAAACTCTCAACAAAGTAGGTCTAGAGGGGACATACCTCGACATAATAAAGGCCATATATGAAAAACCCACAGCGAACACCATACTCAATGGTGAAAAACTGAGAGCTTTTCCCCAAAGGTCGAGAACAAATTTTCCCCTAAACTCTCACCACTTTTATTCAACATAGTACTGGAAGTTCTAGCCACAGCAATCAGACAAGAAAAAGAAATAAAAGCATCCAAATTGATAAGGAAGAAGTAAAACCTTTACTATTTGCAGATGACATGATACTATATATAGAAAACCTGAAAGACTCCACCAGAAGTCTGATAGAACTGATAAACGTGATGAGCACTGGGTAATATATAGAATTGCTGAATCACTATATTGTACACCTGAAACTAATATTACACTGTATGTTAATTATACTGGAATTAAAATAAAATTTTAGAAAACTCTTACTGTTATTACTGAGACAATTGGAAGTTTTATTTTTCCATGTTGTCATTCTGCATGCCCTTTATATCCCTAACACTACCTCCAATAAATCACAATTATTTGTGGGTTAGGCTATGTTAAATGACTATATATATATGTGTGTGTGTATATATATATATATATAAATGACTCTTGCCATATACACACACACACACACACACACACACACTTATGTATGATACACACACATACACTTTTGTCTCGGAGCCCTTAGTCGTTTCTTCCACCTAAAATGTTCCATCCCCAGATACCTTCTCGGCTAACTCCCTTGTCTCCTTTAACTCTTTCCTTTAGTCTCATCTCAATGAGGCCTACTCTGACTTTCCCAGTTAATACCACAGCCTATACTTACACACACACACACACACACACACACACACACACCTCTCATACTCTACTTTTACCTTTTTCTCATAGAAAATTTTACTTTCTACTATACAATTGTTTTTAAAAAATCCCATTCAATCTATTGTGCAGCTAAAAATACTTACTGAGTATATAATATTATTAATTTTTAACTGATTCTACATGGAAAAGTCATAGTTCCTGATAGAATATGTAGCAGTGAGAAGAAATATACTAAATGGACACATACCAACATAGGAGATCACAAAAATAAAATACAGAATAAGTATGAAACAGAATGAAGTTTATAGCACTAAACCATTTATTTCCATTTTAAAACAACATTTATGTACATTTAATAACACTAAATTTTCAAAGATGCATGTTTATCTAAGTAAAGAAGGAAAATGGAATGGAAGGACATATGGTAAACATAACTAGAAATTGCTATCAGTAGGGATGGAAAAGAATGGGAGGGAAGATAAAAGAGAAAATAAATAATAAATAATGAAATAACATCAAAACTCTGTGGGGTTGAATAGCACCCCCTCCAAATTCATGTCCTTCTCAGAACCTCAATATGTGGCTTTATTTGGAAATGGGATTGTTACAGATGTAAGATGAGGCCATACTGACTTATGGTGGAGCCCTTAGTCCATTGTGACTGATGTCCTTTTAAGAAAAGGAGGGATACAGAGATGGAGCTGCACAGAGGGAACACAGTGTGGAGACACACCGGGAGAATGCCACGTGACAATGGGGACGGACGGGAGTGACGTACCCATAGACAAGGAGCACCAAGGATTATCGACAACCTCCAGAAGCCAGGGAGAGACAAAAGAAGGATCTTCACCTAGAACCTTTAGAGAAAGCATGGCACAGCTGACACCTTGATTACAGATTGCTAGCCTTCCAGAATTGCGAGACAATAAATTTCTGTTGCTTTAAGCCACCAAATTTGTAGTACTCGGTTACGGCAACTCTAGCCAACTAATACAAAAACGAAAACAGAAAGTCCTGCCTAGACCCATGATCATGACCATGAACTGATGTTTCTAGAATAGAGGCTGTGGTGGAATTTTGTTGTTGTTCTGGATCTGGGGAACAATATCAACACCCACATGAGAAGGCAACACCATGCTATTTAAGACTTGTACTGCAGAGACTTGCTCTCTGCCGGGGTTGTGGGCTGATTCGTGCTGCCTTTGTGGTGGTCTGAGAGAAGCTACCAGAGAAGGGTAGTCCTGTATTTGGAAACATAGCCCAAGCTTGCTTAATCAGGATATGAGTAGAAAAAAATGTTTAGACAAGTTTGTGTCAATCATGTCTACAAGAGGTTCTTAGGTCCCTGTCAATAAGCCGTATTTCTGAGAATGGTTATTTTAAATTGTGATGAAAAACAAAAACACTCGAACAGGTCCCAAACTTCAGCTAACTGTCGGCACTTGAGGAAAGGTGGGAATCTCAGATTATACCCTGAAATCTGACTTGTTCCTAAAAACTGTGGACACAAATTGCCCCAGAAATGATGGTCTGAGCATCTTCTTTATAGTCGGTATGACTCTGACTCAGGGAGCAGAGCGTGGGCTTCGGGCCTGAGCGCCTGGGCCTGCTAACCCAGCAGCCCTCGCCTCCGTCCCCACCCCTCCCACAGCCTTTCAGGTCCAGGACCCTAGCAATTGCAGAATGAGTCCTAAGACACATTCTTTTTTTTTTTTTTTTTTTTTTAAAGATTTTATTTATTTATTTGACAGAGATAGAGACAGCCAGCGAGAGAGGGAACACAAGGAGGGGGAGTGGGAGAGGAAGATGCAGGCTCACAGCAGAGGAGCCTGATGTGGGGCTCGATCCCATAACGCCGGGATCACGCCCTGAGCCGAAGGCAGACGCTTAACCGCTGTGCCACCCAGGCGCCCCCTAAGACACATTCTTTACAACAGTGGTTCTCAACTTACTTTTTTCCCATTTGTTGAGGTATAATTGACAAATAAATTGTAAGATATTGAACACGTACAATATGATGATTTGGTATACGTGTACATTATAGAAGAATTCCGGCACAGAATTAACACATCAGTCACGTCACATATTTACCCTTTTTCTTTGTTGACAGCATTTAATTTCTATTCTCTCAGCCAATTTCAGTTATACGATGATAGAGCGTTATCAACGACAGCCTCCCTGTTCTGCATTAGATCCTCAGACCTTACTCATCTCACGGCTGAAGCTTTCTACCTTTCTACCAACCTTGCCTATTTCCCCCACAGGCTGTTCTTGGTGTAGATGCTCGTAAGATTCACTGTGTGGTTGCTAAACTGTTGATTCCTCCCACCAACCCCCACCCCCTACCCTCTCAGTCCCCCAGAGATCCTCATTCAGGAGCTAAGTTTTGGCAACAACCACAACCACAACCACCACCACCACAACTGCATTTTCTTATTAAAAAAAGCCTCAGGATATTTTAATGTAAGTTCTCTGACAATACTTTGAGAAACAGTTTTCTAGATTTTCCAACTTTAACGTACCTATGATTCACGGGAAGTCTTACTAAAACGCGGACTCTGATTCCCTGCAGGTCCAGGATGGGAGTTGATTTCCAGCATTTCTAACAGGTTCCCAGGTAACGTGAACGTAACTGGTCCGTAGGCAACACCTGAGGTGGGAAGCTTGTAAAATCCCGTGCTTCGGCGCTATCACAGATCAGGTGTTTTTCTAAATCAGGTACTTTTCTAGCACCAGGACTTTGCTAAAGCTCCCAGGTGATTCCGGTACACGGCTCGGTGCTAGGCTGCGAAGCCGGTAGCCACTGCCAGGTGGCAACAATAGCTTCTGACTACAGACTTTCCCCAGCTATAGATTCCCAGTAACTGATATTTCAAAAGAAGAGATGACTAATTTCAAAGGAGTGAAATTTTTTAAAAAATTACGATTATTTGACTGCCTCAAAGAACACTGGAATTACTGTCCACTATATTATTTCCAGCTACTTAAAAACTGACAGTTGTGTGTTGGTGAGGATGTGATAAAAAAGGACCCCTTGTACACTGCTGGTGGGAATGTAAATCGGTGCAGTCACTGCGGAAAATAGTGTGAAGGTTGCTCAAAAAATTAAAAACAGAAGTGCCATATGATCCAGTAATTTCACCAGTGGGTATTTACCCAAAGAAAACAAAAACACTAATTTGAAAGGATATATGCAGCCCTATGTTCACTGCAGCATTATTTACAATAGCCAAGATATGGAAGCAGCCGTGAGTCCGTCGATAGCTGAATGGATAAAGAAGATATTATATGTAGTGTGTGTGTGTGTGTATGTGTGTGTGTGTTTGTGTATACATGTCCCATGAGATATTACACAGCCATAAAAAAGTGTGATTGTGCCATTTGCAACAACATGGATGGACCTATAGGGTATTATGTTAAATGAAAAAGTCAGATTGAGAAAGACAAATACCGTATGATTTCAATCATATGTGAAATCTAAAAAAAAAAAAAAAACCCAAATGAATAAACAAACAAAAAACAGAATCAGACCTGTAAACACAGAGAACAAACTGATGGTTGCCAGAGGGATGGAGGATGGAGAGATGCCCAAAATGGGTGAAGGGGAGTGACAGACACAGGCTTCCAGTTACGGGATGAATGAATCGCAGGACTAAAAGGTACAGAGCAAGGAGTAGAGTCGATGGTATTGTAATAGCGCTGTGTGGGGACAGATGGCAGCTACATTTGTGGCGAGCATAAGGTAATGTTAAAATTTGTCAAATCGCTGTTGTCGACCTGAAACTAATATAATATTGTGTGTTAACTACACTCAAATAAAAAAAATCAATGAAAAAAGTGGCAATTGTGGATAGACCTTATGTTTTTGTCATTTGAGAGTCAGAATTTAGTATGATATTTTTCTCCTTTATATCGACTTATTCCTGATTTCTGAGCTTCTTACTGTACAGGAGAACCCGAGGAGTAGTGGTTCTGAGACAGCTAGATAGCCTTCCATATACTCCTGTGGGTCACCAACGATTAGAATGTAAAACACATCGGGGCCGTCTCATACTCAGCACCATTATCCTCGATTTCCCTCAGTTTTCCCCAGCTGAGGACGCATCTTGGTCAGGAGCCATCTTCTGGCAGCTGGTATTTGATTATTCTGCCCAAATCTGGAGTCCAGTTTCCAGCTCTTTACTCCCCTCCCATTCTCTTTGTGTCTTTTCCTTTCACCAAATGATTCATCAACAAGAAATCTATTTACATAATTAAACTGTGATTTCTATAACCCCCACCTGCCTGTGTGTAGCTTCAAAGGGGTTTCTTCCAAGACATTTGCTTACAGGAAGGAGCCAACCTTCTTTACTTCAGTTCCTGATTACTAAAGGGGATAATACCTGTGGAAAGTACCTTGTAGTCATATTATGCTGGGTCCCCTCATTGTTGCTGGTAGTAGTGGGAACTCAAGAGAAGTCTTCTGAGGTGACCAGAAGTAGCGTGTGGGAGATAATCAAAACATTTGTCTAAAACAAGAATTTGTTTTAAAAATGATGTAAGGTATCAAAATGTTGTGTTTTTTAAAGTTTATTTGTTTATTTATTTATTCATTTATTTCTAAGTGATCTCTACACCTAGCGTGGGGCTTGAACTCACAACCCTGAGATCAAGGGTCACATGCTTTTCCAACTGAGCCAGCCAGATGACCCCAGCTTGTCACATTTTAACCGGAAACATGTGTAGACATAGCTGACATTCAGCCAGCATGCACTGGTGCACCTGTGCAATCATTTGAGTATCCTTTCTGCGGGACAGGCATTTGTTCTGATTGGTCAGGGTCAAGATCCTGGTTGTTAAGATATTTGGACATCATCCCTCTATATTCATCAATCTTTTGACATAGGATCAAAACCATTTCTTGACTATAGGTCTTCTGATAGGAATTCTGATTCTTTCTTCCCATTAGCCACCCCCATAAGCTAGCATCCTGAATTTCCAATTTCAGTATCTTCAGTGTACCTTGAGCACTGAAGGTCAGTTAAAATGCAGTGCAGACATCACAATTTTAAGGTTCCACCCCCCCCCAAACTTTTAGAACAGCTCACCCTGATCTCATTTAACAGCAATTCTTAAATCTCACCATAATGAGTCTTGACGAAGCATTCAACCTAGTTGTCGTAGAATCAACAACTTTCTTTTCATACTCATGTTTATATTCTATGGGCTTACATAATATCTGGTTAAATTATGCAATTATGAGAACTAACACAATGGTCATAAATGTTTGGGAACAAATGCAACTGATCCTGGTCAACATATAATTCAACTGGTGGGAATGGAAATCTGTAGGCACGCTAAAATTTAGCCTGCTAGTTCCAAGGGTTCAGTCTGCCAGGGACATGGATGTTCGGTAGAAACACATGAACAGGTTGGTATGCCATCATTTTCTACCTACAAAACCAGCAGTTCAACATGGTCCAGCCAGTGTATTTTACAGAGTGATGAGTTTAGTGCAGGTCAACCAAGGCAGCTTCAATTATAATGTTATAAAAGCAAAACAAACAAACAAACAAAGCTGCTAATTTATTTATTTACTTACTTATTTACCTCTTTACTTATTTATTTGAGAGAGAGAGAGAGAGAGGTGGGAACAGGGAGAGGAGCAGAGGAAGAGGGAGAGAGAATCCTTGAGCAGACTACCTGCTGAGTGTGAGATAAAAGTGGGGTTGGGTGTGGGGCTCCATCCCAGGACCCTGAGATCATGACCTCAGTGGAAACCAAGAGTCAGACGCTTAACAGACTGAGCTATCCAGGCGTCCCAGAGCTGATTTTCAACACAGTGCTTCCTCTTTAAGATTTTTGGACTATACTTATTAATGGTGCTTATCCTTCTGCCAAGCATTTCACAAAAGCCTTCCTCTGACCTTAAAAGAAAAGTTCAAAAAAATGCTATTGTTAAATAAGCTTGGGAAATACCACAAACCGTACCCCTCTAGGAGATTCATAATGCTCATCAGCATATTAAAGGCTCTGAGAAGTCCTGTAGCAAAGGCCTTTATTTAACTTTGTTTACCTTAGGGTTTCATAAACTTAACAAAGGTAGGCCGTTTCATATAACATCTAATCCTGAAGAGCTAATGTTTAATGAAACAAACACACTTTAGTAAACACTACCAACTAGCATTAAAGAAAGTATTAATCTGATTTTGCAGTAGATTAAACAAATACCATCTTAATATCAGTTTGAAACAGCACAATTTGTGCAGGTGTCCCAAAGCACTATACACATTTCATTTAGTGGTAATGTTCTCTCCTGTACAAATAGAGAAACAAAGGTATAAAGAAGCACTAGGTTGCGTGCCAGAGTACACACAAGATTGAGACAAACTGGAACCATAGCCCGCATGTCTGAACAATGAGTCCTAAACTGTGTTTACAAACAGAACCAAACTGCAAATTGTAGCCACTCACGCTTTCTAACTGAAGTCTCCATTTAAGTGAAGTTCTGCCTTGGTGATTGAATTTTCATTTAATGAAATTTAATTGAACACACTTATAAAACAAAAACATTAATTTTTGGTAATTTTCACATATTTACCTCCCCAGGGATGGTCAACAGCCCCTTTTACCTGCACGGTGGAGAAGGTGGTGGAGACTCTGCCCCTCACTTAGATAAACGTCTTATTGAGGAGTAGATGATATTTCTCCATGTGATTTTACCATCGAATCAGTTAAACATAAGAACTAAGGTATGGGGCGCCTGGGTGGCTCAGTCGTTAAGCGTTTGCCTTCAGCTCAGGGCGTAATCCCAGGGTCCTGGGATTGAGCCCCACATCAGGCTCCTCTGCTGGGAGCCTGCTTCTTCCTCTCCCACTCCCCCTGCTTGTGTTCCCTCTCTCGCTGGTTGTCTCTCTCTCTGTCAAATAAATAAACAAAATCTTAAAAAAAAAAAAAAAAAAAAAGAACTAAGGTAAACAGTGTAGTCCTTGAACCAGAAATAGAAGACAAAGCTTTGGAGCTCATGGGACAGAGGAACGTTGACCTACATATCAGATTGCTGGTGACTTGCATCAATAATTGAGAGCAGGGACTCTATAAAATCTCCAGCAGCGGCAGGGGTTCGTGGATCTACTGTCCTAGCTCAGAAGCTCATTGATAAAACAAGACATGAATGTATGGCTTTCTGTTGGCGAGATTCCGATCTTGAGAGAACGAGTCTCAGTCACTCGTAAGGCTACAGAGATTTATGTGTTCTGAAATTTGTCAGCATAATAGGTGTTTCCCAGCATTTTGGAATTGAGTGCTACGTGACAGAGGAATGACTTTTACAGCATACCTGCCAGCCCCCTCTGCAGGGGTGGGAGGTGGGGAACGGCAGATTTACAGAGATCCTCGCTCTATGTACGTTACCTTCGGGTGCCGCCCCCGCCAGCGAGCCGCATCGCCTCGGTCACAAACAATCTCTGTTATTTCAGAATGCTGCAGTGCTTTCCCTCAAGGCCGAGCCAGAGTTGTCAAATAGAGATGAAGAGCCTTTTGGCAAAAAAAGTGCTCTTAAAATGTTTACCTTCTCATACCTAATGGTTTTAGATCATATCTTATTAGCCTAGGAGACCATTATATAAAGTACAGTTAAGATCTCCTTGACATTTTCTAGGAGTTCCAATTCAGCTTTGCTAATGGCTATAACTTCATTGCCTTTTTTTTAAATTTAATGCCATACAGTGTTGGAAATGCAGTTTATAATAATGTGGACTACCCAGGGTGCGCTCGCGGTAATTACACAGAATGTCAACGGCCTCTCAAGCTGGATCCTGTGTTGATTGCATCTTGTGACATTTTCATTTGGTCAGCTCGTTGGAATTACACCTCTACAGGCAGGCTCCTACGCCTCCAACACTGTGCAGTTTGATCTTGTCTGTTGAGTTTAACGTTCCCCGATTATAGAAACGAAGTAGAGCTGGGCCTAAGAAGAGCATCATTGTTTCCACGGCCAGTATCCCACCCATGCTGTCAGCAACTTTCTTTCAAGAAACATCTAGTGAGCGTCTAGTAGATATTCAGCCCTGTTTTAGGACTAAGGACACAAAGCTTGATAAGGTCCTCTCCTGCTGTCACTCAATGTGTCCAAGCAAAAAAGTACAGAACCATCTTTCCACCAGCAGAAAACCTTCTTCACAGAAGAGAAACCCCACAGGAGTTAAAATTTGAACCACAGGGTTCTATTCCATATCCTGTTTTTCTTTTTTCTTTTCTCTTTTCTTTTCTTTTCTTTTCTTTTCTTTTCTTTTCTTTTTTTTCTTTTTTCTTTTCTTTTCTTTCTTTTTCTTTCTTTCCTCCCTCCCTCTTTCTTTTCTTTCTTTCCTTTTCTCTCTTTCTTTCTTCTTTCTTTCCCTTCCTTCCTTCCTTCCTTCCTTCCTTCCTTTCCTTTCCTTTCCTTTCCTTTCCTTTCCTTTCCTTTCCTTTCCATTTTTTCCTCTCTGGGCCCATGCTGTCCAGAACTCTAGTTATAAATATGCTTTATGTGGACCATGATTTGGTAAATAAATAGCCAAAATTTACATGGTGCCCATGCTCTACTGGGTTCTGTTATAACCTTTTGTACATAATCTACACAATAAATCTATATGGCAGATATTATCATCATCTTACAGACAAGGAAACTGAGGCACAAAGAGGTTTTGTTTGTTTTGTTTTGTTTTAAGTCTCACACAGCGAGTGAAGGGAGAACCTGAAGTTTGAACTTTGATTATTTGAGAAGAGCCTGATACGGCTCTGCCATTAGGAGGAAAGTCCTGATAAAGGATCAGTACGGTAAATTCAACACTATAATCCCCAGAAGATGATTAACACAAGTCATAAAACCAGGATGGCTGAAAACAAAGAGGGTCGGGGCAAGAAGAGAACACAGACTTTTCCCTCGGCCATCCCTGCTTCAGTACCTGTGGCACCAATCCCTTTGTAAAGAGGGGTGGGGGTTAAAACGATAACAGCCCTGTATGTGATTCGCATGTTGTTTTAAATATACTAACGCTTAGGTTGACTGTTTAGTGTATGCTATAGTTGATCCCAAGGGAGAGATTCACGCAATCAAGCTAATTAATTTTGTTCTACTTATAAAGTTCTGAAATAAAGGAACTTCTTCCGGTGTTATTAAAGCAGAAGCCTGAACAGGCAAGGGGCCCCATCTAGCAACAGCTGCCAGGATTCTGGGGAGGGATGTGGGCCCCTCTTACAGAATCTGATGAAATCAAGTTCTTTCCGGTGTAGGACTTCTCCATTTTATATGTACAACTTATTATTTTGATAATAAATTAAAAGAAGGAAGCCAGAGGAAGGAGCAAATTATATTATGCTCCCAGTAGACTAAGGAGAGGCTGCACATTTGGAAATGCTCACCTGTTTTTCAACCCATTCTGAATCTGGAGGGAAGGGGTGAATAGGCCAATAGGTTAACTGGTCAGGTTAACACTAGATCTCAGAAAGTCTCAATTAGATGCTGGGAAGTGTTAAACCATTGATCAAAGAGATGTCCTGCCTGTTACCCAAGAATTGCTGGGGTTAGAATTTCTCTTTACGGTATCGATCATATTTTTTACTTGCTAGACGGGTTAAAGAACAGGTTTGGTCCTGTCCCTAGATTTCTTCAGGGCTAAAATGTGAAGAAAAAACCTGTATAACAGTTGTGTTTATTCGAATGGGCTCCTATGTAGTTCTCACTGCCTTTGAATAAAATTTATTACATTTCACTTATGGTCTTTTTAAGCTAGTCGATTATCTTTTTTTCTGACTGCGAATCCATTGGAGTCTAGCTAAAATAAGCTCCAACATTTATTTATGATTTTCTTAGCCACTGAGTTAGATTTTTTTGGTCATGTTTTAGATACTACCATGCTGCAGGTTATTGGTTATAAAACTTTTATATATTTTTATAATGATCTTGACTAAAAAACGTCATGTTCTATCACTATATTTGAAAGAGTCATAGATACATAGAAAAAAAGATGAAATATGTTTGAGAAGTTCCTTTTTTGCCATATATTTATATAGGAAAGGATTTTTACTATGTTTCATTATATTTAGTTATAGCTGGCTTTACAATCTCAGATCTATGTTGAACACCAAGCGTATAAAATTTCAAAGCAATCTTCTAAACTTCTATAAGTTAATATAATGTGGATATACTTACTGTATTAAAAATAAAATGAAAATGTGGGGTCTTACGAAGGATGAAAGAAGAAAAAATAAAATACTACCTTAAAGTATTCATTCAGATGAGAAGGGTAAACTAAGTCACTGCCTTTTACTCTTGATTAAATGATTGAGTACCTAGGACAAATAACCATGAAATCATAAGAAAATAAGATGTCCTGGCATCACTGAGATGCGCTATGATAGCATTCATGATGAGAAAAAATGACATAAAAGGTGTACGTTTCTCAAAAGAAACAGATCTAGAACCGTATGCCAAAAGTCAGACATCTGCTATGTTTGTGAAAACGTGTTGGCTGAGACAATTAAGTTTTATGCATTTTACTATGTTAATTATTTTCTGAAAAAGGTATACATTGTTTAGAAACTTATGAAATGGTGACTAGAAGCACACTGATGAGCATTTACTGAAAATTTTTAATATTTTTAAAATATATACAGCTATATTGAGTGTTTTATGCACAGTTGTATGAATCTTAACACACGGATAGATCGATGAGGCACAAAAGAGGGACAGCTGACTGAGCACAGGTGAAGGCACCCCGGAGATTCAGAGTTCTCCCTACTGATTGCCACGACCAACCTAGTGCAGGCCCTGTAGAGGAATCCCACTGATACTGCTGCCACCAACCATATCTGTTACGTTGCTGATGCCCTTCGAACGATCCCTCACCAGGATCCCTCACGGATCATGCCCCCACGACAGCTGTCTGTGGTGTCTGTCCTGGAGCCATGAATGTCCGGGACACTAGTTTCTCTGTAAGGCTGGCTTGATCTTCCAGAACTCCCAGCAATGTCTTTCATCACTGCCAACATTTCTAAACTGCGGCTGCCACTTTGCACTCCTAACATTTTGAGCTATTTTTAGGAAGTCCTTCCCCAATTATTTTGGTTTGTTTTGATTTTTTTGACCTTTTGATTGACACATCATGTTTTTGGGGTCAAGGATTCTTTAGTCACTCGGCCAAATATCTAAGCGGCAGGCGTGGCATGGCTCTCACGACCCTTCTCCCTCTCCAACATCAGCCCTGTGCCGTTGAGTCATTCTCTATCACTTAGAATGAGTCTTTTCATAGGATCCCCCTTGGCCCTTCATTCAGCCTTGAAGGGCTCACCTCCGTGATCCCACAGGCTTGTCCAGATTTGTGGGATCCTATGGGCACACAGCATCACTGGCCAGATTTGTCTATTCTCCCGAGATTAGTTACATTCCACATTTCTATTAGGCAGTCAATAACATTCTCAATAGACTTGATTCCCATATTTTAAAAGAATAATATTAGCGAGGATTTATTTAGCACCTTACATATTGCAGGCATTGTCCTAGGTCCTTTGTAGGCATCATCTCATTCAAAACTCCCAACCCTGGGTGGAAGTGCTTTTGTTGTCCCCAGTTTACAGATGAAGAAACGGATACTCCGAAAGGTTAAATACCTCCCCAAGATCACACACCAAGAGTGCATATCATGGCTACACATGAAGTCGATAAGGGGATGCTCCAGACTGATGTAATTTTATCTTAAATACTGTTTTGAAATTGACATCCTTGTGTCTAATGGCAGTTTTTCTAGGCTTGGCTTCGTCATTTTCACATTGTTTCCCAACTTATGTTCTTTTGCAGAACAGAATTTTGTTAAAGAAAATATTTCATAAGGAAGCTCATACAGTAAAATTACATAAAAATGTGATCTCTCCGGAGTTTCATGTCCAACTTGCCCCCCCGTTTGGTTAAGCATGCTGGAAAATGCTCTCTTAGCTGGAATGGAATTGCTCTTTTAAGAATCAGAGACAAACTCCAACAAACAGTAAAGCATTATTTCTCTTTACACTACTAGTGGAAACCTCAGGTCAACAGAAGTACCTCGGGAGCTCAGTGGGGGAAATTAAGCATTGTGTGACTCGGAGGGGCCTGCTGCCCCCTTTCACCTGAGCCAGGAAATGGGAAGTTCCACGGCCCAGGTCTGCAAATCTTCTGTCTTGTTGTTTGGCAACCTGCGTGTGTTAATCATTCACCTCAAGGATTTCTTAAAGAGTACTTATTCCCAAAATAGAGAAGTGGAAGTCAGCCTATACCACTGGGCAATAATTCCGTCTCCTGTAATTTTCCCATAGGACTAAGTCTGATCAATGTCACTGTTGTTGAAATTCTGCAAGTGAGCCAACCATAGAGTGCAATCCCCCCCTGGCGCCCTCCCTCTTGTGTTCATGTACTTTGTAACCTGAGGAGAAGTTTCCATGAGGAAGCAGCGTCTATGTTGAAGTGACTGAGTGATGTATGGAAGATCTCAAACACAGAGGCTGCCTTTAGACTTGAAAAAAGAATAAAACCCTGTTGTGTCCACGACTGACCTGTGCAAGTAGAATGCTAAATGTTTTCCTTTGCAGAGACGCTGGCAAAAGTTCATTCCCTCAGGTGAGGGTCTCACAAGATGCCCACTGTTCTCGGCTCTGACGCCCCCATGGTGATAGATCCGCCTAAATAACACTGCCCATGAGGGCTTTTCATCCCTTGGCAATGATGCTCATTCATGACTGTGGGCAGCACTCTTTGCTTGACTTAGGGAAAGATTTCCTACTGTATTGGTGCCTGCCTAAATATCAGCTAAATATAAACCAAAAAAAAAAAAAAAAGGAGAATTGAGTTAATTACCCATCATTCTGGTTAGATTTAGATTATTGGAAACAAAAGCAAATTGGTTTTACTTCATTTTTTTCTAGAGTATTTCTTCAAAGCCATATAACTGCAAAAGTAGTTATACCTGAGATTAAAACTGTTGAAGCTTCCCCCTCATTTCTTCTTCACTCAAGATTATTTTTTGTCTCTCCCATTTCAATTTAATTATGGAAATTAGTACAATTATGTGGACATTTCCAAAACCACACCACTTAATAGAATTGAATCAAGAAGGAAGAAGAAAAATATTTTACTGGAAAGTTTTTCACACTTGACAGATGATGTTTACGTTTATTTATTTCCTAGAAGGCTTGCCTGAAATCTAACTTGCGATCTAATTTTGAGGTTCTTGTTTTGGGTACTGGTGCTTAGACCATGTAAGGATATATTACATTATTATATTAATAAATTATTAAATTCCATTTATATTAAATTCCATTTAATCTTTATCTTTGGAACCAACTTGGTTCCAAATGAAGGAGAAATTTTTATCACAAGCATAGTCTACTTCCATAGAAATCAGGATCCTGGATCCCCACATCCATTACCCCAGGGACTTTCCCCTTCTCTTTACGTATGGGTGAAATTGCATTAGAAGGACTTGGGAGGGCTGCTAAGGTGGGATATTGGAGTCCTTGTTTATCTTGAATAGGCATCATGTTCAGTCCCTGACACAGGAAAATAAACTTTAGCTGAATGAATAGGTAAAGGACATATCCATCCAGAGAAATAATCGTTACTTTGCTTAATTTGTTAGATTTTGCCTGTTGACGGTTTTATTCTCAGATGAATGGCTGTGTCATTAAATGCTGGCTGTTCTTCCCACTGGGAGCTCGTCATTCTGAGGCCATACTAGAAAGTCTAGAAAGCGAACAGCTCCTGGGGGCTCCAGTGGGCCCAGCCTGGGGCCACACGCTTTACACATAATTACGCATCCGTACCACCACCCTCCAGAGTTAAAATAAGTTTTATTTTTTAAAAGATTTATTGATTGATTGATGATTGATTTTGGACGGGGAGGGGCAGAGAGAAAGGGAGAAAGACATTTCAGCAGACTCCAAGCTGATCATGGAGCCAAGGTGGGGCTCCACCCCAAGACCCTGAGATCATGACCTGAGCTGAAACTAGGAGCCAGGTGCTCAACCAACTGCACCACCCGGGGGGCCTCAAAATAAGTTCTATTATTATCCTCATTTTTAGATGAGGAATTTGAGTCACCGAGATATTTGAGTGTGTATTAAATTTGATTGATGGGGAAGGTGGGACAGAAGGAAAAGGGAGCTGACAAGCATTGAGTGCCTAGTACCTGCTAGGCATAGTACACTCGATGCTTAGTTGAAACCCAAAGAAATACCTAGAGGAAGGGATTTTAGCCCTCTTTTAGGCAGGAAGACAATGTTCTGAGAAATAAAATCGTTTCCTGAATATACTTAGCTAGAAAAGGAGAGTTGGAGATAAATCCAGGATTGCTCAGAATGTCTCTACTCAAGATACACGATGGATCCGATCAGCAGGCTCCCAGCATCCTGTGTGCAAGTTCACCTGACGTCTACGGAAGTAGACTGCGCTTAGATCATAAATGTCTCCTCCATTTGGAACCACGTTGACTCTAGAAATAAAGCGTAAATGAGATTTGTATTAGTTTCCTAAGGTTGTTGTAAGAACCTGTCACAAACTGGGTGGTTTAAAGAACTAAAACTTGTTGTCTCACAATTCTGGAGGCTGGAAGTTCAAAATCGAGGCATCAGCAGGATTAGTTTTCTCCGAGGGCTGTGAGGGAAAGATCCCTTCAAGGTCTCTCTCCTTGGCTTGCAACAGCCCTCTTGTCTTCTCACTGTGTTTCTTTGTATTGTCTTTGCTCTATGCTTGTCTGCTTCTGTCGAAATTTCCCCTTTTTATAAGGACAACAATCATATTGGATTAAGACCCACCCCAATAACCTCATTTTAACTTGATTCCCTCTGTAAAGACTCTTCCTCTAAATAACGTCACATTCTGAGGTACAAGGAGTTATGACACCAACATATCCTTTTTCTGGAGAAGAGACACAACTCAACCCATAACAGAATTTAACCTCCGACTTTATGTAAGCCTGTGGTGGGGCCCAGGACTCTGGATACTTTTGAAGCATCTCACTTGACATTTGATCCTGATATTCAGGCTTGGTTGAGCACCAACCACTGACTAAGAAATGAAAACAAAAGAAATAAACACAGACAGCACCTGACTCTAGACACTAGAACACACAACATTAAAATTTTTCTCCTAGCCGAGAGGTGTGCTGCATTTCCCCAGTGCCTGAGACCCCAGGAAGAAAAAGGACATCTTGCTTGGGTCTCCTACCCGTAAGCTTCTAGTCTCACAGACACAGTGGTTGGCATCCCTTCCCACTCTGGAGCAGTGCTGAGGGTGGGCTTCTATTATAACTGGAAGAGCTCTGCTGGTCTGCTGCTTAAGCAGGGGGATCTGCATTGCCTTATCTTCCTTACCTTCTTCAAATCCAGCACCGTAGCAACTGGTTTCCACACTGCTTGTGCTTATCTTTCACTGATAAGCTGTACTCCCTCTTAGAACGTTTGCTTTCTCGTTTTGCCTAGGTGGCATGTAAGATAAATGTAATTTGGATATTCACTTGATCTCCTGATGTGGGACACAAGGCAGAACCCAGGAGACACCTTTAGTACAAAGATTCAGGTGCACATTTATCTGGAAATATTTTCAATGGTCAAGGACATGTGTTCTCTGTAATAAGATTCTGAAAGCTCACAAGAAAAAAAGATAAGAAAGATCTCTGAGGCCAAATTGGTGGTAAATATCACATTGTTATCTCTGCTGATAACTTGCTGCTTATTATGGGATGTGCACTATAATGGTGATGGGGTGAGTGAGGAACTGAGAGAAACTGGAAAATACTAAAATGAGGGGAGGATTATTATTTTGTATACGTGGGGTGCCCATGTACACATGAGAGAGAGAGAGAGAGAAGAAACCCTTTAGAAGTATTTTTGACACATTCACAGCCTGCTCCTAGAATGCATGAAGGTCTAAGTAAGTCAACAATATCTCCTGAGAGTCTTCAATTCAGGAAAATCTGTTTTGTTTTTGTTTTTGTGGGGTTTTTCTTGTTTGTTTTTTTGTTTTTTGGGGGGTTTTTGTTCCTTTTTTCTGGGTAAGACTTATTTTTGATAATATATGATATGAAATGGTATGTTGTAATTTAAATATTCATTCCTTCAATACTAATGGTATTGTCTTTTAAAATGAGTATGAGCTATTTGAGTTTTGTCCTTCTGTGAAATTCCTGTCTGTATGTTTTTTTTAATTTAAATTCAATTAGCCAATGTATGGTACATCATTAGTTTTTGATATACTGTTCAATGATTCATTAGTTGCGTGTAACACCAGTGCTCATCACATCACGAGCCCTCCTTATTGCCCATCGCTGAGTTACCCCATCCCCCTACCCACCTCCCTTTCCACGACCCTCAGTTTGTTTCCTGGAATCAAGAGCCTCAGTTGGTGTTTCTCCCTCTCTTATTCCCTCCCTACTTTTATTGCCCTCTGCACTATTCTGTATGTTCCACATATGTTTTGTTTTGTTTTACTGCAGGACCCTAAAACCCATAGTTCCTAAAGGCAGGAGATTTCCTAGTAGTTGGAAACACAGTCACCGATTCCAGATCCCCCAAAGTCTGATTTGTCTCACTTTCCTGATGTCCTATGTATAGATCCATCTCCCCCTGATGATGGACAGAAAGAATAACCTTATTTGTTTATGTGAGATCCGCTCCTGACTCTGACTGGTGAGGCTTGGACTTTGTACGTCCTAAATGAAAAATCATGTCAGAACACAACCCAGTCACCTCCACATTCACACGATGTCATGGGTGTGTCGAGAGTTCACAGTCTCAGGGTCCATTTTCATTCATCCATAATATTATTTCTAGTGTGGATTGTAATCGTTAGTTTTTTGCCTTTATGAATCTTGGGAAATGAGGCCTACTCAATATGTTAGGAGGGATAGAAGTATGTTCAGATTTGGATGGGAGGGGCTCAGAGACAAGGTGCTAACGACCACAGGACTCAGTCAACCAGATGTTAGTATCCATATCGCTCTCCTCCCAGCTCCTGACTATCCATAGGTATCAGCAATTATCAGAAGATATAGCCTAGTTAATCCAATTTCCCAAGGTCCAGCCCCAACTCTTCTCTCTCCAGACCTTTCCACTTTTACAGCAGATCATTTTCATGTGTAACTTTTCAGAATTACATGAGAGACTCAGAATGGGTGAAAGACCTAGATGTGAGATAGGAATCCATCAAAATCCTACAGGAGAACACAGGCAGCAGCCTCTTTGACCTCAGCTGCAGCTTCTTCTTGGTAGACATGTCTCCAAAGGCAAGGGAAACAAAGGCAAAAGTGAACTATTGGGACTTCAAGATAAAAAGGTTTTGCACAGCAGAGGAAATAGTCAACAAAACCAAAAGACAACCAACAGAATGGGAGAAGATATTTGCAAATGTCTTATCAGATAAAGGGCTACTATCCAAAATCTATAAAGAACTTATCAAACTCAACACCCAAAGAACAAAGAATCCACACAGGAAATGGGCAGAAGATATGAACTGACATTTCTCCAAAAAAGACATACAAATGGCCAATAGACACGTGAAAAAATGTTCAACATCACTTATCATTCAGGGAAATACAAATGAAAATCACAATGAGATACCACCTCACACCAATCAGAATGGCTAAAATTAACAAGTCAGGAAATGACAGATGTTGGTGAGGACGGGGAGAAAGGGGAACTCTCTTACACATTGGTGGGAATGCAAGCTGGTGCAGCCACTCTGGAAAACAGTATGGAGGTTCCTCAAAAAGTTAAAAATAGAGCTATCCTATGACCCAGCAAATGCACTACTGGGTATTTACCCCAAAGACACAAATACAGTGATCCAAAGGGGCACCTGCACCCCAGTGTTTATAACAGCAACGTCCACAAGAGCCAAACTATAGAAAGAGCCCAGATGTCCATCGACAGATGAATGAATAAAGATGTGGTGTATATATCTATCTATGTTTATATCTATATATCTCTATCTCTCTCTCTCTATCTATCTATGATGGAATATTACTTGGCCATCAAAAAATGAAATCTCACCATTTGCAATGACATGGATGGAACTAGAGGATATTATGCTAAGTGAAATAAGTCAACCAGAGAAAGACAATTATCATGATTTCACTCATATGGGGAATTTAAGAAACAAAACAGAGGAGCATAGGGGAAGAGAGGGAAAAATTAAATAAGACATAATCAGAGAGGGAGAATGACCATAAGAGTCTCTTAACCACAGAAAACAAACTGAGGGCTGCTGGAGAGGATGGGGGTGGGGGAATGGGGTAACTGGGTGATGGGCTTTAAGGAGGGCATGTGATGTAATGAGCACTGGGTGTTATATAAGACTGATGAATCACTGAACTCTACCCTTGAAACTAATGATACATTATAATTTAATAAACTGAATTTAAATAACTTTTAAAAAATTAGAAAAAATAATTACATGAGAGAGCAAGATGCAAGTTTTATTCTTTCAATCACTCGTCTTAGTGAAATTAAAGCAGGCATTTCTCCTTTTTATACAATACATACCAGTACTTATTTGTCCTCTTTGGTAAATGATTCCTATAACTGAACTCCCAAATCAAGGTGGTTTTTTGTTTTTTTGGGTTTTTTTGGGCTAATAATGATTTAATTATCTTATGTTTTGAAATGTTTGAAAATATCAGTGGGATATGAATTGATTCAGAAAGAGGTACATTCTCTCAATTTTTTAATCAACAGGGTAAAAATATTTGGCCCTATTTACCAATTCTCCAGATTTCAATAGTTTTTTTCTCTGATAAGGCATGAGGGTATGAGAAGCTTTGAGGTATAGAAAAAAGTATAGCAATTAGTGACGTGTAACTAATAATACGCTACCGTGTGGTTCAAAGGGGGTTTATGATATTTTCTGTGTCTGTGATATGTTTATCCATCTTGTCTCCTTACACATGTTCTGGGAAGGTTAGGGACTGTGGTTTATTATGCATTAAAGAAACTGGCTGATTACGGGTACAAAAAGAATGTACATGCATTTTCTTGTGTATATTTTATCTAGTCAATAGGAAAGAACCTTGTTTTAAAGGTGATGATATTATTTACAAAGAAACCATATATTAGATTTCCCTAAGGGGCATTTTTGATAAGAAACACCACTCCAGTTCTGGGCACGCAGCCCTGTAGATATATAAAAAGAAATTCAGTCTTGGCATTAGTTGTGATAATTTGTAAATATTGAACAAAAGCAAAACTTCCAAGTGGTAATTGTTCGACAATATACAAAATGTAAGAAAAGCTTCACTAACTTCCCAGAAGGAAAAATATAAGGATTTAGGAATAGAATTAATACTCACTTTTGAATCAGAGGTTTCTATTGAAGTGGAATAAGGAGAATCCAGAATATTTGTGCGGTAAAGGCACAGATTTCCTCATATTTGGGGTCAAACAATGTTTTACTTAATTCATAGTGGTAGCTGGGGCATCTCGTCACTGAAAGGATCAACACAGGGTTAAAGAAGTTGTAACAATTTCATATTTTAAAAAATTGTGAAATTTAATAAAATCAGAATTAATTACATATGAAAAGTGACAATCAGCCAAAATTTGTATCTGATTATTTTGTGGTTGCAATCCACATTATGGGGACATCTGTAAGGATAGCAGGAACAAGCAACAGTGATAGAAACCTGAGTTTGCAGATGTGTGCTGTGATACCTGTTTCCCTTTTCCTCCATACATTATTCCTAAACCAGGTTACAGTAATATTGACTAGTGAACTATGGAGTTATTTCGAAACCTAGCATTGCTTGCTTTCTAGTGCTCCTTTTAATAGTACACAGCAGAAATTTACCTCTGCAGAATGTAAAGCTACAAGAAGAAAATTAGAGCCAGATGGGGGGTGGGGGAAGTGTCTAGGAACTATAGTTCCAGACAAGTCTGAAATTCCTTTTAAAATAGCTAATTAGGGGCTCCTGGGTGGCTCAGTCAGTTGGGCGTCTGTCTTTGGCTCGGGTCATGGTCTCAGGGTCTCAAGCCTCGCATCCGGCTCCCTGCTCAGCGGGGAGCCTGCCTCTCCCTTTCCCTCTGCTCCCCTGCTCCTGCCCTATCTCAAATAAATAAATAAAAATCTTAATAAAATAAAATAAAATAGCTAATTAAACAAACAAAAAATTTGAATCTAAACTCTGCTTACAAAGCCATTCTTGGAGTAGTTTAGTAAGACCATGGAGGTTCCAAAGAACATGGGTGGCAATCTCCAGCATCAAAGCTGCATGTTTGCTATTCCCTCGCGGCCCCTCAGTAGTGAGATCCCACCCTACATGAAGCTGTGTACATTTCTTTAAGAAAATGAGTTTCCATGTTTGAGCCTACACCCACTAAAAGGAGATCAGAAATGTGTGAAATGCCAGAGGAAGAAAACTCGCATGTACAAGTTGCGGTTTCAAAATTGGCCTGTAAGCAAGCAGAGAACGGATCACAGAGATCTGAGGAAATATTTTTTTAAATTTATTTTTATTTATTTATTTTTTTTGATGTAAGTTTCGATGATTCATTAGTTGCGTATAACACCCAGTGCACCATGCAATACGTGCCCTCCTTACTACCCATCACCGGTCTATCCCAATCCCCCACCCTCCTCCCCTCTGAAGCCCTCAGTTTGTTTCTCAGAGTCCATAGTCTCTCATGCTTCATTCCCCCTTCTGATTACCCCCCCTTTCTTTATCCCTTTCTTCCCCTACCGATCTTCCTAGTTTTTATGTTTCATAGATGAGAGAAACCATATAATTGTCTTTCTCTGCTTGACTTATTTCACTTAGCATTATCTCCTCCAGTGCCGTCCATGTTGCAGCAAATGTTGAGAACTCGTTCTTTCTGATAGCTGAGTAATATTCCATTGTATATATGGACCACAACTTCTTAATCCAGTCATCTGTTGAAGGGCATCTTGGCTCCTTCCATGATTTAGCTGTTGTGGACAATGCTGCTATGAACACTGGGGTGCATATGGCCCTTCTCTTCACTATGTCTGTATCTTTGGGGTAAATACCCAGTAGTGCAATGACTGGAGATCCGAGGAAATATTGATGAACGGGCGGTGCTAATTGTTTTCAGGCTTCTGGAGTTTATTTTAGATTAATTGCTCCCTAAAAGCAGTTAGAAGTCACTTCAAGTGGCACTGTTACTTCATAATCCACAGTAGACCCAAAGAAGAGTCAGAGATCAACAAGAAGATGCTTGTGTTTCTTGAGGAGTTTGTCCCTGGGGAGGGGAAGGCACCCACCTGCCGCACACATCATTAATTAGGACTTCATTAAAATACTATGTTCACGAGGTGCCTCAGTGGCTCAGGAGGTTGGGTGTCCGACTCTTGGTTTCCGCTGGGGTAGTGATCTTGCAGTCGGGGGATGAAGCCAGCAGCAAGGGGCTCTGCACTCAGCATGGAGTCTGCTCTGGATTCTGTCTCCCTCCCCCTCTGCCTCTCCCCGTGCTCCCCCTGTTCGGTCTCTCTCTTTCTCTCTCCCTCACTAAAATAAATAAAATCTTTAAAAAGTATTATGTTTACTTTGAGGTCTCATAAATGAGATGTAACTTAGAAGACTGTGTAGTCATTTCTGTAAAAAGAAACTATTAGTGAATAAAAACTAGCTTTATAGCTATCACCTACAATGGAAGCCTGAAGAAGAATAAAAGATCTAAATTATTCTGATGTTACTCTGTTCACTGAAATAAAGACAAGAGGATAATTAAGTCAATGCAACTTAAAAAGCAATGCGAAGAAAAAAGGTTAAGCCTTATAAAGAATATACTTGCTTTTCTTTTTTTTTTTTAAGATTATTTATTTATTTATTTATTTATGTGATAGAGAGACAGCCAGCGAGAGAGGGAACACAAGCAGGGGGAGTGGGAGAGGAAGAAGCAGGCTCCCAGTGGAGGAGCCCGATGTGGGACTCGATCCCAGAACGCCGGGATCACGCCCTGAGCCAAAGGCAGACGCCCAACGACTGCGCTACCCAGGCGCCCCTATACTTGCTTTTCTAGTTGTGCAACTTGGAACTTTTAGTAAGGAACCATATTTTCTTGGAGGTTGTTTAAGAAATAGCAACTCAGGGGCGCCTGGGTGGCACAGCGGTTAAACGTCTGCCTTCGGCTCAGGGCGTGATTCCGGCGTTATGGGATCGAGCCCCACATCAGGCTCCTCCTCCGCTGGGAGCCTGCTTCTTCATCTCCCACTCCCCCTGCTTGTGTTCCCTCTCTCGCTGGCTGTCTCTCTCTCTATCAAATAAATAAATAAAATCATTAAAAAAAAAAAAGAAATAGCAACTCAGCTGACTTTATAGTTTTCATATACTTTTGATTTAAGGGAGAGGGTGCACATGACCTCTTGAGTTATTTCCAAGCCCCTGTGACAAGTAAGGTTTAAATAAAGGTAAAATTTATAACAAAACACCATAGGAAATATAAACATATGCAAATGTCCAGCAGGCCCCAGTAACACTCATTAATATGTTAAATATAAAGCAAAATTATGCCTTAATATTGCTGATTGATTTTAATAAGCCCACTCATGGAAGATGTATTACTGTAGAAGGTTCAAATGGCTGCTCTGCACGCGCAATGGAATACACAGTCTAGCAAAAGCCAACCACAGTCAATCTCAACTGATTTGGATGTTGACATTATTATCTGAGTGGGTGTACTGCAAATGCATATTTGAAATCAAGAGAGTTTGCCAAATGAATTAGAGGATGACTGGACATGTTTGGATTTTAAGTAATAACAACGTGAAGACTGAAAAAATTCTGGACTGTAATGTTGCTTGTTTTTCTAAAGACTCACAAACTCAGCCCAAATCTTACCATCATTCATTCATGTATTGATTCAACTAGCTTACTGTGTACCAAACACCATTTGCAGCACTGGAGATCCAATGGTGGAAAAAAAAAACCAAAACCAAAAATCCCTACTTTAGACTTCTAGCTTAATCGGGAGCTTAAATACTTGTAAGAGAAGACAATTAATAAATAAACTAATAACATTATCCGAGGGTCTCATGGACTCAATGAAGGAAAGAAACAAGTTGATTTGATAAAGAGCAACTGGGTGGGGTTGAAGGAGGTAGAGTCAGGGGCTTTTAAATGTGTGGTCATGGATGGCTTGGCCCAGAAATCAGGAAGGCTGGCTTTTTACCCAATGGTTGCCACCAACCAGCTGGTTGGTCTTAGACAAGGAACACCTGTGAAATGAGCAGCTTGGTTACACTAATTAATTTCAGGAACTTTTTAACAGCCTATGGTAGGCAGAATGGCTCCCCTAAAAATTTCTGTCTAATATTTAGGCCTCCCTAATCCTTGGAGCCCGTGAATACATTGTGTTATAGGGTAAAAAGGATTTTCCGGATGTGATTAAGGTTAAGGACTTTGAGATGGGGAGATTATCCTAGATTATCTAGGTGGGCACAATCTAATCCCAGTAGTCTTAAAAGCAGAGAATTATCTTGGAGCTGAAGAACTCTATCTGCTGTTGCCGGAAGGGGTACATAGGGAAAGCATGAGAAGGAATTCCTGCATCCTCTAGAAGCAAAGACCAGGCCCCAGCCAGCAAGCAAATGGGGGCCTGAGTGTTACAACCTCAGGGATTTGAATTTAACCCACAACTTGAACCAGATTCATCCCCGAATCTTCCAGAAGGAAATGAAATCTACTTTATGAGACTTTAAGTAAGCGACCCAGCTAAGATCTACTGGGAGATAATAAAGTGGTGTTGTTTGAAAACTGTTGAAGTTGTGGTAATTTGTTGTGACAGCAATAGAAAACAAACACAGAGCCCCTGAGTGAAAACACCGGAGTCATCCCCTACCCTCCCTTGTCTTCCATCCCTCACACTCTCCCACCCTCAACTCCAAACAGTCGATAATCCCTATCAATTTTACCTGCAAAACAGGTATTGACCATCTTCTCATTTCTGCGAAATTTACCTTCACCTCTCAACTGGACTGTTCCCAACCTGGACCCCTCTACCTCTAATCCTATTTTGAATCCTTGTCGTCAATCTGTTCTGTAAACTGCAGCCAGTAATTTACTTAAAAAAATGTCATCATGGCATTTCTTTTTGCGAAATCTTTCAATAGTTCTACCAAACCAACAGATTCAAGTTCAGCCTTCATGGATATGAAGAATGTCCATCACAAAGCTCTTCTCTACTCCTCCAGTCTCCTATCCCACTCTCTGCCTTATTCTTTACCTTCTCATGATCGAGAAGTGTGATTTTCCTAAAGTATCACCCTTAGACTCAGGCATACAGAGTATCTGTTCTGAGATCTCTGCTTTTCAGGGGGCCTGGTTCTCCTAGTCTTCCTCACAAGTGAGCTGTTCAAGTGACTAAGGGGAAGAACTCACTTGGAATCCATCCTCCTCCTTGTGGTCCATACTACTGATGGCTGGTCTCCTGAATTCCCTGGACATATAGCCCAAAGCCCTTCTAGCACCTGCATGGGTCTCTTCCCCTGAGTTTATGCTCCAGGGACTAGACTAGCCAAGGGCAAATGTTAAAGGGAGGTGGGAGATGAAGCCAGGGTGAGAAAAGAGAAAGGTAGGCTATGGGCTAAGGGCTGACTCTCCACCATCACATTTTTAGCTCAGAATTCCAATAAGTTCCAGTATTCCAACATATAACTTGGTCTTCTAGGATGTTATGAAGGTATATTTGTCAAGGCGGGAGGAGAAAACTTATTTTATGTAGCAGGGTGCTAGCTTGATTTATTACTTCTAAATATTAAGACATAAGGTATGTAGTCTCCATCTTTGCCCTTGCCCTGATCCCTGCAAATGTCAAGGGTGTTTTTCCCCCCATACCATGACTTCACTTTGTTTCCTCCTATAGAGGACCCGCCCACCATTCTTCACCTGGCTAACTCACACACATGTTTCAAGATTCAGGTCAGTGGTTGCCTCCTCCAGGAAGCCTTTGCTGAGTCTCCAGCACCCCTTCCCTGTCAATGTGTGCATATGTGAAGTTATTAATTAAGTCTCTCCTACACTGTAAGATGAAGAGCAGAGACTATATTTTATTTACTTTGTTGTCTCACTACCATGGTGTCTGGCACACGGTATGGGTTTAATTAAAGTTTATTGAACTGAAAACTGAAAGCAAATGGTTCATTCATAATACATTCAACAAGTATTTATTAAGGAATAAAATAGCACAAAGGGGGGAAGAAATTAATGTGTGTGTGTGTGTATGTGTGTGTGTGTATGTATGTGTGTATGTGTGCATGTGCGTGTGTGTGTAGGTGGGGGAACAGATGTGGCGAACACATCCTTCCAGGTCACATGATAGTAATAATTGACATTCCTTAAACACTAACCATTTGCCAGAAATTGCAGCTCTAAGTATTTCACAGTTACAGTTACGTCTTGCAACTCTATGATGTAGGCACTATCATGATCTTCATTTTATAAATGAGGAAAGAAAGGCACAGAGAGGTTAAGTGACTTGCCTAAAGACCCAGAGCCAGTCAGTGATAGAGCCTGGAGGGGCTGCAATGCTCGGGCTTTAACCATCAGGACATGCTGCTTCCTGAACGCCTCCTACACATAAAAAGAAAGTTGGACCCACAGTGCCTTTTTGAAAAAGAGAGGATACCAAAGGTAATACTCAAGGGCATGTGTAAATGTTAGCTGAAAATTAATTGCACTTTGGGAATAAATATAGAAACATCTGAAATGTGTAAATAATAACATTGCAAAGCAAGAAGAAAAATTTGGATTAAATAAGAAAATGATAATGTATTCAGTGAGTGGGGGGTGTGTCCCAAAGGAAGCTGGGAGGTCTTGTCTGGAGGCCCTCACTACAGTAGAGTTTCTGGAAGCTTCATAACACAGGATGTAAGATGAGAATGTATGGGGGCTGAGTTGGTCTTCAATTCCAAAATGTTAATACCAACACAAGTTTTGCATTAAAATGTTTTAAGACATAAATTGTTCTTCACAACAGTTTTTCATTTAAAAGAGGAGTTGCCACGTTTCCTAAAATGATATTTAAGGCCATTTTACATGTGAACTTACTGGATTAAATCATTATTTTTAAGTTGAATTCAGAAAAGTAACTATTTTGCCATTTGGGTAAACTACATTTCATGCCAAATAAGCACTAATATTTTTAGTGGGCAAAAAAGTCACCCACAGACTCTTTTGTACAAGAAATTTCTCTGTAAGTGAACTTAATGTTTATTTCTATTTGTTAACAACTGAACTTAATGTTTCAGTTTTTCATTGGGCCAAATGGTTGGAAATTTGATCTCGGTCTACATGGTGGGGCCTTCTACCCCCATCTTCACCTACTCTCGGCTTTCCCCAGGATTAGGTCTACATTTAGGGTGTTTTACAGGGTGTTGAGGCACAGGAAGGGCAGGAGAGGGAACAACACCCACACTGGCATCTCCGAGACATCCTTGTCTCAATCTTGTCTCCAGTCATCACCTATCCATGTAGGTCATTGTTGCATCCCTCCTCATTCACAATCTCACACCCTTTCTGTCTCTCCCACTCTTGGGTCATGTCCATCCCTCCTGGGTACAGAGGATCCTTCCACTGGTTGTTCCACTGAATAATGGAGAACTTGGCGCAGCTGTTTGGGGCCTGTCTGTCCAACACTGCTTCTGCATCCAGCCATGAAAGCTAGAGATGCTGGAAACTCGCTCCTTCTCCAAGGGCTGAGGACTCAGGTCCGCTTGTTCTTGGACCTTCCAACTTTACCCCGGTTTCTATGGCACCCTTTCCTCTAGGTATTTGGCTAAAGAAAAGCAGATCACTGGTCCCCTTCTCAGCAATCAACAGTGTGTAAGCTCTCTGCATCTACCTTTTGAATTTCTCCTTCCTCATCCCAGATCATCTTTATCTACCTTGGGGCAAGAAGTCTTGCTCTTATATAATTATGCATTGTTCCAAATCTTTTGTCTTGTTCTAGGGTCCAGGTTTATGAAACACCAAAGCCAAGAATATACTTTCTCGACTTTATCATTTCTTTTCTCTTTTGACACTGTGTACAAGAAATTTTCAACTTTCCTGGGCTAAAGGAACAGCCATAGGGGTGGGGAGAAGGCAGGGATGCCATAAAACTTACAAAACATTACATCACTGTCATAGTTCAGAGAAAAACATCAGACAGAGAATCAGGAGACTGGGGTTTGCCCATGTGAATATTTCCTCTCTGGGCCTTGGTTTCTTCATTCATATAAAAAGAAGTAAGAGGAGGGGCACCGGGGTGGCTCAGTCATTAAGCGTCTGTCTTCAGCTCAGGTCATGATCCCGGGGTCCTGGGATCAAGCCCAGCATCGAGCCCCACATTGAGCCCCGCATCGGGCTCCCTGATCAGCGGCGAGCCTGCTTCTCCCTCTCCCACCCGCCCTGCTTGTAATCCCTCTCTTGCTGTCTCACTTTCTGTCAAATAAATAAATACAATATTTTTTTAAAAAGTAAGAGGAGACAATTTTCCATGTTCTTTTTTGACTCTAGAAATGTTACTTTAATTGATTTCTTTGGGAAATCAGTTAACTGATTTTTTGAGTTCTGTGCCTTTAAAACTCTGTGATCATATATTCATGGGATTTACATCCTACTCCCATCCATTTGCAGCGCATAGAAGCAGGATCCCTTACAACCAGGTTCAAAATTATTTAACTGAAGCTAATATCTAATTTCTGTAAAGAAAAACAATTCATACAGTGGATTTATCGGATGTAACTTAAAAGTTTAATTCTCTAAAATTTGGGACTTCATATATATATATAGGCTTCTTATCACCCTCTTTCAATGTGTATTAATTATTAGTAATAATTCTTATTTACTTTCTATGAACTTTTCAGTTTCTTTGTTTTTAGAACTGAGAAAAAGATAGGCAAGTGCCTGACTGAGAGGTGTTTTACAAAAGAATTACAATTATATTATGAACATTTGAAAAGTGATTTGCTTTTGGAAATTGTGAACTATTTTAAACAAAGTCTCCAATTTTAAGAATAAATGACTTCTACTAATATCAGACACGGTCAAGTGTACTTTTGACAATACATTCTAAACTTCAGCAAGAAAAACACCCACCAAGTAATATAACAAAAGAATAATGACCGGCTTCTAGGCCACCAAGAGAAGGAGAAATGAAGTTATATTATAAATACCACACAATGCTCTACATCCATGTGGCAGAAAGTCTATTTATGTCGCCTGCTAGCTCCCTTGTTATTATTTTGTTCTTACTAACATAGTTGGGATGTTATATATATTATATGTGATATAAAGCACCAAGGCTATGTTTTTAGTTTTCAGACATTGTGAAAAGAAAATTCAAATAAAAGTCTAAGTTCAGCTTTGACACCTACTTCTGTGACTTTAAGAAAGTCTTTCAACTCTATCTGCATTAAGAGTTTCAATGATTTCTAAGAGCAAATGCTACACTTAAATTAAAATTGTTTGATTCTATACTGTTTCCTTAGCTGTAAATAGGAAGCATAATATCGGTACTATCTATCTCACGGAGTAGATATGGGAATTAAAGTTTTCCTTACTCAATAGTGAATGGAATTTTGCATTCACGTAATTATTTGCTTAATGCTTATCACCTCAGGAGGGCAATAGCTCTGTGAGGGCAGGGGGAGTGTGTGTCTTCCCCACTGATGTATTTCCACGACCTAGTTCAGTGCCTGGCCCATCACAGATGCTCAACTCATAAGTCTATTAAGGAGACGACTCAACCTAATGTGGGTATTTACTGAGGGCATTGGAAACAGGTGAGCAACACCTCAACCCTGCTTTCTCAGAAGAAGAATATAGAAATTTGTGGCCATGGTTGGAATCAACCATTGGCAAAGAAATCAAATTACTTTTCTAAAAGAGAAATACCCTCAATTTGTGCTGCTCAACGTATGGCCCACAGACCAGTCACAGCAGCATCGACCGAGAACAAGTTCAAAATGCATATTCTCTTTCTCCACCCCAGACTTACTGACAGACACTCTGGGATTGGAAGCCAGCAATCTGTATCTTAACAGGCCTCCTGGTGATTCTAACGTACACTGAGTTTGAGAACCACTGTCTCAAACAATCGTCTTCACATATCTTCTTTATGTATTATGTACATAGTCTTTTACTTCTCTCAGCTAAGCTTAATATAGGCAGCCAGAAGTTGTCTAGTTTCATTTTAGAGAATAATAATAATTAAATCAACGACAGTTACAGCAAATGTTCTTGAGTACTTACTGTGCTCTGGGTCTTGACTGGAGCACAGAAGTCTCATGCAAACTTATGAGGCAACAAATATTATCTTATCTATTTTATCTACCAGAAACCAGGCTTGTAGTATATTTTCCTATGGTCAATAAGCTAGTGTTTCAAATCTCAGGAGCCTGGTGCCAGAGCCGGACTTTTAACTACTGCATGAGACAGATTCGGTGCCAAGTCCCTGGCTGAAGGTAAACCCCTTATGTTTCGGATCCCAGCCATACAATGAGGGGCACGTGTGAGCAAGTCCGTGCAGCTGACGCAGCTCCCCATTCTGATAAAGAGTGAAGCACCTTCCCAGGAGAAGGGTCATGGGATACCTAACGTTGGAGTCAGATTTTTCCCTAAGCATTATCTTTGGATCTTTTCTCATGCAAGGGTGAGATTGTTTAGTGTTTTCTACATAAACTTCGGTGAGTGCCAAAACTATGATTATTTTCAGTTTGGCAGAATTGCTACTAATCAGTCATTTCTGGAAATACTTAAACAATGGTATCCATTGTTTTTTGAGATTTATTTTCTCCCTCATCAATCTCAAGAGAGAGCTTAGAAAATGGAAGAAAGGAATATGTTAAGGCAGGATCTAGGAAGGGAGGAGGAAAGAAGTCAGAGGCTGATGTCTGACCAGGCGGGCCTCCGTCTGCCTCACCACTCCTGATTTATCACCGGTGTAGGAAGTGTCACCCGTGATAAATCAGAAGTGGTGAGGCAGGCGGAGACAAGCCTGGTCAGACAGTCTTGGCAGAGAGGCCGCAGTCGAGGTGCAAGTGGCTGCTCTGGAACTGGACATGGGCACCTGGGGAGACCTTCCCGAGTCCACTGAGTGCAAGAAGTCCAAGGCTACATGGCGGCTGTGGCGCCATGACTGATACGAAGAAAAGTCAAGGAAGGCAGCAAACGGATCATGGTCAGGAAGCAACAGCGGTGGGGCTGCCAAGGAGAAATTGTGCTAACGGAGGCTTCCTTATGAGTTCTCCTGGGGACTTGCCTTTTCCACACCATCCCAGGTGGTCTCTTCCAGGGCCCAGCCCACTGTAGTGAGAAAGACCAAAGAGCTACTATGGACTGAGTGCCTACAATGAAAGGCATTTTGCTACTCACTTTACAGATCTAATCCGGTAGGACTTCCCCAAATATCTATGGGGTAGGTGGTATTACGTCCCCCATTTTACATATGAGGACCCTGAGATTTAGAGATGTTAATTAACTTGTTCAAGATCACCAGCTGGTATGAAGTAGAGCCACTCAGCTGTCTCTGACTCTGTTTTTTTTTTTTTTTTTTTCTATCAGATGCTGTCTCTTAAAATGATGGGAGGGAGAGAGGAGAATAGGGCGTTTTAGGCAACAGGGCTACTTCCTCAGACTGAATAGAGAATGCTTGAGTGAGATTAGACCTCTCCAGTTACTTGACTGATTGCTGTTTTAAGTCATTTTTTTGGAGCTCGATTAGGTCTCTGGTTGGACATAATAAAAAAGTAGCCTATGAATTTAAATAATCACTATTTATAATTGCATATAATACATATGAATATATATAATGTATAATATCCATATGAATCCTCTTTTGTTTATGAAACTGATAAGTGTTTTCCCAAAAGCATCAGTCTGGGGTTAAGAGGGAAATCATATGGATAATTTTTCTTTGGCTTTCATATTCATGTGCTATTTTAAGCTCCCTCGTGACCACCTTCAATTCTTATAGTCTCCAAGGGTGTTTCATGTGGGCTCGCTACAAGTCTTCTCATCTACTATGTGGTGTCCGCCATTTCCCTCCTTCCTGCTCTGCTGACATCAGCTGCTGGGTCTCAGCACTTCAAGCAGAGTTGCTTGAGTTGGGTTCACTCTTCTCATAGGGACCCATGCCCACCTGAAGAGCTCAGGTGGCCCTCTGGTGCCCTTAGAGCTGCCGGTGCTGCTGGCACTACTCCTGTGTCATGGACCAGGTGAACCACCACCAGGAAGCATGAACATGCCTGCTTTTGGCCACCAGAGGCATTCGTAGTAGACCAAATCCTTGGCTAACATGTCTCATGTAAGGAGATATTTTTCTTGTGTGGATTTTCCTACCAGTTTGTCACATGTGAGCAGACATGTCTGAAACGAATAATGCATGCTGCATAGACTCAAACAAGGACACACCCGCACATGTATACACACAGGTCACACTTCATACGTAAGTGGTCCAGTACTGTTGGAAAGCTGCAAGGAAAAGTCAAGGTTGTATAAAATAGAAGGTAGTAAAAGCTACACTTTCCAAACATGTAATTATATTAATTTCTCTTTAACCCCGAGAAACTTGGCCAAGATTTAGGAAGATGAAAAAATCCTCTTAGAATAGGACACATAAAACACATAATAAGAAAATGTTCAAAGGGCATGTACTTATGCTCGTCTTCTAAGTGATTTCCACAGGGGGCACGAAGCATTTCATTTCTATCAGAATGGGGTATTCTTTGTTATGGTTAAGATTTCCTAAAATCCCCAAATACCCAAAGGCACAACCAGCCTCCGTTGCAGGTTCAGTGATATAGACAGAGCAAGGGCAAAACAAAAACAAACCCAAAAAACCCCACAACAACAAAACACAAAAAACAAAACAAAGCAACAACAAAAGGTACATACAGTACTGCACTCTGAACCCACTACCGACTTCTAATGAGCTGGACAGGGCAAGGAGGAGATGACTCCTTTGCCCTACGCCAATAAGACATAAATCTTATGCTAACTAAAAGAAGCCAGACACGAAGAGCCACATATGTATAATTCTCTCTATGTGAAATGTCCAGAACAGGCAGACCCACAGAGACATAAAGTGGATTGGTGATTACCAGGGGCTGAGGGAGGGGAAGTTGGGAAATGACTTGTAGTGGATAAGAGCTTTCTCCTTGGGGGGCGCCTGGGTGGCTCGGTCATTAAGCATCTGCCTTCGGCTCAGGGTGTGATCCCAGGCTCCTGGGATTGAGCCCCACATCAGGCTTCTCTGCTGGGAGCCTGCTTCTTCCTCTTCCACTCGCCCTGCCTGTGTTCCCTCTCTCACTGGCTTATTCTCCATCTGTCAAATAAATAAATAAAATCTTAAAAAAAAAAAGGGGGTTTCTTTTTGAGGTGATGCGTATGTCCTGGAATTGGATCGTGATGATGGTAGCATAACATAAGAAATATACTAAAAACTGCTGAACTGCACACTTTAAAATGGTGGGTTGGCTGTTATGGGAATTATGTCTCAATACAATTTAAAAAAATAAAAAGGTTTGGTTTACAGCAGACCACAGAGGCTATTTTGTTTTCTTCATTGTCCCCCATTCCAACGCCAAAACTCAGCTCTATCCCTCTAATGGAAGGAGATGTTAGAGTCGTGTCTTTCTGCCAGCAACAGGGAAAAATGAAATCAGAAAGAAAATAGCAGCAGCAGCAAAAAAAAAGTGGGATTTACAAGGAGCATGTTTACCTCTAGTGTTCCAGACCAAGCTGTACTAAGCTGGGAAGGAGCAGAGTCTTGGATTGGCTACCACACCGGAGGAAGAGAAGACCATCACAGGAGAGAGAGAGCTAGAACCCGAGCAAGATCAGAAGAGCCTGCATCCTCCCCTAAGTGAGCCGGCCTGGCCCTTAGCTGGAGAGAGCAGACAGCAGACGGCTGGGTGGATGTGTAGGG